>NW_012267229.1:12187461-12215592 GCF_000151885.1 Dipodomys ordii
AGAGAGATGAGAAGTACATGCTGGGAAGTAGGAAGTAGGGATCTGACCTGCACATGGGTTGTATAGATGCTGAGGTGCCTGTGAGAAACCCAAATAGAGGTGCTAGGTGCTAGCACTTGGGTGACCCAGGCTGACCTCCAAGGACGGAGTGTAGGAAACGGGGGAGGGGGCCAATGATGACTTGGAATCATGTAAGCACTCCCCTAACCTGTCTCCTCAGTTTGAAACTCCAGGTGGCCATGGCATAATGCACATGATTCAACTCGGGATCTCTGGGGTATGAAATCCTCAGATCCGATCAGTATTGTTATAAAACAGCCCTGGGCGAGTGCAATACAGAGCCAGAGCCAAGAGCCACAGCTCTGATGGCTGCTTGAGACAAAGCGGTAAGAAACCTCAAGGTTTGGTCTCCAGACCAGCAGCACCAGCAGCATTTGGACCCTGTTAGGAAGGCAAATAAATGCTCCGGTTAAAGAATAGGACAGGCCAGGGGCAAGTGGTGTGTGGGGCCCTCCTGTGACTGCTGATGCCAGCTTCCACCATCTTGTAACTTGGGATGTGATGCTTGGAGCTGTGGCAGACCGAAAGGCAAATGGTTGAAAGATGGCTGAATGGAAATAAAATGGTAAGTAGGAAAAGAAGGGGGAAAAAGAGCATAAGAGGGAGCTCTTGGGGCTTAATCACATCCTTGAGCCCATAATTAGACCCTGGAGGCTCCTGAATCTGGTATGACAATCTTGTGATTTTTGTTTTTGTTTTTTGGTTTGGGCAGTATTGGGGTTTGAACACAGGGTTTCCTGCGTACTAGGCAGATACTCTACCACTTGAGCCACACCCCTAGCCCTTTTGCTTTTAGTTTGTTTCTCAGCTAGGATCTCATGCTTTTTGCTTGGGCTGGCCTTAGACCTTGATCCTCCTATCTCTACCTCTTGAGTAGCTGGAATTACAGACGTGTGCGACGGAACCCAATAATATTATTGTTTAAGCTCCTGTTCATCTGGAGTTGTGCTGTTTGCAGCAGCAACCACTGGCGACTGACATGTAAAGTATTCTTAGTCACTTTGGTCAGGGGAGGCTGGAAAAATGGGAGTAGAAAGGAATGAAGTTTCTTAGGGTCTTACAAAAGTGAGTGTGTAGGCTTGGCCACATGTATTTGTTCTTAGATCATTGTCTGTAGACACAGCTTAAGCCCACACAAATCTTGGGGAGATGATTCTGCACCTGAAAGCAGAGAGGGGGTGGAGAAAAGTTTCAGACCAAAAGTATAGTGAATTCCAAAGGCTGCAAGTCTACAAAGGATGGAAGATTGCAGGGATTGCCCTTCAACACTGGCTCGGTGAAGAGAGGTTATGGAATGGGATTGGAGAGATGGGTGTTCATTAGAAACTACCTGTGTCCTGGTAGATTTGGTGATTTCTCATTGCTCAACTTTGTTAGCCTCTCCCTGTATTGGTAGAGTATTATTTCCCTCACTCTACTGTTGCTGAACTTGGTTATATGACTTTCTTTGGCCCATGAAATGTAGGTAAGAGTGGCAGCTAGTTCTGAGGTAAGGCCTAAGAGGCCTTGTAGTGTGTTTCTCTTTGGCTGTTCCAGACTTTGGGAAGAATACATCACACAGATAATGGGGTCAAGGCGGGGAAGAGACCTGTGTAGAGCAGACCTGCAACTTGATCTTGAAGCCTACCCCAGATCAGCTGAATCCTGGGTGATTGACAGTCCCAAGAGGCAGAACAAGTGGAGTAATTGTTATGCAGCAGCAACAGTATGGCAACAGCTGACTGAGACCTGTGCAGAAGGCATGTCGCATGCTCAGATGGCCTCACGATCTATGAGGAAAGTGACTGGCATAAAATCCTCGAGGCCAGTTTCTCCATAAGGAAAGATGGACAAGGAGCCAGGCCTCATGAAGAGGAATAGCTGGAGAAGGCTTCGGGTGGGGTGGAAGGAAGGGGGAGAGGGCTGAGGCAGCAGCATGGAGGGGGGTAGGATGGAGCAATGAGCAGCGTCAGAGGATTGGCACGCACCAGGCATCCACAGGCCTGGTGGCACTGGGAGAGGAGATGGACCTGCTTCCACCCCACTCAAGAAAATGACTCTATCTGCCTTAGGCTTTTGGTTTTTTTTGCCCACATTGCATGGAAATCTGATGGGCAAAATGTGCCAACTTGTGTTCAGGTCCATTTATCTTGGCAGTAAATCACATGATCACTCTATGCCTTGTGGAGACGGCTTGGTATGTCCCTCCAAGGCTCCATTCTGTGTCCGCATGTTGTCCTGGCAAGAAGGGGATTTTCAGCCATTTGGGGACAATTCAGGAATTTAATGGCGGGTGCAGGTGAAGCATGTGGCAAAGAGCTAAACATATGTTTGGTGTTTGTGTTCGTTCCCAGGATGTGGTGCCCCTCTCCCGGGGTGAGCACAGCCAGGGTGCCCAGCCTTGGCCACGTGGGGGTGCTAAGATCTCATTGTTTCCTCCCCCATTAGAGACACAGGGGTGGCCTGTCACCTAGTTATGCTGTGTGCTTGTTTGGTGCTCATCCCATTAGCCTGGAAGTTTTTTTGTTCCTTGAGGCAAAGGGATGTTATATTCATCATTTTTTCCTTCCTTCCTTCCTTCCTTCCTTCCTTTCTTTCTTCCTTCCTTCCTTCCTTCCTTCCTTCCTTCCTTCCATTCTTTCTTTCTTCCTTCCTTCCTTCCTTCCTTCCTTCCTTCCTTTCTTTCTTTCTTCCTTCCTTCCTTCCTTCCTTTCATTCTTTCTTTCTTTCTTTCTTTCTTTCTTTCTTTCTTTCTTTCTTTCTTTCTTCCTTCCTTCCTTCCTTCCTTCCTTTCTTTTTTTTTTGTCGGTTGTGGGGCTTGAACTCAGGGTCTGGGAACCGTTTCTGAGCTTTTTCTCTCAAGGGTAGTGCTCTACCACTTTGAGCCACAGCACCAGTTTTCCAGTTTTCTGGTGGTTAATTGGAAGTAAGAGTTTCATGGAATTTCCTGCCTAGGCTGGATTTGAACTGTGATCCTCAGATTTCAGCCTTCTCAGTCACAAGGTCTACAGGTGTGAGGCGCCAGTGCCTGACTTAGAGAAGATGGAGAACAAATGTCTGGGTCTCATTTTTTTTCCTCTTCCGGCAATGTGCCTCTTGTTTGCCTAGTTCCCAACCCTGGTGATGGCCACAGAAGGGGCTGGATAATGGGCATTGGTAGGGGGATAGGTGGGTGATTGCGTTCCATAAAGGTGGGCTGAGGGAGAGCAGCCGTGACTACAGATGCCCCAGTGGGCGCCATCAGGAAGAAAAACACCAACTTCAACTTGGCCTTGGAGACTTTCCAGGGGTAGAGGTTGGGAGGTGGCAAAGGAGCTGCCCTGTGAGAAGATAAGGGGCTGGAGGGGGAGGTGCTCTGTGTAGAGGAGACAGTGACAGTGTGTCCTGCTCTCCCAGCACCCTGCACCCCTTTGGGAAAGGTCTCCCAGGTCTCACTCTGAGGAACAGCTCCCACTCAGTCTAGAGGACGGTTTACCCTTTTCTGCCCACAAGCTAACAGGACTCAAGTCTGGCCTTTAGAGTGATTTGGGGGTGAGCTCCTAGCCTAACCAGGCCCATCAAGGCTAATCTGCCTCAGGATTCTTTTCTAGAACTTAAAGGAGAGAGAACTGAATCTTCTATTTGGCCCATCCAAGGCACAAGTATATATAGAGCGCTAAGGTGGAAAGGGAGCACGCCCCCTGTGGCTCTCACATCCATACTCTACATGGGTCTCATGGGTCCAAGGAAGCAGCAGCAGACACCCCATCTCAGTGGGGCAATGCTATTTGCAAGGATATTACAAAATATTAAACGTGACAATGATTCGTGGCCCTCAAAGGACCACAGTGCGGTGTTGGATTTTTCGTAGGAACTAATTTTAAAGAAAGAATTTCTAACACAACATTTTAGGGAGTCAATAATGAAGATTAAGATATCCTGACAATCATGGTTTATTCCTTTTGTCAATCTCCTCAGGGCATTGTCACTAAGTACCATAACCAAAATGCATTTTCTCACAGATCTGGTAATCCAAGCCCAAGCCCTCTCCCCCCAGCTCATTGGTGCCCACCAAGCCACTGGATCTTTACAAGGCCTCTTCTCTGTACATGGACTCAGACGCTCTAGCATCTGTTCTGCTTATGAGAAACACAGTCTTGTTAAACCACCACCCCACCCTCTGGCCTCATATCAGTGCTCCTCTTAAGTCTCTGTCCTCTAATACAGCCATCTTAGGGGTTTGCCATGTGAGTTTTGGGATGACACACAATTCAGTCTATAACACCCTGACACTGAGACCTCTTTGAAACAGGTAGATCTGAGGAGATAAGAGAAATCAGGACAACCCAGTGTGGCCTAGGGAGTCACTGGCAGCTGCTCCTTCTCTTCCTCAGGAGCTGCCAAAGTAAGAGGCAAGGGCCATGGAATTACCAGAACACAGGGCAACAGCTGCCTAAGAACTAATGGATGCCTGATTCTACTCTGTGCTTAGATCCACTGGAGTCAAGTACACTTACCACTGAGTGACGACCAGCTCATCCTTAGGCAGAGCCTGTCCTGTGTCCTCTTCGATGGTATGATCCAGAGTTTTACCTTGGGGACTTGGTAGAAACGGTTAACACCTGGAGAAGGCCTACAGGAGCCAACTCTTCAGCAGTCGCAAGCAATGGTAGCACACATAGCCAGACACAGTGTTGAGCAGAACAGCTAAAAATAACCACATCATCTGGGCGCTGGTGGTTCATGCTGTTAATCCTAGCTACTCAGGAGGCTGATCTGAGGCTCAAGGTTCTAAGCCAGTCTGGGTAGAAAAGTCCATGAGACTCTTATCTCCAATAAACCACTCAGAAAACTAGAAGTGGCACTGTGGCTTAAATGGTAGAGTGCTAGCCTTGAGCGGAAGAGCTGAGGGATAGCGCCCATGCCAGAGTTCAAGCCCCACAACCGACAAAAAGAAAGGAAGGAAGGAAGGAAGGAAGGAAAAAAAAGAAAGAAAAGAAAAGAAACCACATCAATGGCATTGGTGCAATTCAAGCCATACACCTAGAAAATGCCCATGTATGTCTTCAAGGGCACGTACATACATCAAGACATTTGTCCTTTGTGTTGAGATAAGGGTGAGAGTGGGGATGGGCAAGAAAGGGGCCAGTCATGGGGACATGGAACGGACACATTATTGCATAGTGACAAGGAAGGGTGCTCCATCTGGTGGTGTCCTCTGCCTGGGATGTGTGATTACCTCTGCACCTGACTTCCACTTAGGAGGAGAACACTACCTGTACATGTGTTTGGTGTCCTGCCGTGGCCAAGGGGGAAGTAGAGGAAGATGCGCTCTGCCAGTCTTTACAGCACCTGTCCTGGAGGGCTGCAAGGCTGAGGTGTGGACCTAACTCTTTTTTGGACACTAGTGAGCCCGGGGAAGTTTTGGAGTGGGGAAATCATGGGCTCTGACTCCTTCAGAAGTTCACACTGTCAGTTGTGATCAGCTGGGTCTGGTGAAGGAGAGATGCTGTTCATCATGTAGCTATCAAAAATGAGATATGACCCCATGTGATTCTTGGTTGTGGAAGGCCAATGGGAGGACTTGGAGTGGATACAGAGTCCTTCACAGACTTCTATGATACTTTCTACACACAGTGACCTCCATAGCGGTGAACACGCCCAGGAACTTGGGACAGTGATGAGCACTTTGAAGCTCTGAGGTACACTTTCTCAGCTCCCAGGGGGAGGGGAGGGAGTGCTGTGATGGAGACTCAGAGCCTCCTCTACCCAGACCAACTGACACCCGACTTGCCCCCTCTTATTTATGTTCTGTTTTCCTGTCTAATTTTGGGCATATTTTTCTATTTAAAGTTATTTGCTGGCACTAGAACATCATACTTAGAGAGACCAAAATACCCCCAGTCTCTTTAATGAGGAACAGGGCAGTCCCTTAGGGAGGGAGGGTAAGAACAGCTGGAGGCTGACAGCAAGGCAGAGTAGAAGGCTAATGCTGGGGAAGGTGAGGTGGGAGAGGAGAGGAACCCCTGGGGGAGAAGGAAGAGATCACCTTCTCACCCTAGTGAGGCACCTCTGGTCACCTCCCATTTTGTGGCCCTCAGATTTCTCACTGGTACCATGGAGGCAGAAAGTAGATGAGAAGGTACGGTCCTAACCCCCTTCTGAGATTCTGCCACCTCAGCTTAAAACACAGAATCATCGATTCACTGAGTTCAAGTCCCAGCATTGGCACATATGCACAAAAGAATACATTTAGGAAGCTGGGCAAGGTGCTTTTCCCCTGTTATCCTAGCTAATCCAGAATTCATGATGAAGAGAACCGACATTTTGAGTCCAGCCTGCGCAAAAGTATTAGCAAAATCCTCTTTCAGTTAACAAGCTGGTCATAATGGTGTATGCCTGTCATCTCAGCTATGAGGGAAATGTAAACAGGAGAATTACAGTGCAGGCCAGTCCAGGGGAGGAAAAAGTCAAGACTCTTCTGTCAAAATAACAAAAGCAAAAAAAGATGGAGATGAGACGCAAGTGGTAGAATGCCTGCTTAGGCAGTGTTGGAGTCCAAGTTCAAATCCTAAAAACATTGAGTCTACAGTCAAAGCTCGGTGGTAGAACACTTGCCTGAGCATGCATAAGGCCCTGAATTCAATTCCCAGCGCCACCAGAAGCCGAAGCAAAATGTTTTGTCTTGTGCTCTCCACCAGATTATTATCTTGGTGGCTTAACTGGACAGGTACCTCCTTGATTCTAAGACACTGTCCTTTCTCCCCTCTCAGAAATCAGCTTTCTAAAATCAGAACAAGTCTAAGAATCAGTGTGGGATGGTTCATTTCTCTCCCGTGAAAAGCTGCTGATTTGCCATGCCTCCAACTAGCTAGGAGTATCCTGTGACCTAGGAAACACAGATCCCTGGGATCTGCTGTCAACAGCTTGTAGGATTTCCCTTTTTTCTAGGTTTTCTTTTGCCTTCAGGTAAGCACCTGTCTTTCACCCCTCATTTGAAGGACTTTGAGATAAAGTAGAAATTCGTGCCACTTTAGATCAGCACCTTAGGATATGGCCATTGTATACTGTACTCTCCTCCCCCACTCCCCACTCCCCCCAAAAAAAGCCCAAGCTATTGCCTCTTCTCAGCACAGAGGAGGCAAAGGACTTTGTGGAGCTGCTTTGGTGAACAAATGGCTGAACTGTGATCTATGCTCAAGAAGGAGCCTGGGGTGCTGTATCCTGGGACAGAGGTGTATCTGGCAAAGGAGGGAGGGTTATCAAATATGGGCCAGCAGCTTTTTGGGTTGTGGGGACTGTTTTTTAAAAACCCACCATAGAGCTGGGGCCCAAGTTCAAATTGAGGCCCTGATTCTTACAGATTATGTAATTTCTCTGGGCCTCAATCTCCTCATTTGTAAAATGGGGATAAATGTTATTTCCCTCAAATTGCTACAGCAGGAATACAGAAAACTATATATGCAAAGTGCATGACTCGGATAAAAATGCTTAATGAGAAACTAGACCAATGAAGTTGGGACCAAGGATGTGGAGGAAATCATCAAAATCTATGACATGTCACTGTATAAGTACTCTACCACTTGAGCCACAGCTCCTCTTCTGAATTTTTTGGGTGATTAATTAGAGATAAGAAGAGTCTCATGGACTTTTCTGCCTGAGTGGGCTTTGAACTATAATCTTCAAATCTCAATCTTGCATACCTAGGATTGTAGGCGTGTGCCACCTGTGCTGGCAAGGTAGTTATTTTGTAACAGGGTAGGGGTAGGGATAAAGGAGATATGGCTTCACCCCTAGGCATGTGGAAACCCACTGCAGGCTAATATGGAAAATGATGAATACCACTTAATTTTCCCCCTTTGTACATATACGAATAATGGGAAAGTGTTACAGATGTTGCAATCATGCATAAGGATGGCTCTGGCCCCTGAAAGCAGGCAGAGGGGCGGGGAGGCAGCATCTGCTGGCATCTGATTGTAGGACCCTTGGCCACATGGAAAATTTCTGTGGTTTAAGCACATGTCTGGCCTGCTGGTCCGCTGCTGAGGCTCTGCTCTGGACTGATTCTGTTCCTCAAGCCTGAGCAAGGCCTTTCCTCATCAAGGGGGTGAGGCAGGAGGGCCGAGGGAACGCAGTGAGCCTTGCTCAGCAGGAAGGGTGGAGTGGGGGAGAGGTGGGAGGAGGACGGCATCGTGGAGCTTGATCTGGCACCTCTGAGTTCTGCAAGTGGACATAGTGAGGCTCTGGTTCTGGAGAGCTTCTGGGAGCAGGTGGAGGACGTGGGGCTGGCAGCATGCAGAGACTTGAGGGTCAGAATTTGCTGCCAGCAATCTGTGGACAAGGGAGGTGGATCCATCTGCAGATACACGGAGGGAAGGCTGGGAGGATGATCCCTGGAGAGCTCATTCTTTCTCATCTTCTGGCTTTATCCCTCCTGAGCCCTCTATTGAGGGCTCCACTCCTTTGCCAGAGGCCCCACCTCTGAACACTGCTGCACTGGGGACCAAGATGCCCACCTGTGATTTGGGGGGACATTTCAGATCCAAATCATAACATCTCTCAGCAACAGAGTTTGGGGTGGCTAGTTCATGGCCCTGTGCTTAACCCCTAGAGGCTCAGGAAATGCTGTTTAAAAGAAAGGCCAGAGACACAATTCTCATTTTGTCCATGAGGAGACCAGGGGTTTCGTGATCAGCACAGGCTTTGCCCAATGGCTTGGCACAGATAGGAGCCCCACACATGCTAATTCCTTTCCCAACCCACTGTGGATGTTGAGGCTGTAACACTCAGGGCATGACTAGGCTGTGGTCTGAGACTCAAGAAGCCTGGGACTAGAGTGGGTTGGGTCCTGCATTCTGTGTGGGCCCCTCCCCTGTCCGGCAGGGGCCTCTATTTCCCAGCCTGCAAGACGAGGGTAGATCAGGTCAGGCCAGACAAAACTTCACATTCTTTAAAGCTTGCCCAGAGTAGAAGACCACCCCCAGAACGTGTCTGTACCATCCTTTTCCAACTGCTGACCTTTGGGAAAAGCTTTCTCTCCCCTTTTGCTCCCCCTCTGTGGGCTTAATAAGGCTTAATGAGGGTCTTGAGGAGGCCCAACCCTTCAGTTCCACTCTAGGATGGGGGAGGGGGAACTTGGCTAATGACAGGGTCCTGGTGTGGGGCAAGTTGACAACCTCGGTTGGCCTCTCTGAGCCTCTATTAACAGACCACACAGGAATGTCTTCCCAGGGTCCTTGATTTTTCAATTTTTCCACTGAAAAAGGCAGCCTGGGAAAGAGGTGGCCAAGAGGCCAGAGACAATTGCCTGTGTTTCTGTTAGTGATATTCTACCCATCTTCCCATCTGGCTACCTCCTCATCCTTCTTCCCACTTGCCCATTGGTTTACCCATCCAAGAAACTACCCACATACCCACATATCCGTCCCTCCTCCTCCTCATCTACCAGTTTACCATCTTACCAGCCAATAAAGCATGGTGCCCAAATCAGGGCATGGTATCTTCCATTATCCATCCACTCCCTTATCCATCCATCCATCCATCCACACATGCCCCATTTATCTGTCCTGACAACAGGATAAGCCAAGATCTATCTGACACTTGGTCCCTTGAACTAAAGCGGAAATGAGTAAGTCCTTTGTCCTGCTCCATTCTGCCCTCACGTTGTGTCAGAGAATGAGAAGTCCAGGTGGTTAGATCATGAGGGTGCTAATTAATGGATGAATCCACTGATGGATTCATGGCCAAATGAGCTAGTAGTGGTGATAGGAAGTTGAGAAGGTAGGACTAAGTTGGAGGAGGTAGGTCACTGAGGATGAGCACGTGAAGGGTGTATTTTATTCCCAGTGCTCCCCAACAAGGCATGTCTTTCCCTCCTCCCTCCCTCTTCATCTCTCTCTCACCCCTCTCTCCTCCTCTCCCTCTGTCCCTCTTTATTCTCTCTCTCCCCCCACTCCTTCCCATTTCCTTGTCTCTATGAGGTGAGTAGCTCACCACAACCCTCTGCCTCACCACAGGCTCACCACAACCATGAACTGAAACCTCTGAAGCCATGAACTCAAGCAGACTCTTGCTGGAAAGCCAGCACAGATCACTGTGCACAAATCACATTACCTTTCTTACCTCACGCAAGTCTTCCAGAAGGTTTATGGAGACAGTTACCATACTAATCATTGTTCAGACATGGGATCTGGAGTGGGCCACAAAATATGGCTGTAAAGGTTTCACACTGCATAAGTCTTGGTATGTCTTCCATGTCACAGTCTGTGTTTGACAATGTCAAATGGGACTGAGAGCTAGGTGGGTTTGGAGCCAGGAGTCATTCTGGAACTCTGTCATCTCCTGGCTCCTAAGAGCCTTTCCCTCTTGTCACTGGGATGTGATCCCATAAATCTAGGTTCCCAACAGCTCCTTTCCAAATCCTGACCTTTATTTCTTTAGATAGAGATGGGGAAGGAGGGGGACAGGGAATACTATGGGCTGGTTTCATGATGGTGGAAACTGGGAATGCCATCATCACAGGCCCAAGCAATCATGGACCAAAAGCTCTGAAACCATGGACCAAAATAATCTTTTCTTTTTTTTCTTTTTGTTGATGGTTGGTCTTGAACTCAGGACCTGAGTATCCTGTCCCTGGGCTCTTTTGCTCAAGGCAATTGCTTTACCACTTTGAACCACAACTGGTTTTCTGGTGGTTAATTTGAGATAAGAGTCTCATGGACTTGCCTGCCTGGGCTGGCTTTGAACCACAGTTCTTAGATCTCAGCCTCCTGAGTAGCTAGGATTACAGGCATGAGCCACTAGCATCTGGCTTCCTTTCCTCTAACTTGGTAATTTCAAGCATTTTGTTACAGTGATAGAAAACTAATACAGCACTTACTGAGACTTCCTCTGAACTAAGGCCATGCAATGCCTCAGTTTCCTCAACTCAACAATGGGTATTAATAATATAGCATACTTTTCCTCCTCCAGGATCTTGTGGGTCTGAAGTCCTGCCCACTGGGCTGCATCTGGCACTCTTAGCAATTCTGTCACCTCAAAATGAATCTGCTCTGAGTGTGACCTTAACTCTAGCCAATGCCATCAAGTGTGAGGCTATCTGAGAGGGTGTTGGGGACAGCCCTCTGGCAATGTCCTCCTTCTAATCACCCCATACCATGCTCCAAGTTCCAACAGATGTGGCCTGGACGCAGGATGGCGGAGCACTCAGTCTGGGCTCTGGTGCCAGGCAGAACTGGGTTTGAAGCTATCTTTGTTCCTTCCTAGCCGTGAGCGTGGCTTTGCTTCTCTGAGACTCTTTCTTCAACTCTAAATGGGAAAAGTGAAAGACAGATGCCTAACAGAGAGCAGCCCTTGTAGAAAAATGTCATAAATCCACTTCCCTGCTTCCAGAAATTTCAGGTTATAGAACCCCCACTTGCATTTGAGTCCGTGCAATCTTGGGGAACCCTGAACCCTTCCCCTATGAGGATGACGCCCCCCTGGCTATGGTGACTGGGTCCTGTGGTAGCCATCTGGCCTGTATAGAGTGTGAAGCCAGCACTGAAAGTCACTGGGAAGAAAAATAGAAGTACCCTCCTACCCCCCCCCACTCAGTGACAAGCTGGAGCCCCTCAAATCTGGGCTCCCCTGTGGCTCCAGCTTGGGCTTGGCTGTCTGCTGTCCCTTGATGTGTGAACTCGTTCTCTGCAGCTAGAACTCACCAAATAGAAAGTGCGTAGATGTCCACTGTTGGGCATGGCATGTCCCTCATGCAGGGGTGTCATGCTGAGGACAGAGCCACAGCTTCCTCCGGCTCCTCTGCTTTGTGCTAGCCACATCGGAAGCTTGCAGCCTTGCATTCAAGGCTCCAATGGCATCCAAGATTTTGCTTCAGTCTTTGTTCTGATGGCTACTTTAATTAAGGGTTTTGAAAGCCCCAGTTTCCCCCCCCCCCCGCCCCGGAAAGAATTGTGCTGTCTCCTCCATGAGAATTTAGGGACTATCCCTAGAGATGTCTTTCCTGTTTTCAATTATCCAAACTTTAAGCCTTGATTCCTACCAGATGCAGCCTTCAGTGGGCTGAAGAGCGGGCAATGTAGGGGCAATGTAGGGGCAGAGGGTCCCACCTGTGTCTGGGGTGTGGTCCTGCATCTGTCCCATTGCACCCTAGGCTCAGCCTCCCCTGCTCTGCACTGGCCAGGCACTCAACAGTTGCCAAGTGGCATCGAACACTGACCTCTGCCAATGAAAGGCTCGGGTTAAAATTGGAGGGAAAAGGCAGAGCTTCAGCTGGGGAAGGAAAAGAGGCAGGGGAAAAAGAGGTCAGACAGATTTCCCTGAGCACATGGAGCTTGGGCAGCTGGGGGAAATGGGCAAGACTTGGAAATGCCAAGGGAGAGGAAAGGCTACCAGGCAGAGGATATGAGTATTCAGTCATAAAAAGCTGAAATATTGTCCCTAGTGGGGAAGAAATGTATATTGTTGTGTTAATTAAAACAAGTCAGACTCAGAAAGACAAGAACTTAGGATCTTGCTCAATGCACAATACGAAAATGTGGATCGCATAGAAGTTGCAAATGGCATGGTGGCTACCAGGGGGAAGAGAGTGGAGGGAGGGATGAGGAGAAAGGTTGGTGGACAGCTACTAAGCAATCAATTGTAGCAGCAAGATGCACAGGTGACTCTAGGCGATAGTAATGGACTGCATATTTCAGAAAGCTAGGAGAAATGATTTGTACGTTTTTATCATAAAGAAATGATCAATTTTAGCTGCTCTCATGTGGACATAAAACAGCATATACATATACTATTTAAACTGCCATAGAATTATGTATAACTAAATGTCTTCAGGTATCATTTAAAACTGAAATGTAAAACACTTGAACAAAGAGACATTGGGAGGAGAAAAGAACCACAAATAGGAGAGTCAGGAGAAAGATATTGCAGGTAGAGGAAATGGCTTGTGCAAGAGCCCTGAAGTGGGACAGAGTTTTCTGTTGGGGAACTGGGCTGAAGTTGGTATGGTGAGTGGTTAAGAAGTGAGAGGTTGGGGGGTGGAAAGTGAGTCAGGACTCATGGAGCTTGTAGATTGCAAAGAAAGGTTTGCTGTGAGTAGGAAAGCAAGCTATTGGAAGTTTCCAGTGGGAAGCTGAGAAGGTCTCTCAGATGGTGCAACAGGAAACATCCAGGCAGGAGATGCTAAACCTATGGTCCCTTTCCCTGGGCTGTGACTGGGTCACAGTATCTTGGAATATAACCACTTCTTCTGTTGGATGGCTTGAACTGCAGGAGCATTATTGTTGCTGTTGTTGTTGTTGTTTGGTGGTGGTACTGGAGCTTGAACTCCGAGCCTTACATTTTGTCTACAAAAGCTCTGCTATTGAGTTATGCCTCTGGTCCTTTTTGCTTTAGTTATTTTTTTAAGATCCTTGGTTGTTTTGGACTAGGGTTGAACTTGGACCGTAATCCCCCTGCTTACAGCTAGGGTGACAAGTGGGTATTACCCAACCAGGCTTGTTCATTGAAATGAAGGAGTTTAAGGGGCTCCAGGCTCCATTCTCCACTTTCTAAGTAGCTGGGATTATACATGTAGGCTATTGTACCTAGCCACATCATTCCTTTGATTGGTGATTTTCAATTTGTTTTTTGGTCTTAAAACATTATGCCCTTAAACAGATTTTAGGGCTTTCCCTCATCCCCCCAGTGAGCTTCTGGATATGTGAATTACATCCTGAGCCAGGTGTAGGGAGAGGCCAATGAGGCCCTCACCTCTGGCATAACATTTCAGCACACCAAAAATCTCAGTCACAATTTTAAATTCAATGTCTTTTAAAAGAAATCCACATTGAAGCCTGAGGCAAAAGGAAAAAGGAGCAATATTGATCTAGTCCTTATGGATAGTTCCAGGGTTTTATTCATCATAAAACATTTTGATTAATGTTTGCATTTCTGTCAGAACTGTAGTACCATCACATGTCATATGAATTTGAGAGTAAAAGGGCAAGTAGTGTCTTAACATTATTACCTTATATAACTTCAGCATTGTGGATAGTTTGGGGGGGAGGGTAAGGTTCCAGGCTGTACTTTGGGTAACAACTGCTTTTATTGGTGGTACTAAGGTTTGAAATCAGGACTTCTCGCTTGTTTGGCTGGTGTCCACTACTTGAGCCATGCCTCAAGCCCTGTTTCATGGTGGCTGTTTTGGAGACAGACTTTTGAGAAGTTTTGTTCTTGTTTTTGTTTTTGCCTGGGCTGGCTTTGAACCATGATTCTCAGATCTGAGTCTCCTGAGAAGCAGGGACCATAGGCATGAGCCACTGGCTTGTCCCATTGAGAAACACTTTGATGTAGCTGTTTTCTTCCCTGTAGGGTTTCCTTTCTTCTTTCCATAGGTCCGCCCCCACAAGGCTCCACCCACTTCTGACCTCAAGGATGCAATGCCTAAGAGTCTGAGCTAAGTCATGCTTCTCCCTATGGGCTCTAGGTTAAAGACCTCCCAGAGCCTGGGGTTTTCCATCCCCACTGGCCTCCTCCCTCCTCTAGGCAAACCCTGGAGACTTGTCTTCAAGAAGCAGAGCCCAGCAAGATCTGCCTTTCCCAGCACAGAGCCCCTGTGGGACCTGTCACCTCCCTTGTGGGACATTTCAGCTCTATCTTTGTCCCTGGGCCTGGCCTGTCCCACATCTCCCCTAGCCTTGTGATCAGAGTGGCCAGAACCATGCTGGGCTCCCCTGGACGCACAGAGAAGCAACTCTCAGGCCAAGAAAACCTCCATTGGACAAAGCTGGCTTCTCTTGGCTAACTTCTGAAAATTCAATTTGTCAGCGGTATAAACAGGATATGGAGCCTGGGGAACACAGGCTGGGAGGAGAGTGTGTGAGGGGAAGAGGCAAGCAGCATCTTGAGGGGGTGGCGGTGACCAAAGTCGGACACATTCCTCAAAGCATTAAAAGCCACTGTTAATCTCAAACAGACATCCCCCCCCACACATACACCCCAGCACTTTCTTTGTGTGTGCCAATATCCTTCTCAAAACCCCAACACGAAATCCACCAACTTAGGCCTCCTTTGGACATCTCAATTCCTGTGTAGGCTTGGTTTCCCCATCTGTCATTTAAGAGGACTGAGCTTGTGTTGGTTGCCTAAAGTCCCTTAAGTGTCAAGTTGGTAACTCAGAATCCAAGCTTCTGTTACTTAACGTCCCATAAAGCAGTCATTCCCGGACTCTAGCTGCCTACTCTGTAGCTCCCTACTGCTCTTCAGATCAAGGCCCACTGCTCATCCCGGCTATTGAGCCCCATTACATCAGAGTAAGTAGAGATGAGAAGGGGTGGGGAGGGAGACTTGGGATGGCTCCTCAGAGGCCACTTCCCCCACTCTCCACCTTGGTTTATTTCCAATCACACCCTCCCATAGCTATTGTACTCCTACTGGGTCTGGGCCAAGCTCTGGTCTGGACCCTGGGGGCCCAGGATCTCTGTACCTGGGAGCTCATTAAACTCACTTCAGGCCCCACTCACTGCAGAGCGTTCTTCTCAGGGTTCCTGACATAGCTTGCCATGGTGGCCTACGGAGGCATCCAGGAGATGGTAACAGCAACAAACTGAGCAAATGCCTGGCCCACAGCCATCCAGCCAGCCATGGGGCCGCTATCATTGCCCTGTCTTTTCCTGTACCCTTTAGAGGGACTGACAGAAAGCCAGCCAGGCTTGGGCTGGAGTCCTGGGATGTAAAAGGTAGACAGGTGAACTGTCTGCTCCCCAGGGCTGGCTGCTGGGGATGGGGTGGTAATGAGGCCACATTCCCACTTCCTTCCAGCGCATTCTCCTTCTCCCTCCCCCCACCCCTCATCCTAGCCAAGCTCACTCTCTGCATCAGCCTCCACACAATACACAAACTGAACAACTTTCTTTCCCCTTTGAGGTTCTTGGATGCTCCATGTAGAGCCTGAGCGAGCAAGCTTTCAGACATATGTTGAAGTACCGCAGTATGACATGAAGGTAATCAGGAGCCAAGCCCAGCTCTGGAGAGAGGGATCTCAGACAGGGGCCATCCGCTTGCTGCCTTCTATCACCAACTCCATTTCCTTTGCATCTTGTCCATACAGCTGCCAATGCCAGCTACCAGTCCTTGGCCTGCTTGGGGGTTAGATTATTTTTTCATTAAGTTTGTAATTATGTAAAAGTGCAAGTCAAAGTGTGACATGCTGAGCTGAGCTGGGAGGAGGTTAAAGCTTTTTCCCTGCCTCCGGCCCACTGGGCCCCCACCCTGTTCTGGATAAAGGAGAACATTTTTGGGAAAATAAATAAGGAGGCCTTGATCCTTTAAGCTTCATAAACTTGACCCCCCACCCCACCCCTCTCTCCACCCTACCCTGTTAGCCTGCCTAGTGGCTCCCCCTGCTCATTAAAGAGAGATTCATTTCCAGGGCTGTTTTGGCTTTGGCCAGGCCTGTGCTCACATCCTAGAGAGGCAGCCATGATGATGGTTGGCTGGGCAGCTGGCGGCTCCAAGGTAGCAATTTGTCTCAAGATGGCATCTGCTTCCTGAAATAAAGGGACTTTGTGTGTTCTCCCATTCTCCTGGGTGTCTGACTCCAAAGGAGGGACTTAGAGAGATCGAACAGTGGTTTTCAGAGAGTAGGGGCCACCAGGAAGGGTGACTAAACCTAGGCTACTTGCTGTGTAGCCAGCACGGACTCCCGGCTTTCATTGGCATTTTCATGGAAATCTGTGGAACAAGTGATCACTCATTCATTTGTTTCTCTACATAACTCTGTGTGTGTGTGTGTGTGAGAGAGAGAGAGAGACAGACAGACAGAGAGACAGAGAGACAGAGACAGAGATACTATGGTTTGAACTCAGGCTCTCATATTTGTTCAGCAAGCACTCTGCCATTTGGCTATTTTCACAATAGGGTCTTGTTTTACACCCAGCCTTCTATTTACGTTTCCTCACATCACTGGAGTGAGGGACATGGGCCACCTGACCACTGTGCTGCCCCCACAGCTGGGAATCAGGCATCTGCCACCACACCCAGCTATTGGTTGAGAAGGTTAAGCCTAGGCTGACCTCAAACCATGATCCTCCAATCTTGGCCTCCTAGGAAGCTAGTATCACAGGTTTGAGCCACTGCCCCCAGCTCATTGCACAACCCTTTAGTGAGTAACTGCAGTGTACCAGGCATGTTTCTAGGCACTAGATACCAAAAGGCTCCCTCAACAGACACTCAAATACATCAGCACCCAGTGCCCTGCCACACACACATCCAAACCAGGGCAGATGAAGGAGAATTTTGTAGTTTAACAACGAGGTGCCATCTAACCAGAGGCTCACAGAGGGGACAGTGGCACTTCTCCTTAGCACAAACAGGATAAGCCTTGTACCCTACCCTCTTTTCTACCTCAGCTTCGTGACCAAGGCCACCTGTCCTGTCTTCTTTACTCAGTGCCCAGGCAGCAGTGGCTAGTTCAAGCTTTCCTTGATATTTAATTGGCCATGTGACTAACTGTATCCTTGACCTGTTCTGTGTGTAACAAAGGCTGTCCAATGAGTCTCAGAACCCAATAGGGTTGGATGCATTCTTGTCCAGATCATGTAGTGTTTCTCCATTAAAACCACTAATGAACTGGCACTTGGAAGATAGCAGATTAAAGACATTGCTACTCCCCTGCCTAAAAATGATCTCCCCCAACAAGAACAAGCAACAGAAACACAAAGTCTGTGTGTAACCTGACCTGCAATGTCTAAAGGAGGAGGCAGGCTGGGCAGGAGGCGGCTTGTGGCTGCCCTGAGTTGATTTGTGCAATGCAACACATTTATTCACCTAGAAGGTTCAATCTATTGGCTATCAGAGGAGATCCAGGACATTAAGTAGCACAGGAAGCGTTGGGGAGGTGAGAATTGGAAATCGAAGGGATGATTTGGAGTGAGAACCAGGAGCAGTAAACCCCCAAGGTTCAGAGCCCACCCTGCCCAGCCAGCCAGTAGCTCCCACCCTCGCATGCAGACTGGCTAAAGGAGCAGAATTGTCTGAACCAAACAGTTTCCAAAGCAAGAGCATAAGGCCCGGAGAAGGCCAGCTCTTGGACCCTTTCAGTTGTCTACTTCTGGAATGTTGTTTGATGCAGTCATACCCTCTCCCTCTCCTAACAGAAAGACGAAGAATTCCAGCTGTGACAATCTGGGGGTGTAAGGGAATGCACTATGGACACGAGAGCCCCCCAGTCCACCTCCCCACTCACAACCAGATTAGCAGTGTGAATAGACGGCCAAGAACCACCAGCTATTTAAAGAAATTGCCCACGTGAATGGCAGAGACCACAGCAAATCATGGGCAGAAGTGGGGAAAGAGAGGATACAAGGAGCTGGAGAAAACTTAAATCCTACCATGGCTATGTTTTGAGCAATAAAGATATCATGTCCATAATCCATGAGCAGAAAGATACTAAAAAGGAACAAAGGAAGAGCATTAAAAGTATGTGTGGTAGAGTCCACAAGGAGCTTCAAGTTCCTTCCATCCCTGGATGGGCTGTCCCTTCCCAATGAGGCTTTGAAGGGCATCCTATCAGAAGCTGAGGTCTACTCCAGTTATCTTGGCTATGTACTAACGTACCCCCAGTGAAGGAGTTGGTCTTACGGGTTAGAAGCTCTGGGAATGCTGGGCTGAGTGCTTGCTCTAAGCTACATGGGGTTATGGAACTCATTTGCCAGCATTCAGCTGGTGGATGAGCTATGTTCCAGAGTCTAAGAGGCCTGTGTGTTCGATGAACAGGGAGGCTCCCAGCAGGGAGGCTGGGCTCTGCAGGGGTGGTTTTCTGTCATGTTTGCAAATGTGGCTCTGGTCATCAGACCTCCTCCTTGGTGGTTGGCTTCTCCCCGCAGTGAGTGTCCCAAGAGACTCATATGGAAAGTGCATGACGGTTTCTTTTTTCCCTTTTTCTTTTGACAGTCATGGGGTTTGAACTTAGGGTCTGGACTCTGTCCCTAAGCTCTTTTCACTTAAAGCTAGTACTTTGAGCCACAACTCCACTTCCAGTTTTCAGGTAGTTAATCAGAGATAAAAGTTTGACTAACTAGGGTGGGAAGGTGGCTCAGTGGTAGAGCGCTTGCCTTGCATGCCTGAGGCCCTGGGTTCGATTCCTCAGCACCACATAAGCAAAAAGGAAAAAAGCCAGAAGTGGCTCTGTGGCTCAAGTGGTAGAGCACTAGCCTTGAGCTGAAGAGCTGAGCAACAGCACCCAGGCCCAGAGTTCAGGTCCCACAACCGGACCCAAAAAAAAACAAAAACAAAAAAAAGTTTGACTAACTTTCCTGCCCCGGCTGGCTTCAAAGCGTAAATCCTCTCATCTCAGACTCCTAGGTAGCTAAGATTACAGGCATGAGCCACCAGTGCCCAGCCACACAACTGTTTCTCCACGTGACTGTTTCTTACTCAGTGTTGGAAGTATATCAAGCATCCCTTTAGCTGTATAACTAAGGTAGGAAGGGCATCAAGAACCCATCTTCTAATGGGACACCTGTCAACAGATTTGTGAGCATTTTTTAGCCCTGGAATTGGAACTCAAGACTTCATGTTTGCTGGGTAGATGCTATACCACTTGATACTTGCCCACATCCCTTTTTTGCTTTTGTATTCTCTGAATAGGATGTTGTGTGATACCCAGACTGGCCTGGTCAGTGAACCTCTTATTTGTCCTTTCTGCTGGAGCTGAGATGACAGGTGTGAACTATTATGCCTAGCTATTGGTTGTGATGGGGTCTTGAGAACTTTTTGCTCAGGCTGGCCTCAAACCATGATCGTTTTGATCATTGTCACCTAAGTAGCTGGGATTATAAGTGTGAGCCACTGTGTCCAGCCTTTGAGCATGTTTTAAATGGACATGCAGCTAGAACATGATGTGCTTTAGCAAAACGAGGGACTACACTTTGTTTTTTCCTATGAAACAAACGACCTCAAAACTTAGTGACTTAAAACAGCTACCATGGACTTGCTCGTGAACCTCGTGGTTTTGGCAAGTCTCCTTGATGTGTCTGCGGCCAGCTAGTGGTTGATGGTCTCTTGCCTGTGTCTGGCAGTGGTTGGCTGATGTCAGCTAGGGTAATGACATGATGTGGCCACGGGGCTCTTATGCTCCAGGAAAGTAGCCTGAGTTCATTGACATTCTGGTATTGGGTGAGAAGTCCCCATAGCTGCAAGAGAGCAAACAAGCAAATGCATATGCAAATCATTTTCTAGCTTGCATTGTGATATTTTCATCCTATTGGCCAAAGGAAGTCACATGACCAGTCAGGAGGCGGGGCTTGGGTTGAGGACGGGGAGAGTCTTGTGGTCCTTATTGTGTGAATCTTCTAGGATAATTTAAGATACAGGAGACTGTGATTTTTTTTAATTTACTTTATTGTTATTATAGAGGTGATATACAGAGGGGTTACTGTTATATGCATCAGGTAATAAGTACGTATTTCCTTTCCCTCATTCTCTCTCATTACCTCCCTTCCATCTCCTGCCGTGAGTTGTATAGTTTACTTTTGTCAATGTCCAGTGTGCTCCACTTCTTTACTTTTTCACCCTTTGTCCTGGGATTCTCTGCTCTTCCCCCACCTTCCTCCAGATATGCACATGGATAAACTGTATATAAGATAAAGAATACAGGATCATCAGAAAAAGAAAAAAATTTGAAGTCCTTTGTTTCTGTATCTTTGGAGTGCATTTCAGTATGTATATTATTTTATATACATATGAAGAAGCGCTTGGGTATTGCACTTTTGTGATTCTCTCCTAAGACTATCCTCTTTTGGTCTCACTGTATGGGATTATCTAGGACCCTGTGCAATTTGTTATATCCCAGTGCATTTTAGATCTAACTTCTGCATATCAGAGAGAACATGTGCTGGTTGTCTCTCTAATCTTGGCTTACCTCACTTAACATAATTTGTTCTAGTTCCATCCATTTCCTTGCAAATGACATTATTTTATTCTTTCTAATGGCTGTGTAAAATTCCATTATATAGGCACCACAGTTTTTGGATCCATTCATCTATTGTGATAGTGCAGCAATGAACATGGATGTGCAGGTGTCCTTGTCATATCCTGGTTTATGGTGCTCAGTGTAGATGCTTAGGCATGGTATGGCTGGGAAGGTCTATGTTTAGTTTTTTTTTGAGGAACCTCCAGAATGGGGTCCAGAGTGGTTGAACTAGTTTACATTCCCACCAGCAGGGCAGTAGGGTTCCTTTTACCCCATATCCCCACTAGCATTTGTTGTTGTTCGAGTTCAAAATGTCGGCCAATCTTACTGGGATGGAATCTCAGGGTTGGTTTGATTCACATTTCCTTTATGGCCAGGGATGATGAACATTTCCTCATGTGTTTCTTTGCCATTCTTACTTCTTCTTCTGAGAAGTCTTTTCTTAGCTCCCTTGCCCATTAAGTAATTGGTATATTAAGTTCTGGAGGGGTTAGTTCCTTGAGCTCCTTGTATATATTAGATATTAGGCCCTTTGTCTGATGTATTGCTGGTAAAGATCTTTTCCCAATTGGTTGGCTGTCTTTCTAGTTTAGTAACTATGTTGTTAGTTGTGCAGAAGTTTTTATTTTAATGTAGTCCCACTTGTTGACTCTCTCTCCTTTTATGTCCCTGGGACTCTATTCAAGAAGTTCCTGCCTACACCTATAAGTTCTAATGTTTCTCCTCTCTCGCAGTAGTTTCAGAGTTTTGGGTCTGACACTGAAGTCTTTGATCCACTTTAAGTAAATGTTAGCGCATGGTGACAAGAAGGGACCCACTTTTGGATTTCTGCATGTAGCTGCCCAGTTTTCTCAACACCAATTGTTGAAGAGGGTGTTTTTTTCCACTGTATGTCTTTGGCTCCTTTGTCAAATATCAGATGACTATAAGTATTTGGTTTATTTCTGGGTCTTCTAATGTGTCCCATTGATCTTCATGCTAATACCAAGCTGTTTTTGTTATTATGACTCTGTAGTAGTTTGAAATTTGATACTGTGTTACCACCCTCATTGCTTTTTTTTTTTTTTCCTAGAATTGCTTTGGCTATTCTAGGTTGTTTATTGTTCCATATGAATTTTTGGATTGTTTCCTATATCTCAGTAAAGAATGTCATTGGGATTTTGATGGGGATTGCATTTAATTTGTATATCATTTTTGGCAGTATAGCCTTTTCCCAATATTGATTCTATCTATCCATGAACATGGAAGGTCTTTCCATTTCCTGGTGTCCTCTTTGATTTCTTTCTTCAGATTTTTTTTTTGGCATCTATTGAGATCATGTGGTTCTTGTCCTTGGTAAATTACATTTATTGATTTGTATATGTTAAACCAGCCTTGCAACTGTGAGATGAAGCCCACTTGGTTATAATATATGGGTTTGTTTTTTGTTGTTGTTTCTAGATTCTGTTGGCTAATATTTTATTAAAGAGATTTACATCATCAAAGTTCTCTCTCTTTTTTTTTAATCTGGTTTGGAGATGAGTGTGGTGTTGGTTTCAGAGAATGAGTTTAGAGTTGCTCCCTTTGTTTCTACTTCTCTGAAAAGCTTGAGGCGTATTGGTATTAGTTCCTCTTTAAAAAAGTCTTATAGAATTCAGCAGTGAATCCATCCAGGCCTGGGCTTTTCCTTGTCAGAAGACATCTGGTTACTTCGTCTATTTCACTGCATGTTATTGGTTAGTTTAGCTGGTTTATATCTTCTCGGTTCAGTTTAGGTAGTTTGTATGTTTCAAAAAATTCATCCATTTCTGCTATGTTTTCCTTCTTCTGTGAATATAGGTTTTGAAAGTAGTCCTTTATAATCACTTGGATTTCTTGGATGTTAGTTGTAATATTTGATTTGAATCTCCTCTCTTCTTTTTTCCCCCAGTAATCTCACAAGTGGTCTGTCAATTTTATTAATTTTTTTCAAAACAACAGCTTTTTGTTTCATTGACTTTATGTATAGATTTTTTTTTAGTTTCTATTTCATTGATTTCTGTATTAATCTTTGCTATCTCTCTTGAGCTAGTAATTTTAGGTTTGACTTATTCTTGTTTATCCAGCAATTTTAACTGCATCATGAGGTTATTTACTTGAGCTGTTTCTGTTTCCTTTATGTGTACACTTAGAGCCATAAACTTTTCCCTTAGCATGGCTTTCGCTGTATCCCAGATACAGCTGTTGTGGTATGTTTTCATTTTTGTTGAGTTGTAAGAACTTCCTAATTTCTTCCTTAATTTCTTCTGTGACCCAGGTGTTATTCAGTAGTATGTTATTCAGCCTCCACGTGTTTGAGTGATTTCTGCAGTCTGTTTTGTTGTTGAGAAGTGGTCATCTGTGGTCAGATGGGATGAAAGGAATTATGTCAGTCCTCTTGTATTTGCTTAGGTTCTTTGGTGTACTATGATATGATCTATTTTGGAGAATGTTCTGTGGGCTGCTGAGAAGAATGTAAATTGGGTCATTGTTGGCTGGAATACTTTGTAGATGCCTGTTAAGTCCATTTGGTTTATGGTGTCATTTACTCCAGAGGCTTCTTCGCTTAGCTTTTGTTTGGTTGAACTGTCCTTTGGTGAGAGTGGGGTATTAAAAGATCTCACTATTATTGTGTTTCTATCCTGTTCTGTAAGTACAAAAGTTTTTAATGATGCTCCATTTTTTAGTGCATAGATATTGACCACTATGATTTCCTCTTCATGGATCATTCCCTTTATTACTGTGTCATGACCTTCCTTGTCTCTTCATACTGATTTTAATGAAAAGTCTATTTTATCAGAAAGCAGTATGGCTACTCCTGGCTTCTTGCAGGGTGCATTTTCATGCAAGATTTTTTTCCATCCCTTTACTCAGAGTTTGTTTTTATCTTTGAATGTGAGGGGGTCTCTTGGAGACAACAAATGGACGGATCTTGTTTTTTTATCCAATCTGCTGTTCTTTTTCTTTTGACCAGAGAATTGAGTCTATTAATGTTTGTGGTTATTATTATAGGAGGATGACTTATGTTTCCTGCCATTTTCTTGATTTCCTGTATCTTGCTTCTTTCCTCCTCCTATGCTTACTAAATTGGTCTTCTAGTGATTTTTTTTGTCTAATGTATTTCCTTGATTTTGATTTTTTTTCAGGTTGTATACTTCCCTTTTGTATTCTTTGTACTTCTGGTTTAGTGTTCATGAATTCCTTTAACTTTTGTAGGCCATGGAAGGTCTTAGTTTCACCATCAAATGAGTTGGCAGTTGTTGATCTTCAGGGCTTGGATTATACCATTCCAGGCTCTCTTTGCATTGAGGGTTGTGTTGAGGGATCTGCAGTGATACTGATTTGCTTTCTTTTTTGGGGGAGGTTGGTTGTGGGTCTTGAACTCTGGACCTGGGCACTGCCCCTGTGCTCTTCAGGTCAAGGCGAGCATTCTACCACTTGAGCCACAGCACAACTTCCCTGATTTGCTTTCCATTGTAATATAGCTCCTTTTCTGATTTCTTAGCATTTAAAGTCAATTCCTTGCTTTTCAAGGAATTGATTGTTGTTACTATGATGTGTCTAGAAGTGCTTCTTCTTGGATTCTGTCTACTGGAAGTTCTGTATGCTTCTGTCAAGTGGGTGAGATTTTTCTCTTAAGATTGGAGAAGTTCTGTTATTATTTCATGGAATAAATTTTCAATGCCTTTAGTATTGAATTCTTCCCCCTCATTGATCCCAATTACATGTAAATATGATCTTTTGGCTGAGTGTGCCAATTCTTGGATTTCCCTTTGGTAGGTTCTGAGTGGTTTTTCCATACTTTTGACTTTTTGTTCTAACTCCTCTGTTTTATCCTCGACTCCTGATAGTCTATTTTCTATTTCATTTATCTGATGTGGGCTCCATACTAAAGGGACACAACAACTACATGTGATATAATCGTGAATTCCATCTTACATTAGAAATCTTTCTGTAAAGGACATTACCGAGACTGTTGATGACATTGGTATGCAGGCTGCATTGTATTGAGAAATTTCTAGAAGCTGGGTGGTAGAGAGCAGGCACTCTGCTCCCTGGCTGGAATGCTACATGTACCTGGTCACAATACATATTTCCTGTGTTCCACTGTCTTTGCCTCCAGGAGCTTATTTTGCACCCCTCACCTAGTTGCAAAAAGTATCTGCATTAGGACAGACATCCTTATGATAATATTGCAATGCTGGAAGCAATCTAAGCATCCATCAAAGAGTTCTAATTAAATTAAGAATGTAGCAGGGCACTGGTGGCTCATGCCTGCAATCCTAGCTACTCAAGAGGCTGATACCTGAGGATCAAAGTTCGAAGCTAGCCAGGTCAGGAAAAGTCAGTGAGACTCCAATTAAATCACAGAAAAAGCCAGAAGTAGGGCTGTAGCTAAAGTGGTAGAGTGCTAGACTTGAGCAAAGGGAACTCGGGGACAGTGCCCAGACCCATAATTTAAGCTTCAGGACCAGCAAAAAAGAAAAAATCAGGATGGTACGTCTCAGCTCTGACATTTACCCACTGTTTAAAGGAATTGCTGAGTCTCCATGGGCAGCTAATGACTGATTTCCAAAGTGTGTTGCAAAAAGCACCCCAGAGTATGTGATGTTATCACTCAGCAGAGAAGACAAGTGGGGGCAAAATGTATGCACATTTAGACAGAGTAACCAGGGGACAAGTAGGCAGGGGATTACCTTCTCCAGGATATGGTTTTGTGCTCTTTGTTTTTGCACAACACTAGTATATTAGCTGTTCAAAGAAGAAGAGAAAGAATAACAAAAGAGGATGAATAATAATAAATATACATACATGCATGCATAAATCAAACAGTAAAGTAACTTACCTTAAAAAAGCACTTTAAAAAGTAAATTACCTTAAAAATACCAGTGACTCACACCTGTAAGCCTAGCTACTCAGGAGGCTGACAGCTGAAGATTGTGATTCAGAGCTACCTCAGACAAGAAAGTCCATGAGACTCATATTTCCAATTAACTACCAAAGAGCTGAAAGTAGAGCTGTGGCTCAAGTGGTAAAGGAAAAAAAGCTAAGGATGGCACCTAGCCATCTCACAAACTTTCCTACCCAGGCTGGCTTCAAACCATGATCCTCAAATCTCAGCCTCCTGAGTAGCTAGGATTATAGGCATGAGCTACATGGCTCATGCATATTATTCTTTTAAAAATAGTGTTTTACATAAGGAAATGTTCACCATCCCTGGTTGTGAAGGAAATGCAAATAAAGACAACCCTGAGACACCACCTTACCCCAGTCAGAATGGCCTACATCCTAAAGTCAGCTAACGACAAATGCTGGAGGGGATGCGGAGAAAGAGAAACTCTATTACACTGCTGGTGGGAATGTACACTTATACAACCACTTTGGAAAGCAGTCTGGAGGGTCCTCAGAAAGCTAAAGATTGACCTCCCTTACGACCCAGTCATACCACTTCTAGGCATCTACCCTGAACAACAGGAACCAGAATACAAGGACACATGCACCTCCATGTTTATTGCAGCACTGTTCACAATAGCCAGGATATGGAAACAACCCAGATGTCCCACCACAGATGAATGGATCCAAAAATTGTGGTATCTATACACAATGGAATATTATGCAGCCATTAGAAAGAACAAAATAATGGCATTTGCAGGGAAATGGATGGAGCTAGAAGAAATCATGTTGAGCAAGGTAAGCCAAGAGCAGAGACAAATGGCACATGGTCTCCCTGATAAGTGGATGTTAAATACAAAATGTAAGGTGATATGACAAAATTAACAGGACTTAAGAAACAAAGACTTCCACTCATCTGGTCAAATCACTACTAAATAACCCCACGCTGCTGATCACATATATGGTATATATGTGCACACTGGAGGGAATCAAGGAGGACGACACAGAATTAGATGGAATCAGGGAAAACATACAACAGCAGGACCCATCAGCTGCACTGGACATTGACCAAAATGAACTAAGCAGCTCAATGGCAGCAAAGGGAGGGAGGGAACAAGTGGGAAAGAGGGAACAGCTGATGCTATGCAAAACAAAAGAAATGTACATATCACCCAATGTGGAAGAAATAACTCCATTGCAAAGCTCATGGAACTCATAAATATTATAGACCATGATAGACAATTTACTCCATGAAAGTTAGAATGTGCTTGTGACTTTAACTAAGCATCACTATCCCACAATACTGTGAAATTTGGGAAATTATATAACCACTTAATCACAATTAAAAAATTGAAAAAAATAGTGTTTTGTGCATCTCCCCATCTTATCTACTTCTTTCGGGTACTCTTTCCACCCAAGACATTTTCTACCTATATTGATAGATGGTAAATGGATGGATGAGTGGAAGGACAGGTGGATAGTAGCTAACAGATAAGATAGATACATGGAATTTGATTTTTTTTGCCCTTACATGTTATATACATGTTCTGTGAGCTGCTATTTTCTTTTAATAATATGTCTTAGATCTGACCACATCAATACCAAAGATCTGTTTTCCTTCTCTCCCTACTTCTTTGGTGCTGAGGATGAAACCTAGGGCCTTGCACATGCTAAGTACATGTCTAATGCCACCCCACACAACCCCCCCCAGTTCCCCAGCACCTACCCCCAGTCCCTGTTCTCCTTTAATAGTAGATACTCCACAGTGGAAGGTTCAAGTTCATGGTGGAGACTAAGCCACACATACTAGTCCTGAGAAGAGAAGGTAGTAAATATTTATTAAATGCCTATTAAAACCTAGCCAATTTTTGATGTGTATGATCTACTTTTGAGTGCCCCCCAATACCTGCCAGGGAAATTGTAATCCACGCAGATGAGGACACATATTCAGTGAGGGAACGTGTCTCCCCCAAGATCACATGGCCAGTGACTCAAATGACTGGAGTTTGAATTGTCCAACTGTCTTGTCTTCTGCTGTACCCATTTCCTAATAAACACCCCCAATTATTAAGTGCTGACTCACACTACAGCAATGCCTCCTAATTAAGTTTGGGAATAGGAAAAGCATTCGGAATGCACTCTGAGGAGGCTAGCCCGAGCCCAATTACTTCCATACCAAGAATTTGGTTCCCAGCTACAGAACAGCTGGATTCTTTCTTCTTCTTCTCCTACCTCCTCCTCCTTCTTCCTCCTACCTCCTCCTCCTTCTTCCT
>NW_012267229.1:12215675-12222939 GCF_000151885.1 Dipodomys ordii
TCTTCTTCTTCTTCTTCTTCTTCTTCTTCTTCTTCTTCTTCTTCTTCCATTTCTTTCTGTTCTGATGAGAGTAATGCGAGAAGCATGGAAGATGACGAGCTCTCATCCTTCATTTCCTTCCTAGGCCACTTCAACCCCTCCAGAAAGTACCCACATCTATTAATCCATCGATTCGGAAGCCTATAGATGAACAGATAAATCCCCACTTTCCCCAGATACGCTCCTGACCCATAGTGGACATGGCAGCATCCTGGTTCCACATCCCTGAAGGCAATGACAACCCCTGAGGATGGATGCTTTGTTTTGAAGCCAACAGTCCAAGAACACATCTGTTGTCAAGCTCTGAGTTAAGCCACTACAGTTGTAGAGGAAATCATGAGCGCTCTCCCCTTTCTGCCCATGTGGAGCTGTTCTAAAGGAAGCTTGGCTTCACTGTCTCTAAGCTGTTGGCCTAAAGGATGTGTCTTTGCTGGCTCTGTTTCCCTGAGATAATTGACTTACAAAGAGAGGAGGCTGACTTTGACTCCTGGCTTCCGAATGGCTGGGCCCACTCACTGTTTTCAGGTACATGGTGAAGACAAAAGACAGCAATGTCAGGGAGCATATGGCAGAGCAAACTGCTCACTTCACAGCCAGGAAGCAAAAGAAGAAGAGGAAGAGACAGGGATCCCGTGTTCCCCTTTGAGAGCACTTCCCCCGTGACCTCCGAGCATCTCACTATACCAAGCCGCAGGCTGCGATTACAGGTGTGAGCCACCAGTGCCTGGTTTGCGCAGGTGATTTGGGCTAAGGTGTTTTGAGAAAAGAGAAAAGTGAGAGTCAGGTGCCAGAGCTTCAGCTATCGGCTCTGACTCTCAGGTCCTTCCAGAATGGGGACATTCAAGGGCTTGATAACTTTTCTCCTCAACTGTCTGGGGTTCTTCTCCTTCTCCTTGTCTTCCTCCCATCCATCACTATTTTCTGCAGTCTGAAAACCAAAGCTGACCCCCACCCTCCTGTCCACCATCCCAACAGGGACCTACTGCCCCTTCATTAGGAAAACACCTCTCTCTGATCTTTTTTTCTCTCCCCAGCCAATTACCAAGGGATCAACTTGATGGTGAACATATTTGGGAAATATTTTCGCTGTTGTTTTTCATTTTTTCCCCTTTGTTTGAAATAGTGTCATAACTTCAACCACAAAAAAAAAGAAAGAAAGGAAAACTCAACCCCAAGCTGACCAAGGCTGCAAATGTGAAACCAGAAACAAGAGTATTTAATAATCACAACTGAAACCCGCTTAGACAATGGGTCTCCTCAAATTTCTGGCATCCGGAGGACTTGGGTCATTCGTGGGCGATGCAAAGACAGGAGGTGAGATTGCAAGTTCAATCAGCCTAAGTTTCATACTTAGACCCTATCTCAGAAAGATAGTGGCGCCAGTGACTCATGCCTATAATCCTAGCTACTCAGGAGGCTGTGATCTGAGAACTGCAGTTTGAAGCCAGCCCAGGCAGAAAAGTCTCTGTGAGACTCTTATCTCCAATTAACCATTCAAAAACCAGAAATGGGGTTGTGGTTCTAAGCGGTAGAGCACTAGCCTTGAGTAAAAGAGCTCAGAGACAGGGCCCAGGCCCTGAGTGCAAGCCCCACAACCAACAAAGCAAGCAAGCAAAAAAGAAAGAAAGAGAGAGAGAGAGAGAAAGAAAGAGGAAGGAAGGAAGGAAGGAAAAAAAGAGAAGAGAAGAGAAGAGAGATACCGAATCCGAGGCCCTCCTTAGCTAAGGCCTATATTGTGGTCCAGATTCAGGTCCAGGTTTCGGGCTCAGTTTGAGCACAGTGTGTGTCCAGGATTAGGATTCATCCTGGGTCCTCAAACACCAGAATGGAGGTACTTCCTGAGACCAATAGTCAGTTCACCTCCTAGATCTGTTTCTTCTTCTATAAACTGAAGGAAAATCCTAACTCCTGCCCTGTGTCCTTCCACAGTTCATGTTTGGCCCAATGACAGAGCAGATCACTGGCAGCTTTGCCAATTGCAGAGAGTTGTAGATCCTGACCTGAAGGTCAGAGACAACTCCAGAGTTCATTGTGGGAGAATGCAGACATCACTAAGCATTTTCCCGTGTCTTCCTTCAGTCTGCTTTCTCTCTTGCCTATCAAACCAATCATAGCTTTCCACAGCCTGGCTTAGGCCATGCACTAAGAACTTCCTGCAGGAGTAATATCATTCTCAAACAACCTTATGAGCTACTCATACTACCTCTATTTACAGCAGGGAAACTGAGGCAGACAAGGTTAAGTAATTTGTTTGACTTTGCACTGAATAATTGAAAAAACTCTGATTCAAAAAATCTAAATCATCTGGCTCCTGAGTTCACGCTCAGCTAGGAAGAGTGAAAGGCTGTGGGGAGGGGCTTATCCGTGGAGCAAACAGGCAGGGGTAAGAGGTATCTGGGTGGCCTGTGGCCCCCAGTAGTTTGCCTTTGCCCAAGAGATTAAGTCTCCCAGCAGACTCCAATCCCACACGTAGACATAAAGTTGGGGGAGGAATTATGGGGTGGCATTAAGGTATCTCTTTCAACTTGTTTGTTTATGGAAAGAAATTTCAGGCCCGCTGCGGAAAAAAAAACAACAACCTGTATTTTCTGGGTAATTTTTCAATTTATTTCACACTGGTATTAAAACAAAAGCCACCTAAGCCCCCACGGAGGCTGTGGTTCCGCTGGAGTGCCTCAGAAGGGGTGGCGGTGGCTTGAAGCAGCTCCTTTGTGAGCCCGAGTGTCCCATAGCCACAAGGATGCTGCCTTCCTCCCCCTGGAAAAGCAAGAGGGAGTGGGGCGTGAAGAGGGGCTGCAGAGTTTTGGCTGTAGGGCGCAGCATGAGGTATGGAGGGCTACTCGATGCCTCTGTCTTCTACATGCTATGCTGCAAGTAGGCACAGAGAGCAAAGGTCATTAGTAAAAACACACCCTGGAAGCCCAGCACTGGTGGCCATACCTGTAATCCTAGCTACTCAAGAGGCAGAGATCTGAGGATCATGGGTCAAAGCCAGCCCAGGCAGAAAAGCCTGTGAGATTCTTCCTTTTTTTGCCAGCCATAGGGCTTGAACAGGGCTTGGGCACTGTCCCTGAGCTTCTTTTGCTCAAGCCTAGCATTCTACCACTTGAGCCACAGCACCATGTTTGGCTTATTTCTGTGTATGTGGTACTGAGGAATCCAACCCAGGGCTTCATGCATGCAAGGCAAGCACTCTACTACTGAGCCACCTTCCCAGCCCCTAGTTCTGTGATTTCTATTGGGTTCTCCATATTACTTCTATTTCTTTGCTACAATTTTCTGCAATATCATTGCTTTCATATGCAAAAGCATTTTATGATGTCTTTTTTAAAAAGTCCTTGTCAGGCTCAGGGCTGGTGGGTCATAGCTGTATTCAAGCTAATCAGGAAGCTGAAATCTAAGGATGGCAATTTGAAGCCAGCCTGGAGCAGGAAAGTCCATGAGACTCTTATCTCTAGCTAACCAGAAAAAAGCAAAAAGTAGAGCTGTGGTTTAAGTGGTAGAGCACCAGCCTTGGATGAAAAAGTTAAGGGGAAGTTTCTAGCCCCTGAGTTCAAACCCTAGTACACACACACATACACACAGATAAAAGAAGGAAAAATAACTGACGATAGTATTATACTAGTATATAGGGAAAAATGAACAAAATTCAAAATCCATTCTTAATTTTTAAAAAACACTCCCAAAATAATTATAGAGGGAAATTTCCTTTATCTCTTAATAAGGAGCAGCCATAGAAAATCCACAAGTAGGGCTGGGAATGTGGCTTAGTGGTAGAGTGCTTGTCTAGTATTCATAAAGCCCTGGGTTCAATTCTTCAGTACCACATAAATGGAAAAGGCCAGAAGTGGCGCTGTGGCTCAAGTGGTAGAGTACTAGCTTTGAGCAAAAGAAGCTCAGGAACAGTGCCCAGGCTCTGATTTCAAGCCTCAAGACAGGCAAAAAAAAAAAAAAACGAAAAGAAAGAAAGGAGGAAGGAAAGAAAGAAAGAAAGAGAGAGAGAGAGAGAAAGTCTACAAATAAGCTGTGCAGCAGTGGCTCGTGTCTGTAATCCTAGCTACTCAAGAGGTTGAGACCTGAGGATCACAGTTTGAAGCCAGCCTGGGCAGGGAAGTCCATGAGACTCTTTCATCTCCAACTAACTCACCAATATACTAGCAGTGGCACTGTGGCTCAAATGCTATCAAAAAAGCTCAAGGACAGTGCCCAGGCCTTGAGTTCAAGCAGAAAGAAAGAAAGAAAGAAAGAAAGAAAGAAAGAAAGAAAGAAAGAAAGAAAGAAAGAAAGAAAGAAAGAAAGAAAGAAAGAAAGAAAGAAAGAAGGAAAGAGAAAGAAAGAAGGGAGGGAGGGAGGGAAGGAGGAAGGGAGGGAGGGAAAGAAAAGAGAGAGAGAAAGAAAGAGAGAGAGGGAGGGATGGAGAGAGGGAAGGAGGGAAGGAGGGAGGGAAGCAGGGAGGAAGGAAGGAAGGAAGGAAGGAAGGGGAAGAAAGAAGGAAGGAAAGAAAGAAGAAAGAAAGAAAGAAAAAGAAAGGAAGGAAGGAAGGAAGGAAGGAAGGAAAAAGGAAAAGCAGGAGTGTGGATGTTTTCTCACTAGTATCGAGGTCTGGCCTTTCACCACCCTCCTCGACATAGTGACAGAAATGCTCACCAGTTCAATAAGGCAGGAAAAGGAAATTAAAGGTCATCATATCATTCTGAGGTTTTTGGGCTTTGGCTGATGGAAAACTCAGGTTTGGGGGCTGCTTAGGAAGAAGAGCTTTCAGGAGCAGACACAGTCCTGGGGCAATCACGGAGAGTGGCCCAACATGGCTGATGGACAGAGGCTCACCTTGCTTCTCCTCCAGTGTGTTGCATAGCCCAGAGCTAGATTACATTTCCCAGCGGCCTTTGCAGATGTTCTACCAATAGGATGTAGGTGAGCAATCTCTAGCTCTTTAAGCCACACTGCTTCCACAACCTAAACTATGGCAGGAGTCTCTCCCTCCCACCCCCACCATTGGAAGAGGCTCTCCTAAGACTCCAGTAGATATTGAACTCTACATATACTGTGTTTTTCCTATGATATATATCTATAACATTTCATTTGTTTATAAATTAGGCATGGATGAACAATAACTAGCAAAATAGAGCAACTGTAGCCATACATTGTAATGGAAGTTAGATGAATGTGGTCTCTCATCCTCTCTCAAAACATCTCACTGGACTTTTATTTTTACCCTTTTGCTCAAAGGAAACCTATTGGCCAGCATCACTACCCCTGCACTTTGGGGGCCATCATTAAGTAAAATAAGGATGCATTTTATACAAGCCTGCAATACCACACAGTCAATCTGTCTCCATCTATTTACCCCAGTGGTCTCCTGACACCCCTGGGGCCCCTGGCTCCCGGCTCCACCATCAACATCACCACCCTCAATGTCTTCCTGTATGCCTGCAGTGGAGGAGAGAGGGATGCCAGACAGCCCCCTACAGCTGCGGAGAGCTCAAGTCCCGCGAAGCGAATCCCTGTGGGAAAGGCTCCCACGGTCCCCCCAAATCTATCTATGCTTCTGAACAAAAGCCACCCTGAGCCCAGGAGGGAAGTCCCCAACGTCCTACAACAAATCAGTGGATGAGGAGCAATTATTCACTCCACCACGCGCCATCCCTTCCTCATTCCACAAAGATTTAGTGATGAGGCACACAGCAAAACCCAGCATGCGCTCCTCAGCCAGAGAAGAGGACTTTGGTTCTGGCCTAAGAGAGCTATGGTAGCTAAAGGAGTGAGGAACTGTTTTCTTCTGCCAAGGGCCATTTGGATATCTATCATAACATTCTCAGGCTGTATGAAATTATCTAGACAGACAGATGGGCCACAGGCAGCCGATGAGAAGCATCAGTGTCTGCCCATGGTATACCAAATGGCTTTCAGGGCCTCCTACGTACCCATGTGCCAGCCGTTCCCACTCCTGCTAGAGGGAGGGCCAGACACTTCCTTCACCACCCCGGGTGGTGAGAGCCAGCTGTGATGAGGGGCTGGCTGCAGATGTGTGAAGGAGACGCTGGTCCTGAGACCTGAGGTGGACTTCCTGGAGGTGGGACACACCAAAGGCTGGGGCCTGAACCAGTCGGTGGCGAGGGGGAGGGGATTTGGACAGACACTCCAAGGAGCCACAGTAGGAAAGGCCAGGGGTGTGAGAAGCCTAAGGAGCTTAGGAATGCTGTATGGGGTGGGAGATATGGGGGGTGAAAGGGGAGGTAGGGACTTGGGACTCAGATGTCAGGTCGAGGGGGCTTGGTGGAGACCACAACCCATCGCAGCTCTGCCCTGGACTCCCACACAGGATGCCTAACTTGGGCACTGCCAGTGGAGAGGCCTCAGCGATTCCATCTATGAAATGGAGCAGCTTGGAGGGTCAGCTCTGATATGAAGTGGGGGGAGTTGTTTGCTTGCCTGTGCGGAACCCCACAGCAAGAATGGCGCTGGTCAGGGCTGTGTCTTCAACTGGTGCACTGTATACCCCTCCCTCCGGGCCTGAGACGTGCCCAAGCACCCCTGGTTGCCCTGGGAGATGAAACGGAGGCCATATTAGCTTTCCCTTCCTTCTCTTCCGAACAGTGCAGTTAATCAAAATAGACCCTTGCTGGGTGATGCTGAGGACCGCCTTCCGTGCACAGTGCCCCCGAGGTGACCGGCAGCCTCCCTGTGACTGCTTTGAGCAGGTAGGAAGCAGAGGGGGAGGGGAGGAGAAGCAGCCATTGGCCGGGAAAGAGTTAAAAGCCCACCAGCTGTTCCCAGTCCCGGTGATAAGGAAATACAGTCCAGGACCCCAGCGCTGTCACCAGCCAATTTATGAGGTGCTGGAAGCTTTGGATCAAAGGGGCGCCCCCCACCCCCCCACTCCCTGGCTGCGGCAGGAAGCTTACAGAGTCCGTGGCTGGAAGGGGGCTTGGGACCCTCTAGGAAGAAAGAGAAAAGAGCAGGGCGGAAAAAGAGGGGGTGCCAGGCGGTGTCCCCTCCCCTCCCCAGCTGCCATCAGGCAGGAGGAGGCTGAGGCGGGCCAGCCAGGTGGATGGAGGATGGAGGCAAGGGCCGGCCCGACGGGTGGGGTCCAAGAGGCCAGATTGGGGACCGAGGGAGAAGGACGGACATACAGAAGTGGGGGGGGGGCTGAAGGGAGGGTCCCGAGTGTGTTGGCGGGGGAGGTGTTGTCCTCGTGCGCGGGGCCTGCGGCGGGCGGCGCCTG
>NW_012267229.1:12224897-12236691 GCF_000151885.1 Dipodomys ordii
GAAATTGCCTTGCTTCCCAGATTATCACTACCTCTCCAGGAGTTAATTCATTCAGGAAGGGGAACCCCTACACTAGCCTAGTCTGTTGTGGCCTCCTGGGCTTTTGACACCCTACCCAGTAGCAAACTCACACCTCTGACATACATGCTGACACCACCTCTGACACACACCCCTGCCAGCATCTTCAGATAGCCTGTGACTGCCTTTCTTACTCGGATACAATGGTGTCAGCCTTGGGTCTCAGCAGGAGCTCCTCACCCTTCCTGCTGGGAGATCTATCCTCTGCCCCAGCCCCAGCCTTGGTTTCTCCATTAGCACTGAGGTGGGGTGGAGGCTAGGCAAGCCCTTCCTTCCAGCAGTTTCATAAGGCAGCTATAGTTTCCTGGCAAATGGTTTAAGGAAATATTGGTTTTGCCGAGTTCTTGAGGACAGGACTTATCAGAGCATTGGATGGTCACATAGGACCATTCTTCATAAAGCATCCACTTGGGAAATCCTATACCCAGTTCCCATGGGTTCTACCAGCTTTGCCTTCTCCTATAACTTAGCAGGGGAACCCACCTGGCATTAGCAATCCCCCCTCCCTCCCTCGCTCCCTTCCATCCTTCCTTCCCTCCTTTCCTTCCTTCCCTTCTTTCCTTCCTTCCTTCCTTCCTTATTCATTCTCCAAGTTTTGGGAGTCCTGGGATGCCAAGCTGAGCCAAGCAGGCCTTCCCTGGAGGGGCTGCCACCCCAGAGCATCCCAGTCCCAGGTCCCAGCCTGCAGCCTGGTCTCCAGGGTCAGAAGAAATTGCTGTGGGATCCCATAGAGTCCTGGTCTACCACTGCCTTCGGAGCCTGGCTTCCGCAGAGCCAGGCTTCTTCGGGTTCTGGCGTCACTGATTTTTTTTTTTAATGAAATCCAATTTTTTTTTTGTTTCTAAGACAAGAAAAAAAATGAAAGAAAAGGCTTGGGAAAGGTTCTTGGATCTCAAATGTCTCTTACAAAACATTTTGATTAATTAAGTACAAATGAGTAAAAAGAGCCAGCTGGGGACATTTCTCTTGAAGTGTTCTGGGGTGTCTGGCAGTGGGACAGTGGACAGAGGCAGGGGCGCTGCAGTGTGCCCCCACTACGGACCAGGAGCTTCGCTGCCAGCCTGTGGCTAGCTTTCCTCACCAGGCACTGTTTTCTGGGGAGGAGCCCACACTCACTTTAGACCCTTCCAACACTCAGGTTACACGTGGCAAAAGCAGGGAGCCCTGGTCCTCATCCTGGCCTTCTGCTGTCCAAGCTATGTGACCCTCCAGGCCACACACGAAGCCAACCCACCATTTTTTACCTGTGCAAGGGGCCCAGTGTGCCCACCTCTCTGGGCAGCCGGGAAGTCTCCAGTGCCACGGGGAAGGTACACAGCAGGGATATCATAAGGACCTAGTCAGTCCTGTCCCGGACGGAGAGAGCTGGGCCTGAACCAGGCAGCAGGCATCCTCTGGGGGGTAGAGTGTCACCCCTGCCCCTTGCTTGTCCCCTCGAGCCTCAGTCTCCTTATCTTGAAACTAAAACCACTGTCGCTGCAACTGCCCTGGAGGCCAGTTAGGTGAGTCAAATATGAAGTGCATCCCATGTGCTCGGCCAGAGGGCCACAGCGTCTAGTGAGGTGGCTTGGTGAGGACAGGAAGAGGAGGGGGAACACAGGGAAGTGGGTGAGGGAGGACGGGGGAGGTGCTCCAGGAAGACAATGGAGGTGCTCCAGGGAGGACTGGAGAAGTACTCCAAGGAGGACCAGAGAGGGTGAAGGAGGTGCTCCAGGGATGACAGGGATGGTCTGGTGAGGAAGAGGAGATGCTCTGAGAAGGACAGTGGAGATGCTCTGGGGAGGACGGGGGAGGTGCTCCAGAGCAGATGGGGAGGTGCTCCAAGGAGGCTGCTGCAGAGGCCCACATTTCCCTGAAGTCCATCTACTGTAAAGACCTGACCTTCACAGTAATTCAGACTGAGGTTGCAACACATCAGCATGTGGACATTCATGGGTAATTTGCAGCCAGGGTTGTTGTTTTTTTTTAATGGAATGGAGTGGAGGAGAGCAGAATGGAATTGGATGGATGGGATGGGACAGGACCGAGTGGGCTTGGCAAGCTTGGCAAACTTGAGGCAGTGTGGGCTTTAGGATCTGTCACTTGCTCCACTGTCTGAGCGCTCATAGATACGAAAAACAGACAGATTAAGTCCCTAGGCTTGCCAGCCTTCTAGGACATTCCACAGTACACTGCAAGCATTAAGCCAGGTTATCATTGACTGTTAAGACATTTTCAGTATGGATCTACGTGTGTGAGGGGTGGTGTAACAAATGCTGTGCAAGCACAAATATGTGCACACAGATGTGGAAATGTGTGAGAGTATGATTTGGTGTTTGTGTGTGTATCCAGATGAATTTTTTAAAAAAGGAATTTCTAAGCCAGGCACCAGTGGCTCACACCTGTAATCCTAGCTACTCAGGAAGCTGAGATCTGAAGATCACGGTTTGAAGCCAGCCAGTCCCCATGAGACTCTTATCTCCAATGAACCACTCAAAAACTGGAAGTGGCACTGTGGCTCAAGTGGTAGAACGCTAGCCTTAAGCACAAAGAGGTTCAGGGACAGAGCCCAGCCCTTGAGTTTAAGCCCAACAACCAACTATAGATATATATTGCTACTGTTCAAAAGTGTGGTGGCTCTGGATACAGCTCTTCCCATGGAGACCACCGTCTATGTGCAGCACTTTTCAAACGGAGTGAAAGCAGTGGTGTTAGATTTGGTGTTCACCATGGCAGGCCTTGAGGAGGAGATGCGCCGATGGCTCACTCAGACACGGGCAGGACACTGGGTGGTGAGTGAGGAAGTCCAGCGTGGTAGCTCTGGGCATTGCTGTCAATGTATTGCTGTTGTTGTTTTCCCTAATTCAGGAACCTGGGACTATGTCCTCCCCAAAGTGGAAGGCAGAATGACCTATCAGAGTCCTGAGTGTCCTCCTGCCCCAGGCACCCCAAGCTCTATGTCCTGTGTGGGTAGCACATTCCTTTGACCTTTAGCCTCACCTCCATCCCACCAGGTGGAGAAGAGGACAGCTGATTTGGGCCACCAGCAGGTTCAACCCGGGCATTAGTCTAGGATTCCCCATGCTGTGTGTGTGTACCTGAGCCTCAGTTTTCTCACCATGAAAATGGGGTATGTGTAGTCCTAGTCTCAGAGCTACAGTGGTCTTAAATGATTTGTCACCAGAACCTGGGGCACAGAGGGCCTCATTGTCACCTATTCTCAACTCCCCCGCCCCCCGAGTTCTTTTTGCTCAAGGCTAGCACTTTACCACTTTGAGCCACAGCACCACTTCCAGTTTTCCGGTGATTCATTGGAGAAGAGTCTCGCAGACTTTGCTGCCAGGACTGACTGTAAATGGGGCTCCTCAGATCTCAGCCTCCTGAGTAGCTAGGATTACAGGTGTCCAGCCCTATTCTCAACTTTGAAAGTGACTTAGGTGAGGGTTTTAGTGTCAGTCCAATTTGGGGGTCTAGCCTGCTTTAAGGCTACCTCCAGAAGAAACCCAGGACTAGTATGTGGTTCTGGCAGTATATCAAGAGGCAGCAGCAGGCGGAAGAGGCTTGAACCCATGACCAGGAGAAGTGGTAAGGATTTGGGGGATGGAGGGAGGGAGGCTGCAGAGTGATCAGTTCATGGTTGTCTAGGATTTGATCCATTTGTCTCTGAGGTCAGGTACCCCAGGCCTGCTGTTTATCCTTTAATTCCCAAGATAGCCAGGAGCAAGGCTTGGTGCTTCTCCCTCCCTGGGCCCCTGTTTCTCCTGGTCGCCCACCTCCCCGAGGCTGACCACAGCACCTCCACCCAGTGGACTGTCTCCTCCCACCCAGACAACCTCACCATCCACTGCTCACTCTGGCCTCTTCCATACCGAGCTCTTACCAGCCTCAGGACCTTTGTACTTGCTGGTCCCCCATCAAGAGTGTGTCTCAGTGAGGCCCCCTCCCCTCCTCCCTCCCTCCCTCCATCACATGGTCCACTCTAGTCACCCCCATGACTATCTGATAGGAGCTTTCCATGGGTGGAGCCTGTGGTCTGTTCACTGAGTGCCCTCCCCCTCCCCCCTCCTTACCTACAGCAGTGTGTCACTCACACAAGCATCCTCATTGCCCCAGGGATTGGTTCCAGGACACCTATGGACATAAAGTCCCGAGATGCTCAAGTCCCTTTTGTGAAATGGCACAGAGCCTGCCCATCTCCAGGTCACCTGTAACCCCAACACAGGGTGGGGCTCTGTCCCTGGCTGTCCTGTATTGTTTAGAAAATACGAACAATGAAGAAGTTCTGTGCACGTTTGATCTGCACATATCTTTTCCTGGTCATTTTTATTTGGGCCCACAGAGAGGTAGGGCTGCCTGGAGCAAGCCCTCTGCAAAATGGGAAGAACTGCTTTCCAGCTGCATGGGCAGTGGCTCCATTTCCACATGAGCAATCCAGGGCAAGAAACTATGACAGGCTGCCAGGTGTGGAGCCCGATCTCAGCCTCTAGAACCAGCCAGAACACGTGCTGCCCTATGCTGCAGACAAGAGCCCGTTCCCTTCCCTCTCGGAGTACTAGATGACTTTGGCCTACAGTTTGTCTGGCTTGCAGTAATACTTCCTTCCCGCTTTCATTTTTAATTTACAAACTGTTAGTGATGCGAAACAGCCTTGCATGTGATCTTCTTTGAATTGTTTGTAATATCTCTCCCCTTTCCTTGGGTTGGTCTTCTTTTCTTATTGATTTATAGGTGCAGTTAGTATATTAAAGATGGTTGTTCTTGGCATACTTTATGTGTAATTGTCTTAATGATCAGACTAAACATGTAATAGACATGACATAGACTCTTTCTTCTCTCTAATTCTGTTTTATCTTAGAATCCCAATCCTCATGAACTTTGGTTAAGTCCTCACAAACTTTGGTTGCTTTCTGGGAACTTTTCAGGCAGATGGGTAAATGGATGGGTGGGTGGATAGATGGGTGGGTGAGTGGTTGGGTGGATGTGCGGGTGAATGGATGGGTGGATAGATGGATGAATGGCTATTGGATGGGTGAGTAGGTGGGCAGATGGGTGAATGGGTGGATGGGTGGGTGAACATAGACCCTTAGAAACACTGAGATGAACAATCCATTTGACAGATGACCTAGAAATAGGGATGGATTTGTTTGAAGAAAAATTTTACAGAATTTGGTCTAGAGAAGGGAGGTGCTGGGAACAAGCAGCCCATTTGGCCTACATTCATCATGACTCTGCGAGAGCTTCAGATGGGCCAGGCAGGGGTAGTCCAGGGCAGGATCTCAGGCTTCTTCGTGCTTCAACCCAAGACACTGTACTAGAATACTTTAGGGGTGTTGGCACACATCTGCCACTGTCCCAGGGCACACCTGATTCATGAACGCTTTTCCCTTCCTATGATTGGAAGCTTGGCAGGGCCTGTCCCCAGCTCTGGCTCTGGGGAAGGCCCCTCCTTGGATACCAAGGGTGATGTTGTCCCCTTGTCATCTGGCATCAGGCCTCTGGCATCAGGCAAGGCATTGGTACCCAGTAGGGAGAGGCTAGGGACTGAGGGCTGCAGCCCTTTCACTGGCTGGTCTTTGAGCCCGGCCTTCCTGGGCAGCAAAGCAGGAATAACATGATCCTCTGCCTCCTGACTTCTCCTGGTGAGGCCTGGGGCCCCCACAGCGTCTCCATGAGCTTGGTGGAGAGACAGACTGTTCCATTTTCTGCTTCCCCCCTGCTGCAATCTTTTGCATCAAAATCTACTTTGAAGCTGGGCTGCCTGTAATCCAAGCTACTTGGGAGGCCTGGGCCTGGGAGGATCATGGTTCAAGTCCAGACTGTGCATACACTTGAGACTCCTTCTCCAACCCAGAGCTAGCTTCCGTGGTGCACAATGCCATCCTGGCTATGTGGGAGGCTAAGATCTGGAGGAATGCAGTGCCAGGCCAGACAGAAAAGTGCAGGGGACGCCATCTCAATGGAATAAACTGGGCCTGGTGGCTCACAGCTGTAGTCTTAGCTATGCGGGACACCTAGGTAGGAGGATCAACATGCAAGACTGATCTGGGCAAAAGAGAAAATACCAGACCTTATTCAAGAAAATAAACTAAAGCAGAGACAGAGAGAAAGAAAGAGAGAGAGCGAGAGAGACAGACAGACAGACAGACAGAGACAGAGAGAGACTTGACTCAAATGGTAGAGTCAAATGTGAGGCCCCGATGCCACCAAAAAGAAAAAAAAAAAAGGAAGCATGGGCAGTTCTGAGCAGCCTGCACTGCCCTGTTGGACAGCGTCCAGCCTCAGTAAGGCCAAGTGGACATTGGAGGAGGCACTGGGAAATGTCCATTGAGGCCTTGGAGGAGGATTAAAGTATAGGAGGCTCCAACAGGTGACCTCCTGCATTAGCCCTTGGGTTCTGCATATGCCATTCTCAAGGTTCTCATAGCCCAGTACTGAGAAGGGCCCGGGAGGCCCGGACCTGGTCTGCCCTGCCCTCCCGGGATCATCTCCAGGGTCCCGGCAGGCGGGAGCGGCTGTCTACCATATGTGGTGGCCTGAGCGGCAGGCGGCCATCCACATGTTGTTTGTCTGCCTTGGTCATCAGTGCCGTGCCGGTGTCCCCCACTGTGTGTGGGGGGGGTGTCAGAGAGGCAATGCCCAGTATTCCAGGGTGGGGAGCTCTTCCATGGTTCTGGTCCTTTGCAAGGGACAGCGCCTCCACCGGGAAGGATAGACATGTTGGTCTCTTTCTGTTGTTCCCCCATCCTCCTCACCACCCCCCACCCCCAGGAGACCTGCAGGACAGCTGTGTGAAACCCCACAGTCCACCGTGACCAACGATGTTCTCATGCAGGGCATGCTTCCCCAGGCACACCCCAGTCGTGAAGAAACTCTACCCCTAAAAATGTTAGCATCAAAATAAACAGCTTCCCACTGACTGTCAAAGAAATTCCACTCACAGACCTGACAGAGGCAGGGCAGGTGACCGGAGTCATGGCAGCCACAGTGATGCCAAGAAGACCCTTATAGCAGGCAGGCTCCGCCCAGCTCCTCACCACTCCTCCAGGACCCTGGCCAGTGGGATCTCCAAGTCCCACATGGCAAAATAGACCCACAGAATGCTTAGGACACTGGTTCAGGGATGCATGGGGGAAAATGCAGGGGGAGAGCTGGGACTTGAACCCAGGAAGTCTGGCTTGGAACCCTGCTCCCCAGTGATTCTCAAAGAGTGGTCCCCAGACCAATGAGGTTGAGAATCCTTTAGCACTGCAATGTCAGGCTCCTCCTGGGCCCCTTGCAGTGGCAACTGGGAGGGAAGCCCAGAAATGGGTGTTTTTCACAAGCCTTCAGGGTGAATCTGGTGCATGCTCAAGGCTGAGGACCCCTGCTCTGCTGCGCAGCGGCACACAGGATGGTCTCAGCTGCTCGGGAGGCTGAAGCAGGAGGATCACTTCAGCTGAGGAATTTCAGGACAACCTGGACAGCATAGGGGAGACCCCATCGACCCCATCTCTTAAAAATTAAACAACAACAACAAGTCAGGTAATGGTGGCTCACACCTGTAATCCTAGCTACTCAGGAGGCTGAGATCTGAGGATTGCAGTTTAAATCCAGGGCAGGAAAGTCTGTGAGACTCTCATCTCTAGTTAACCACTGAAGAGTGTGAAGTGGAGCTGTGGCTCAAGTAGTAGTAGAGTGCCAGCCTTGAGTGAAAAATGTAAGGGACAGTGTCCAGGCGATTAGTTCAAGCCCTAGTACTGGCACACACATACTATAATATTTTTAAGAGCCCTGTTTGACTTCATCGTCTTGGGTGAGTGACGTGGGTAAGCGAGATGACGAGGAATGGCGGCTGACTTCGCTGCCACACCGAGGGGGTGGGAGGGGCTGCGGTATGCGGGACGCAGATGCTCTGGTTGTGCAAGCCCAGGCAATTACTACCCTGTGAGCAGGAGGCCCAGTGCTGGCAGATGTTCTGGCTTTTTCCAGAGAAGTCCAAATTCCAGATTTTTATGTGAAATCTCTTGTTTTTTTATTTTTTTAAATAATGTTGGCAATCTGTCCAAATGAGTCTTTAAAAGAAAAAAGAAGTGGGTGGGACTGGAGTCCGCGGGCTGCATCCTGAGGATATCTTGGTGGTGGATTCACTGGCTGACTGAGGACAGGGACTTGCCTCAGAGAGCATGCAAGGGTCAGGGGGCGGGGAGGGGAGGGTGGAAGCCAAGGGTCACCCTGGGCCTTTGCGGTCCCCTCAGAAAGGCCAGCAGAGTGAGTGGGAAAAGCATGATGCTGCAAGAGGACCTCAAATTTACTCAGCACCCCTAAATAGAAAAGTTAAGAGCCAGGCACCCGTGGATCACACCTGTAACCCTAGCTACTCAGGAGGCTGACATCTGAGAATCATGGTTTCAAACCAGCCTGGGCAGGAAAATCTGTGAGACTCTTAACGCTAATTATTTACAGAAAAAGCCAGCAGTGGAGCTGTCTGTGTCTCAAGTGGTAGAGTGATAGCCTTGAGCAAAAAGGAGCTCAGGGACAGTGCCCAGGACTGACAAAAGAAAGAAAGAAACAGAGGAAGGAAGGGAGGGAAGGAAGGAAGGGAAAATAAATAGAGGTCATTGTGATCCTTGAGTCACTGACTTCTGTTGAAACATTCTTAGGGTTCAGAGACTCTGAACCTGGGACCCCGGTCAGAAGAGCCCAGGTGATTCCTTATCCCCAACAGAAAGATATATCTGCCCTTCACCCACAACCCAAGCTCTGTGTGATCTCTTCACAGCAGGCAGAGACACCATGCCTGGTCCCGATGGCCTCTGGGAAAGAAGGGGAGGCACAGGATGGTTTGAAGTCCCATTCTGTGTCATGAAGGTGAGGGACAGGCAGCACAGGGGTACAATGGAGCCCCTACTGCGTGCCCGGCGCCTGCTAGCTCATCTGTTCATTCCTCACAACAAGGCCTGTGGACTGAGAGCTACCGCTACAGCTTTTCAGATGGGGAAACTGAGGCACTCAGAGACTAAAGAGCTTGTCTAAGGTCACTCAGGGGGTGCTGGAACCAGGATTTCCACCTGTACATCTGAGCATAGCATCTATCTTTAGATTGTATTGTGTGTGTGTGTGTGTGTGTGTGTGTGTACACGTACGTACGCGCCAGTCCTAAGGCCTTTGATTTCAGGGTCTGGGCACGGTCCTTTATTTTTCCACTCAAGACTAGCACTTGATCCAAAGCTCCACTTCCAGCTTTTTGGTGGTTGATTGGAGATAAGAGCCTCATAGACTTTCCTACTTGGCTTTCAATCACAATCCTCAGACCTCAGCTTCCAGAGTAGCTAGATTACAAGCCTGAGCTATGAGTGCCGCGCTGTCCTTAGATTTTTAAGACCCTTGTGGACAGAGAGAGTGGCTGGGCTGTGAGCTGAGAGTTTTGCAGGCGTCTCTTCTCCTAACAACCCCTGCCCTGCTCATAGAGGAGCACTACATTGTCCATGCACACGCAGTGCCCCCAAGCTCTTAGCCAGTGAGCCCCAGCATGGGTCCTGGCCCAGTGGAGGGGCTCAGCACCCATGTGTTAAGTGAGTGGGCGGGTGAATGGACTCCTGTGTTAGGCTGTAAACCGTGGCGCCTAGCTCTATGACCATGGTGCAGAAAGTGGATCCAGGTCTCAGCTCATGCCCCAGGGACCTGGGGAATGACGGGTGGCTCAGATGGGACCCCAGCCTCTGCTGCAGGGCCACAAACGTGGGAGCAACTGGCATTTTTGACTAGGGGAATGACAGTTGCTGAGAATGCTGAAGTTATATGGGGTGCTCTAACACCCCAAGGAAACCCAGGAGGTTGCCATGAGAGCCCAGATGCTTTTCTTTAGAAGCACACATCTGAGCCGGGACAGAGCAGCGATGGAGGCCAGGATCCACCTGATGTGTAGAAGGACCTGGAAGTGGGGGGGTGTTCCCTGGACCCCCGTTCTTTGGAGCAAAGCTGCGTCCCCACAATCTGTTTCCTATCTAGTGAGCTATATCCATTCTGATCAAACATTGACAGAAGAGAATTAGCTCCAGGGACAAACGACTTTACTTGGAGCTATGGGAGCAGCAAGCCTTGGGAGGGCCGGAAAGGCGCTCAGAATCTCTGTCTTTCTGAAGCCCATGATGTTTCCACTTGTTGCTTCCTCCCAGGGTCTGACATGTTTATTTATATATTTTCCCCCTCTTTGCTTCTGTATTAGTGAGAAATCATTTGGCTGCAAGTGATAGAAACCCTAAAACTCAAAGTGGGTTGAGAAAAGAATGGAAGACACAAAGTCCAAGAGTGGACAAGGAGACACCACACACACACACACACACACACACACACACACACACACACACACACAGAGTCCCAAGATGAGCTACTGCTGGGCCACATGGCTGTATCTGAATCAATAGACACTGAGGTCACAAGACGGACGCCCGGCTGGCCATCCCAGGTAAAGTATGCCAGGGTAGAGATGACTCCAAGAGCCTCACTCAAGCCATGTGGAGACTCAGCCTCTGCTCACACAGACAGGCCATGGATGCCAGTGCCACCAGTATCTTGTTTATCTGGGGAGATACAAGTGCACTGGAACAGGTCACTATACCAACCAGAAAATGTCCTTAGGTGAAAGGTCATCTCGAGATCCATTTCCTATCTGTCCAGCTCAGGTGAGTCAAGGTCAAGCTCAGGGTCAGATAATAAGCATGGTTGCCAGCCCTGTGCTCAGGTCAAGGAGGTGTGAGCAGAGACGACTCTTTCATATTGTGTTTATTGTGGACACACATCCCTGAGCCCCATTAGACCCTCCTGGAGCCTTCTAGGGATTCTGACACAGTCAAGTTGAAGAATCCTCAAGTTTAAATCTTTCTGGAACAGCATTACACAAAGGCCATCACCTAAGCGGACCTTGTTGCACTTTTTTTTTCCGTTGGTCGTGGGGGCTTGAATTCAGGGCCTGCGTGCTGTCCCTGAGCTCTTTTGCTCAATCCTAATGCTTTACCACTTTGAGTCATAGCTCCACTTCCAGTTTTCTAATGATTAAGGAGATAAGAGTCTCAGGGACTTTCCTGCCAGGACTGGCTTTGAACCACAGTCCTTGGATCTCAGCCTCCTGAGTAGCTAGGATTACAGGTGTGAGCCACCAGCGCTGACCCCTTGTACTTTCTTTTTTTTAATACATGTTTTATTGTAAAAATATTGTACAGAGGGGTTACAGTTACATGAGCAAGGTAATGAGTACATTTCCTGTCAAGCATTGTTACCTCCGCCTATGTTTTTCCCCTACCCTCCCTTCCCTCCCACCTCCACAACTACACTCCCCCTCACCCTTCACCCCCCCCAAATTGTAAAGTTTGTTTTTCAACATAGTATCTTGTACACCTCAATCTGTATCCCTATTTAAGCATTTTGTTTTTTCCCTTCCCCTCCCCAAGCTAGAGAAGTGTATATACACGATGCAGGGCACCAACATCAAATACAGTAAAAACAGGGAGTATACCACGAGGAGGAACATACAAAGAAACAAAAAAATCACATGGTACATTACAAATATGTTAGGAACAATAGCAAGAAAGCAAAAACTACTTGTGTCCCTATCTTGGGGTTCGTTTCGCTTAACATCATCTTATCTGGTCATATGTACATAGTTTTTCACCTTTTCTGCTTGTCCTAAACATATACTAGTTATTGAAAATAAGGGAAACTATAGAAACTATGTTTCTTTGGGCCTGGCTTACTTCACTTA
>NW_012267229.1:12239378-12324340 GCF_000151885.1 Dipodomys ordii
AAAAAAAAAAAAAAAGAGTTTAAGAAACTAAATATTACAAGTGAGGTCTTCCCCAATCCCTTCTCTCACCTCTGGCCCCAGAAATACCAACACCCTGAACTCGCTGTGTATTCACCCTTTGTTCCTCTTTAGTGTGTATGTGTGTGTGTGTGTGCGTGCGCACGCAGTACTGGGGGCTGAAACTCAGCACCTGGATTCTATCCCTAAGTTTTATGCTCAAGGCTGGTGCTCTATCACTTGTGCCATGACTCCACTTCTAGATTTTTACTGGTTAATTAGAAGTAAGAGCCTTGCAGGCTTTCCTGCCTAAGCTAGCTTCAAACTGTGATCCTTAGATCTCAGCCTCCTGAGGAGCTGGGATTACAGGCGTGAGTAACTGCCACCTGGCTTGTCTTCATTCTTCTACATGTTCATAACCCCATAGCTATTTCCAGGTGTGGTTCTGTGAGCCTCTGAACTTGACATTGGTTCTTACTCCATGACCCACTGTGCCTTTTGCCCTTTCCTGTCAGCAGGGCCTTTGAGTAGGGCACACAGTGGTAGCTGTAGCTCTGCCTAGAAAGACTTGGAAAACATCATATTAAGTGAAGTAAGCCAGACACAAAGAAACATAGGTCCCATGGTTTCCCTTATTTGCAATAATTAGCATATGTCTAGGATAATCTTATCAGATAATCAGAATAGCTCAATAGCTGTGGACATATGACCATATAAGATGATGCTAAGTGAAATGAACTCCAAGACATGGACACAAGAGGTTTTCCTTTGTTATTGTTGTTTTTAATGTACTATGTGATTTTTTTCTTTTGTATGTTCTTCCCCATATGGTATATCCCCTGTTGTCACTGTATTTGATTTTGGTACCCTGGTATTGTATATACGTTTATCTGAGTTAGGGAAGGGAAGGGGAGCAACAAAATGTTGAGACAAAGGACAAGGGGGAACCAATGCAACCGCGACATACACAAGAAATTGTTGGAAATGATCTGTACAACTTGGGGGTGTTGAGGAGGGAGGGAAAATAGGAGAAAAAGAAGGGGTAACCAGTTTAACAAGAACTGTACTTATTATGTTATTTATGTAACTGTAACCCCTTTATACATCACCTTGACGATTAAAATATATATATATATATATATATATATATATATATATGGAAAAAATAAAAGAGCTAGCGGTAGAGCTCAACTGGTAAAGCACTTGCTTAAGACACGCCCCTCCCCAGCACAGGCAACAGAATGGGAGGAAGGGAGGAATGGTGTATGGGCAGGGAAGGCGCCAGGATGTGCCGGCCCTGCAGGACTCACACACAGAGGAGACCTCCATGAGAGAGCAGTCGGAATCGGAGCGGGCTGGCAGCTGGAGAGGCAACAGTGTCTTCTGGTGCCTGGCATGGAGCTTAGGTGCTTGTTAAGCAGCTTGGTGCCCCAGCCAAGTACCTCCAAGAAGCAGCACTGTCCTTTCCTGTCCCTTAGAGACACCTGCTCACTTTCTGACTCTTCCCAACTATGGCCCCGAATGGTCTCCACTGGTGCCTGTCATTACTGGGCACACACGTGGGCGGGGCTCATCCCCAGGTACCATTTGCTACTTTGGTCACCTCATGCTGGCAATGGATGCCAGGCTCTTGGGCAGCTTCACCCTCCCCTCCTGGTCACTGTCTCTGCTCAAGTGTTTCCCTGTCCAGCTCTTCATCTCTCAGCCCAGCTCTTTGCATGATCTTGGTTTGGAGGGCTGGGCACAGAGGAAAGGCACAGTGCTGTGCTGCCTGCTGCCCCTGGCTGCAGCCCCTGACTCCACGAGCACCCCCCCCAGCCCCAGGTACTTGGTGTTGTTGGGGAGCTTCATGAGCCTGGAGACCCGCCATAAGCCTCGGAGAGACCATCCTGAGGTTCTTGGCTGCTCTAGCCCAATTCTAAAGCAATACCAGAATTCCTGCACTGGATGGTGCTGGGTACCCTTGCCACATGCCAGTGAGGGATGAAGTGTTGTCCAGAAACTGAGTGGGAGGGTGAGGCTCTCACTCCGGTCCCGCAGGCTCATGCAACTCACACACATTCAGAAATGCACCCCACTTTAGTAAAGATGTGGTCTGGAGAAAACTCCAAATAACCATGATTTATGCCAAAGAGACACCAATTCTCTCTCGTGTTAAAAGTCTCGGGCCAGTATTACAGCAGTTCCATGTTCTTCCGCCTCCCAGGTGCCTTTGATTTTACTTCCTACCATCCTTAGGTCAGGGTTTCCACCGCTTGATCCCAAATAGCTGCTGTGCTCCAACCATCAGGTTCACCTTCGGCTCAATTCAAAAGATGAAGGGATGACAAAGGGGACACCTCGTCCTTTAAGGCAACTTTCTAGATGTTACACATACTGCCTTACCAGGGCCAGATCTGGATGTCATGCTAATATCCACTTGCAAGGGCAGCTGGGAAATGTAGTCTTTTGTTATGTCACTCTGCGAATCTGGGCTGCTCACACATAGGGTTTGCCCCTCTCTCTCCCTCCTCCTCTCTCCCCCTGCTCTGGCTACAGTGGGCACTGGCCTGGGGGGCAACTGCACGGGCTGTGTGATCTGCTCGGAGGAGAACGGCTGCTCCACATGCCAGCAGAGGCTTTTCCTGTTCATCCGGCGGGAAGGCATCCGCCAGTACGGCAAGTGTGTGCACGACTGTCCCCTCGGCTTCTTCGGCATCCGAGGCCAGGAGGTCAACAGGTGCAGAAGTACGTGGCTTCTTCAGGCACCCCACCCACTCCCCCTAACACAACCTGGGGGGACGGTGATTCAGGAATGTCCTTGAGCCCAAACTCTGCCGCAGGCACTGTACCCCAAGGCCCTCTGCCTGCATTAGCACCAAGGGCAGGGACTCCTCCCTTCTACACCACTTTGCTGTGTGACTCTGGACTGACCTCCTCTGGAACTCAGATAGGAAACTAGATCATAAGTCCAATCTCTATTTTTCGACCTGAAACCAGCCATCGTTGCCTCTGAGTCTTGGGGGGAATCGAACCAGAGACTCCTTACTCCCAGACCACATTTTGTTGAGTGACTCTAGGTGCATCTCCCGGCCCTCTCTGCCCAGGCTTGACGCCATTAGAAAGGAAGGATCTCTTGGGTTGCAGTCCTGTGTGGCCCTCGCCAGATCTGGGCTACTGAGGGGACCCTGAGTCCCAACCCCAGAGTCTCAGACCCATGGCACCCTAGGAGCCCCTCAGGACCCCTACCCCTGGCGGCTGCCCTCACCCCGGGGTGTCCCGGCTCTGTTTCAGAATGTGGGGCTACTTGCGAGAGCTGCTTCAGCCAAGACTTCTGCATCCGGTGCAAGCGGCGCTTCCACCTGTACAAGGGGAAGTGCCTGCCGGCCTGCCCGCCGGGCACCGTGACCCACCGGGGCACGCGCGAGTGCCAGGGTGAGTGGAGGAGGGCCCAGGGGTGAGCCTCACAGATCTCGGCTGCCTGAGTAGCTAGGATTATAGGCTTGGCCTGCTCAGGAGGCCAAGATCTGAGGATTGTAGTTCAAAGCCAGCCCACGCAGGAAAGTCCATGAGACTCTTATCTCCAATTAACCACCAGAAAACCGGAAGGGGTGCTGTGGCTCCAAGTGGTAGAGCACTAGCCTTGAGCAAAAAGGGACAGAGCCCAGGCCCTGAGTTCAAGTCCCACCACTGACAATGAAAAAAAAAGAAAGGAAGTCCTGCCCTGCTCCTGGCCTTGGGGCCCTATCCTGCAGTGTGGCAGTGTTCCCAGCCACCGGTGCTCTGAGCTCAGGGCCCAGGGTCTCTTAAAGGAAGCCAACGTGGAAAAAATAAATGACTGCATACAATTTTAAATGAGCCTCTGTGTCCATGACAGCCGCGGCTTCCGGTAGCCTTTGCCTTGGGCCACTGACCAAAGCCACACTGCCGAGTTCCAAACCCGAGTTCTGCTCCTGCCTCCGGCCAGCAGGCAGCCCCCTTCCTTCCTGTCCCTCCCTGCCCTCCCCCGGGCGCCACTCCAGCCACTGGGCCTCTCACACCCACCAGCCCAGGCCCTACCCCTACCTCCCATGTCACCTCCTCCACGAAGCCTTTTCCTTCCAAGCTAAGCAGTCAGCCCTGGCTTCCGGGCAGAGCAGCGGCATCTTGCCTCAGCTCTGATGGCAGCAGCTCCCAGGCGTCTCTCCCCTCTCAGCAGAGGACTGGTCCCTTGCAGGTCACCTTGCAGGGCTTCAGACCCCAGACCCTACCCTTCGCCTCCAAGGTTCTTAATGCCAGTTGACTTACTTGTCTGTCTGTCCCTTTGTCCACAGAGGAATGTGAACTGGGCTCCTGGAGCAGCTGGAGCCCCTGCACACACAATGGGAAGACCTGTGGCTCCACCTGGGGCCTGGAGACCCGGGTGCGAGAGGCCGGCCGGGCTGGGCAGGAGGAGGCAGCCACCTGTCAGGTGCTGTCTGAGTCTAGGAAATGTCTCATCCAGAGGCCCTGTCCCGGAGGTGAGTGCCCGGGACTGCCTGCCAGGCTACCAGGTCACCACCCAGCCAGGCCGCCCGTGGGTTTGGCACTGTGTCCCTGGCACGGGCCTTCCGCATTGGGGGAGCCCCAAGCCGCCAGGACACAGCCCCCTCCTCCACACCACTCTGCCCTGCCCAGAGATGCCTGGGGCCCAGACACACATGAGCTCAGCGCCATTGTCCAGTGACACCTGGGGAATGGGGGCAGGACGTGAGCGAACTAGATACAAGAGGAGCAACTCTTCTTTGTGGAGGAGGACGGCCACACCCGCACCTCCCAATCACTCTCCACTGAATGCTATTGGGATCCCCTTTCGCGTGGCAAACAAGACCTCTTTGTAAACCAGACCTTGGGGGTTGGCCTTGCTCCAGCTTCACCTTTGTTTGTCTTCTGTCAATCACAATAGATCAGATGGGCTCCAGCAAGGTGGAGGGGGCAGACAGTGTGAGGGAGGGGGAAATGAGGGGGCGGTACCAGAGGCACAGACCTGCTGCTGGGGGGGGGGGGGGGTACAGAGGACGCGGGAGTTCAGGTGATGGGCACCAGAGGAGCAGGCTTGCCAGGACCAGGAAGAAAGGGGGTCATCAGGAGAGGACCCAGTGGAGATGGAGCAGAGGACCACCCCCCCACCCCCCTACCCTCCTCTACTGTTCTTGAGCTTGAGCTCAGGGCCTCAGCTCTGTCCCTGAGATTTTTGTGCTCAAGGCTAGCACTCTACCACTTGAGCCATAGCTCTGCTTCCAACTTTTTGTAGTTAATTGGAGATAAGAGTCCCACAGACTTTCCCACCTGGGCTGGCTTTGAACCACGATCCTCATATCTCAGCCTCCTGAGTAGCTAAGGAGCACCCAGGAGCACCCACCCCCAGCAACTGCAGGAAAGTGTTCAATTTGGGGAAACTTCTCTTGAAGGCCTGCCTCCCAGATCTACCCAGAGCTAGCTGGGCGCCAGTAGCTAATGCCTGAAATCCTAGCTGCTCAAGAGCCTGAGATCTGAGGATCATGGTTTGGAGCTAGCCCTGGCAGGAAAGTCCATGAGACTCTTATCTCCAATTAACCAGAAAGCCAGAAGTGGAACTGTGGCTCCAAGTGGTAGAGTGCTAGCCTTGAGTAAAAAAGCTCAGGGACAGCACCCAGGCCCTAAGTTCAAACAGAGATCTATCCAGACCTGCAGCTCTAAAACAAGGCCCTGTGCATTTATTTTTCTTTTGCAGAGAAAACCCCCCGGCAGAAGAAGGGCCGGAAGGACCAGCGCTCCAGAAAGGACCGGAAGCTAGACCGCAGGCCAGACCGGAGGCAGGGCCGGCCAGGCCCCCAGTGATCTGGGCCTCTCCTTTTCTGTTTCACTTCCTGCCCCTTGCTTGCTGCCCTCTTTTAGGACAATCTGTTAATCTGCTTCCACTCTTGTTATTTTCTTGAGCACATCTGTATTTTCTCCCTCTCCCCCCCTTCCCCCTTCCCTGCTTTCTCTTCTTTACTCTTATTTGTCCCCTTTTTCATTTATTCTTGTTTTTCTTTGTTCTTCATCATGCCCCCCCACACACACACATGAAGAGTGAGATCTTGACATAGTGCCTTCCCTTGTGGCCCCTTCTACTCCACAAAGAAAACAAGTATCTTTCTCTCTCAGCCTTTCCCCTGACCTTGTCCCATCCCCCACCATTGCATGGAAGTTAGGGGGGACCAGGCTCAGCACGGGCCAGTCCCAGAGCCCAGCTTCTGGCCCGGGGAGACACTGCACCCGGGGGGCTGTAACCTTTCACCCTCGGAGTGTCTCTGAAGGTCATTTCCACAGTCCTCAGCCACCAGCCTCCCACTGAGGCCAACTGGGGAAGAGGTTCCCAGCCTCCCAGGCCCAGCTCGGACAGCTTGTTGCAGCTAGAAGTTGGAGGAGTCTCAGTGGTGCCCCAGGCCTGTCAGGCACCTGCTTCACCCCTTGCCTCCCTGTGTCTCCAGCACACATCCTTTCCCCAGCTGACCACCTCCCGAGACCCTGGGGAATGCATACACTAGAGCAGATGGACTGTCAGCCCAGGGGAGCAAGTGGCCCACCCCAGAGGCCACAGAAGCCATGTGGAGCTCTGAGATTATCCAGGCGACCCACTGCAGCTTGTTCCTTGTACCCACGGGGAAACTGAGGCCTGAGGATGTGGCACGCAGTCCGTTCTTGTTTGGTTATCCTGCTCGGTGCATCACAGTTGAGAGGAAATCCAGGGTGTCTGGGAAAAGCAAGAAGGAGATTGTGGCATCAGGTGCCAAGGGGTGGTGCCCCCACACTTGCTTACCTCTGGCTTGGAGTCCCTGCTCATTTGTGCTTCACGGAGACACCCCGGCCCCAAGGCAGGAAGGACGCTGGGAGGAGCCATCAGCATGGACCAGCTCAGAAGCAAGTTTCTGCTCACTCCTGTCACAAAGGGTTAAACACCCTGGGAAGGGAAAATTATGCTCCTGATTTGCATGTGGTGGCCTGGGCTGAGGTGAGGTTCCAGGTCACTTCTCTCAGACCAAGGCAGTGACCCTGGCACTTGCCTTCCGCCTTAGATGCCCCCAGCTTTGTTCTGGACCTTTTAAGGCCCATCCTCACCCTCCCTTCACACCTCCCTGAGGACAGTCAGAGTCCCTGCTCATCTGCTCGGACCCCAGCTGCCTTTCTGGAAAGGTTTGTGCCTATCAAATGCTCTCTGCTCTGTTCAAGATCCCCAACCTTTTTTTTTTTTTTTAATAATGGAAAAGAAACAACATAGTTGCAAGGCCGTGGGCACAGGCGGGTGCTGCCAGTCCATTAGGCTCAGTGCGCAGCAGCGGAATGAAAACCGTGTGAATAGTTTTCCCTGGAATGCCCAGCAGAGCGGTCAGGGGGCATGGACATGGTGAAAAGTCAGATCAGATGCTGGAAAAGAGGCGGACCCCCTACAGGACATCCAGTTGGAGGTAGAAGAAGGCAACACGACACTCCCAGGCCTGGTTCAACCCCTTGAATCACAGAAATGGCTGCAGGGACTTGGCTTTGCTGTTAGTGGCTTGACTGATGGCCAAGCCCCCCACTCAGGACTCAGAACCACCAGAGCCGTGAGGGCACACAAGGCTGCTGGTGACAGGGCCTTGACATCCAGATGCACAGGTCAGAGTCCAGCCATGGGGGTGCATTAAGCCATTTCCCCTCCGGGCCTCAGTTTCCCTACCTGATGGCTAAAGGAGAGGCAAGACTGGATTCAATCCATTGCCCCCTGTGTCTGGCAGCTTCCTGAGGAATTTTCTAAAATTGAGACTCCAAGATCCTAAGTTTGGGGGAGCTGATGGCTCACGCCTGATCAACCCAGGCAGGAAAGTCCATGAGACTCATTTCCAGTTAACCAACAAAAAGGCAGAAGCAGAGCTGTAGCTTCAGTGGTAGAGTGCTAGCCTTGAGTGGGAAGTAAAGCAAGAATACAATGCTCTGAGTTCAAGCCCCAACATGCGTGTGCACATGCATGTGCACATGCGTGCACGCACACACACACAGAGGATTCCAAGTTCCTACCCCACGCCTACTAATTATAACCAATTTAGGAGCAAGAAGAACTCACCTTATTCATTCCAGGGTGATCTGAGGGAGGGATGCTCTTGCTGACTTCCAGAGTGTGTGGGTCTGAACTTGAGGGAGACAGTCTCTCTCTTGTGATCTAATGAGGCGGGAGGGGAATGGGAGGGGGGAGGACAGGTGTTCTAAATATAATTTTTTGCTAAGACTCGAATCCTAGGAAGCTGGACGTTCTAATTATAGAAGACCAGGAGGAGAGAAGACATTTCCAGTCCTGCAATTCGCTAACCATTTTCTTGCTTTTTGTGTGCTGAGTTTGGGGAGCTTGCCCCTTCTATCCCCGACGAGGGAGACGTTCTACTTTTTGTTTTGTTTTGTTTTGGAATGAAAAGAGAAGCTACCTGTGGGAGCCCAAGTCCTTTTCTAAGCTTTCATCACAGTTTCTCCAGCCTCTCCCAGTCTCTCCTGAGGATGGGGGTGCCCTCCCAAGAAGGGGACCATGAGCCTCAGGTGGGCTCAAGTTCACAGAAAAGCTAGTGAAAGGTGGTGGGGTGAAGCCAGGGGGAGGCCACCGCTGTTCCCGCTATTCCAAGGGGGAGAGGACGATGGCACTGAGGAATGTCTGCTCCCCTCTCCTGCCCCCCCCCCCGTTCCAGCCTGGTGGCGCCAGGACAACAAGACACTGGCCTCACCGCACTGACCCTAAACCCTCACCTTAGGGTCTCCTGTCATCCCCAGGTTGCGCCACTAGAGGGCACCACTTACACAAAACCTAAGCAGCAGCCAGTGGGGTGGTTCTGGGGGGACAGGCAGAGCGGTGTCCTCCAGCAGTCCAGGAGGCTGTGTCTGCCTCAGGGAAAATGGCTGCTGCTGCCAGGGTGACTTCAGCAGAACCAGGGCCCAAGCCCTTACATATAAAACCAGGACGGAGTCAGGCGCAGGTGACGCAAGGCTGTAATCCTAGCTACTCAGGAGACTGAGATCTGAGGATTGCAGTTCAAAGCCAGCCTGGGGGAAGGAAAGTCTGCGAAACCTTATCTCCAATTGATCACCAGAAAACCGGAAGTGGCACAGTGGCTCAAAGTGGGAGAGCCCTAGCCTTGAGCAAAAGACAAGGACAACACCCAGCTCTACAACCACCACTACCACCAACAACAAAAACTCAAAAATCAAAGTCAAGATGGTCACCATCACATGACCCCTTGCCAGGACCTGGGCTCCAGACAATACACAGCATTACATTTCTCCATTTCCACTCAAGATAATTTCAAGCCAAAGCCAGGCATGGTAGTACAGGCCTGTAATCCCAACATTCAAGAGTCTGAAGGAAGATAAGAGTTTGGAGCCAGCCTGGGATATATAGGAAGTGAGAGGAGGGAGGAGGAGACGAAGAGAAGGAAAGGAAAATTTCAAGTTGGAGTATGTGATCCTACTGACTTGAAAATGCAATAAACACAATAGTAATGACGACAGTAATAATAATGCCTTCCACTTACTGAGCACCTATTATGTGCAGACATTACTAAGAGCCTCCTGATGGGTACCTCACCTCCTTGGCTTCCTCTCCTCAATACTGGTCACAGTAGCTCCCCTTTTCCTGGCTTGCCTCAACAGACCCCACATTTTCACATCCTGTATCTCCTGCTGCTTTTGCACAGCCTCGCTGGCCAACTTACAGAAGGGGAAACTGAGGCTCACAGTACAGCCATTCAGATCCATCCTCCTCTCCCACTCAGCAAACACACGTAAGAGACCTGCTGTGTGCCTGGGGCTGAAGTGTGCTGGTGATGAAGCCCCTGGCCTTGTGCCCGGGCTGTCTGTAGGTGAGTCCATTCAGACTGATTCAAAGTCCTTCTGCACCAGAATCTGGGAGGAGAAACCAGAGAGGGGAGGGGAGAGGCGGGGAGGACAGAGGTAGGGAGGGTCCCAGATGGACCACCACGCAGAAGCCAGCTCCTAATGGAGTGTGTGTGTATGTGTATATGGATGGATGGATGGATGGATGGATGGATGGATGGATGTGTCTGTCCTCTAACCTCCAGCTGTGGAGTCTTCCCAGCAGAGCCCCCAGAACCCCTGATCCTCACGCGCCACACACAGTCAGATGGTGGCGGTTGGTACCTCTAGGGCTGAGGAGCGCCCTTGGCAGCTGGATGGGGGTGGAGCCAGGCATCTGCCTCCTCGGAGGAGAAGCAGAAGGATGATGCGTAAGGGCAGACAGCAAAGCCCCAAATCCCCTCTCCACCCTACAGCTTTGAGCCTGTAAGTGAGATCCGGAATGTTGCACTGTGCCTAGGTTTCCTCATCTGTAAAAGAAGGTGTCGAGGTTTAAATACATTAATTCAGAAGAAAAGATTAAATGATGTGTATCTGGTCATATAAAATAGTATTTATCAAGGTGGACTCCAGGAAATGGAAACAAGAGGTTTTTTTCTTTTTTCTTTTTGTCTTGTTTGTTCATTTATCTGTATTTGGGAGGGCAAGGGGGCACAGAAATGGAGGGACAAAGGGTGAACAAATGCAGCAGGGCTACTCACTAGACACTATGATGAAAATGAATGCTATAATTTGTGGGTGGGGTGGGAGGGAAAAATTGGGAGAGGGAGAGAGAGAGAGAGAAAGAGAAGGGGACACATTGTCCAAAAAGAAATGAACTCTTGACCTGACTTACAGAACTGTAACCCCTCTGTCCATCACCTTTATGACAATAAAAAATTAAAAAGGAGAACAAGATTAAATGCCCCGCGAAAGTTTATTACAGGTACTTTGTCCATTGATTCAACAAGCATTTCTTTTTCTTTTTTTCTTTCGGTCATGGGGCTTGAACTCTGGGCCCAGAGTTCTTCAGCTCAAGGTGAGCACTCTACCATTTGAGCCACAGCACGACTGGTGGTTTATTGGAGATAAGAGTCTCACAGACTTTCCTGCCCAGGCTGGCTTTGAACCATGATCCTCAGATCTCAGCCTCCTCAGTAGCAAGGATTACAAGTGTGAGCCATCAGGGCTTAGCTCAACAAGCATTTCTTAGCACATAGCCTGAGTGTAGAGCTGTGCCAGGCATTTAACACCAAGAACAAATCCATCTGCCGCCCACCTTCTTAATGTGTGCTGTATTATTCCTATTTGTTGCAAACAAGGAATCCAAGCCCCAGGAAGTAAGCAGTGGAGTGGGAACATTAAAACCCCCATGTAGCAGACACTTCCTGCCCAGACACCCCAAGGCACATCACCTACACAACCCCAGGCCAATGAGCTGGGCAGAGGATCAACGAGTCATTCATTCTTGCTGCATCCTCGACCTCTCCGGTCTGTTCCTCCCAGCAAGTTAAGGAACAATTCACCTGGCAAAGTGCTCCAAACACAGCCAAAGATGGCCAACCCCATCAACTCAACGACAATAAAATCACACACGGCTGCTGCTCCTCCTCTATCTGATGGGCAAAGGGCCACACGTGTGTGAAATCTCAGGCCTGGCTGGGCCGGGGCTCTGCGCGCTCCCTTCCCTCCCTGATGGTTACAGAAGGCCGGAGACCACACCTGTGTATGCACCAAACTCACCTGTGTGTGCACTGGTGTCAGTGCCAAACTCACCGTGAGAAGATGAGCTAGTGAGACAGCCATCATCCTCACTGACCTCACTCCGTGGGAAGGGGAAAGGGCTGGGGTGGAGCAGAGGGGAAAGTGCTGATTCCTCTGTCATCTAAACCATGGAGAACTAGTGCCAAGTCCAAAAGAATGAACACCAAACACCTGGGGAAACATCCCAAGAGCTGTCCTTCCTCCTTCATAGGGAAAGATGAAGCGTTCCAGACTGGGTCGTAGACAGAGCTTTGAGTTTCACTTGAGTTTACGGGGACCCCTCACCCCAGGTGAGGAGCCTGGGCCGTCCAGTCCGCACACATCCACAGCAACCCTTGTGCAGGCCCTGTGTGACATTCTGCTAGGCCAAGATCTCCACGTCCAGTTCCCTGGGCCTTGGTCCACCCCAGAGTGAGGTGACAGATGCACAACCAGTCACAACACGACCTAGGTGTGCTTCCCTGCTGGTTGCTGGCCCTTGGGTGAGTCACTCTACCCCAGAGGACACCCCCTTTTCTGAGATGTGAGGCCAAACACAACCATCTCTTGCCTGCCGGTGGCAAAGTGTGCACACAATAGGACTCCATTCGCTCTGTCATTGGCTCATCAGTCTCTCTCTTCAGGGCCAGTCACATCTATCCTTCAGCATAGAAGCTCACCCTCCAGGAAGCCTACCTGGGTCTCCATTGTTTCTCCTGGGACTCCTCTCACAACCCTTCCTTCAACTACCCCCAGCTTCTACTCTGCTTGAATCCTACACCTGTCGTGGCCACTAGGGGGCAGAAATGTCCAGGAAATCTAAGGCCGTGGACTGGAAAGAGCATCAGGCAAGCAGGCCCACAGCCAGCCGGCACCGGCTCACCGGCTTTACTGGCTAGCCTAATTGTGATGCAAATTTACATTATTTATTTTCAATGCTGGCAAACTTAAAACGAAAACACAAACACCTGTTGCTTCATTTCCCTTTTGATGTCCTCCTGCCCACCTGTTTCCCCCTTAGACCCTTTTAAAGCACAGAATTTTCTAGACTACCTGGGTTTTAAACTCAAGACCTTGTGTTGGCCAAATAGGTGTTTTGTCACTTGAGACATTTTTGCTTTTGTTATTTTTGAAATAGGGTCTCTCATGAATGCCTGGGCTGCCTTCGATCCCAGTACTCTCAGTGTGTGGCTAAGACGCGGGCAAGCACCAGCATGCCCCGTTCTTTGGTTATTCATGGGGGAGGTGGGGAAGAAGAGGGTTCTGAAACTTTTCGCCTAAACCCTTGGTCCTCCCAATTGCAGCCTTGAGAATAGTTGGGGTTACAGGCAAAAGACATCTTGCCTGGCTTGTTTGACTTTGTAGCTCTCAGAAATGGTCTTGTGCTATGGGTTTCTCCTATCTCCTGCTATCTCCCCATCCACCCAGTTTCCCTAACACACCTCCGTACTTGAACAATTAGCAAGATTTACCAGAATAAGATATTACAAAATCAGAAGAATGCAGGATTGGAATATAACATTATGTTTCCTATTTAGCACTTAAAACTTTCACATCAGTGATTTAGAAAGTTTTCAGTTAACTAGTAATATAGAACAATGACATTGTAGAACAGGGTACTAAAGAAACAATCCCTTCTCCTTCAAGGTGCCACCAGACTAGGGCAGAGGAAAAAGAACTTCAAAACCCAAGTTTTAGAGCTATGTTTCGCTAAGTACTGCGATGCTGCCCAAGATGCCATACAGAAGACACAAAAAAATTCAAAACACAACAAGTAGAAAAACTACCTTAGACATTCAATAAGTCACCACTGCCAGTTAGTGGCAGCTCACACCTGTAATCCTAGTTACCCAGGAGGTAAAGATGTAAGGATCACGGTCCTAAACCAACCTGAGCAGGAAAGTCTGTGAGATTCTTATCTCCAATTAACCCCCAATACCACAAAAGAAAGAAAGAAAGAAGGGAGGGAGGGAGGGAGGAAGGAAGGAAGGAAGGAAGGAAGGAAGGAAGGAAAGGGAAGGAAGGGAAGGAAGGGAAGGAAGGAAGGAAGGAAGAATGTCAAGAACAACAACCCAATCATCACTATATACAGTCCCAGTCAGGACGGGACTTTTTTTGTTTTTGGTTTTGGTTTTGGTTTATTTGTGCTGGTCCTGGGCCTTGAAATCAGGGCCTGAGCACAGTCTCTGAGCTTTATTGCTCAAGGCACTCTACCACGTTGGCCACACCTCTGCTGCTTACATGGTGGTTCCTTGCAGGTAAGAGTTACAGACTTTCTCGCCTGGGCTGGTTTCAAATTGTGATCTGCAGATCTCAACCCCCTGAGGAGCTAGTTGTAAGCGTTGGGGAAAGGAAACTCCCACACAGTTCAGAGGAAGAGGTTTTATTGAGAGAGGGAGAGACCAAACTTGCAGCTGCACAAGATGGAGGCAAGCAGAGCAGGAGAGATTATGGCCGGAGAAGAAACATTATATAGGGGCGGACATGGGAGGGATGTGGCCACCGCAGATGAGGAGGTGACCTCAGAGGATGGGGAAATCAGAGCCTGGGGGACCTCCCAATGTACCCAGGCATGCCAGTCGCCTGGGTTATAGGTGCTGGGCAGGGACTTCTAGGGTGCACGGGGAAAAGAGAAAAAAAAAACAAGGGAAGGGGCCATTTCTCCCAGACAGACCTAACACTCCAGCCTTTTGGAAGTTATAAAGGGGTGGCAACTCTCTCTGACTACTTCCTGCTGGCAAGGGCCATCCATGTTAGGGGTAAAAGGCAGAAATGTCTGGTCCAGGAGAAGGCAGCAGTAACAGTTCGTTGGTGGAGAACATGCATAGTATCTTTGGATGAAATCCGAAAGAAGTCTTATGAGGCAGGGGTTTGGTAGGTCTGAAAGAAGAGCAGGAATACCTTGGCGTCATCGCTGGTGTAGAAGAGGCAGGGGCAGGAGCCTTTTTTACTCTTGACAGAAGTCACTGTGGTGTCCGGTGAGCTTCACTGCGGTGGGAGGGGTCAGGAGGGCCTGGCGAGGGCCTGTCTACTTCAGATGTAAACCAGATGGATTAAGGGTCTTGAGAAACACTTGATCCGCAGGCAGGGGAAGGGCCTTGATGAGGCTGGGCATTTGTGGGCATGTTGGTGGCATAAGATATCTCAGGAAAGTTAGGACAGGAAGATAGTTCGCTAGTGGAGTCTTTGGGTCATTGATGGGGACATTTCCCCGGAGGAAAGGTCTCTGTGAAAGGATATGGATTAGGCGCTACTGGATGGACGGGGAGGACTGCAGTGTGAATAAGGTGCAGATTCTGCCAGTAGGCAACTATCATTGACTTCAGGTTTAATACCAGTAAGATGCGGAGTGTTAAAGGAGGAGTTAGTAATCTGAGAAGTTGTTGTTTAAGATGAACAGCTCACGCCTGTAATCCTAGCTACTCAGGAGGCTGAGATCTGAGGATCACGGTTCAAAGCCAGCCCAGGCAGGAAAGTCTGTGAGACTCTTATCTCCAATAAGCCACTCAGAAAACCAGAAGTGGCGCTGTGGCTCAAGTGGTAGAGCACTCGCTTTGGGCTGAAGAGCTGAGGGACAGCGCCCAAGCCCAGAGTTCAAGACCCAGGACCGGGAAAAAAAAAAAAAAGATTGACAGCACTCGGGTTTTCCTGTTACAATTAGGAGCACATGGACATAACCATGCCATGGGGCTGTTATCTACTTAGAGGACTTCGACTTGGTACAGTGTCTTCCTCAGCTGCTTTGTATCCTAGAAGTCCTACACACTTGGGGAACAGAACTCAAACCTAGAAAGGAGTCATCAACAATTAGCCCTAAGTTATAGGACAGCCATTTAAAGGATATTGACATGACCCATTTGGCACTTTAATTTAAAATGGCTACTTTTACCCTTTGGGAGCCGGAGGGATCCCAGTGTTTCGGGATGTGTGGTCACCCACTACCTGGAACAGTACAACAGAAAGTCAAAGCTGAAGAAATGAAAACAGACAGAGACAATAAAGCAAGTGGGGACCAAGGGATCGAGGCTCTCTGGCTCTTGAACCCTAAGCTCCTGTAAGCAAGCCTATTCATTTAGTTCAGTACAGGGAGGGTCAGTACTGGTAAGTGCAGAAAACAAGGTATCAATCTATCTGTGGTCACAATCATTCACAGGGGACATGGTTTGTGTACATAGTAATAATTGACTCCTTTATTATTAGGGAACAGAGGGGAACGGCGACCATTTAACCATTAACACAAACATTCATCTTATCCCAATGTCTCAAACTTTATAGGGTCCAAACAACTAACCATCACAGGGTCCAGTCAATAGTAACTTACAGGGCTGGGAATGTGGTTTAGTGGTAGAGTGCTTGCTTTGCATGTGTGAAGCCCTGGGTTCTATTCCTCAGTACATACATAGAAAAGGTCGGAAGTGGTGCTGTGGTTCAAGTGGTAAGGTGCTAGCCTTGAGCAAAAGAAGCTTAGGGACAGTGCCCAGGCCCTGAGTTCAAGCCCCAGGACTAGCAAAAATAAAAAAATAAGTAGTAACAGGTTTATTTTGCCTTGCATGTTTCAACCTTTCCAGGGTCTGAGGAGGTGGTATTCCAGCCCCTTCACCCTTTCCTGGTCTCACGGCTTGCCCCTACATTTCGGCCTTTTTAATACATTTGAGACAGTATGGTTTTCATTTCTGCTTGAGCTGACACATGCTCAATGCTAGAGGACAAACACTGGAAGAGACAGGGAGCTAACAGAGAGACCCCTAAGAGAACAGCTCTCAGATCCCAAGAGGACCATAGATAAGACAGCCACCCTGCGAGCATCCGCTCATCACCAATCTTCAACTTACTCCATTCCTTCTTGAGCTGCTCTAACTGGTTCTGAATTCCTTTAAGACTGGTCAGTTATATTAAAACAACAGGCTCCTTCACACTGTTCATATCCTAAACGATTCTCTATCAGCACATCCTCTATGGCAGCTCGATTCTGTAAAATCCCTGTTCTTAATGCATTCCTTTTCTGATTCATTTCTTCCAAATTAGAGCAGGTAACCTTTGTTACTTGGTTGAAAAGACAAGCTAGCTGGTTAAGTTCTTTTTGGATACCTACCACAAGTTCGGGACCAGCAGAATGGAGGGCACAGATCCAGCTGCATCAGCAGTACTTAGTAGTACAAGGTTGTCATCACAATCTTGGGGGAAATCACGTTTCATCCATCTAAGCAACCGAGGCACCATCCATCCAACGTAACAGAGTCCTGAATCATTTTTCTTTAGCCCACGATATGCCTTTTTTCCCACAAAAGAAAGACCCGCCAATACCAAGTCCCTTTCCTTTAGACAAAGTGAGTCTTGCTACAGAACTGCAGTTACTAAGATCATCTTCCAACTGAAACATAAACACTCAGGATGGCTTACAAATTCAAGCCTCATAGTTCATTCAGTCTCTAAGATTTCATCATGAGTTACATTTTTGTCCCCTTCTCTACTGACAGCAAGTCTGAGTCAATTTTGTGATGGATGTTTTGTACAGAGGAAGTTTTATTCATAGTATTAATGGTTCATTGAAGTCGTATGTTTGGAGTACTGGTAAATTCTGATTTGGGGGCCAAGTATACAGTGGCATTTTTTTTTCCTGTGAGAACACTGTCTCGCTGGTATTTCCGTATTTTGGAACAATTATATTTTCTTTCATCCCTGTAAGTTTGAGTAGACCAAACTGGATATTATCTCTTAGATTGATCAGATGCGTTTTCCAGAGTCCCTCAAGATTTTCTGACTAAATTATTTCAACTCCATCTTTATGCTGACGGACAGGTCCCACTTCTGAATTGTTACCTATCACAGTACAATTTAAATACAGGGGTTTACCCAATATCAGAACCTTCCCTTCCCCCCACAAACAGAGGCCTGTGCCGTGTATCAGGCACTAGAAATAGGAATAAGCGTCATCATCATCATCATCGCAAAGACGTTGCATTCATTTCCTGTCCATTGTCCCTCAAACACCTTTCAGCTGAGAAAGCCTCTTCATGTGCCCCCAGGTGGGAATGGTTGCTGTTCTTCCAGCAGCGCCTTCAGTCATCCTCATCCTTTTTTTTTTTTTTTTTGGTCAGTCATGGGACCTGAACTCTGGGCCTGGGCTTTGTCCCTTAGCTCTTCAGCTCATGGCTAGCACTCTACCACTTGAACCACAGCGCCACTTTTGGCTTTTTCTTCTTATATGGTGCTGAGGTATTGAACCCAGGGCCTCATGCATGCAAGGCAAGCACTCTACCAGGCTCCTTGATGTCAGAGGATCTTCTCTTCATTCCTGGGTTTTAGTTTCTGGACTGGTAGCCAGACGTTTGTAGATCCTGTAGAGACACAAACATAACCACAGCTCTATACTTCCAGGTTTCCATTTTTTTTTTATCAGTATCATACTTCCACCCTATAGGTTCACATGAAGACTGTCATTTTTTCCAGATCCTTCCAATGTTTGTCTGCTGCTGAAGTATTGTATGGAATAGTCAATTTTTCAAAAGTAAGGGTATATACTGCTGTTGTTATCTGTTCTTTGGAGAGGAGGTCTGGTGACCTACACCTATTATACCCCCTTTTTGTTTATTTCTACAATGGCTTGTCCTTGAGGATTATATGGGATTCCTGTAATGTGTTTAATGTGCCATTTATTTAGGGAAGTTTGCAATTGAGTAGTAGGATAGGTGGGAGCATTTGTCCATTTTAATAGTAGAGAGAACGGACGAACCAGCGAAGCAGGAAAGACAAGTGATGATGACATGATTAGAAGTTTCTCTGGATAAAGGTGTAGTCCACATAAAGCCAGAGAAGATGTCAATAGTGACAGGTATGAAATTAACTTGACCAAAGGATGGATAGTGGCTAACTTCCATCTGCCACATACCATTAGGATGTAAACTCCAGGGTGGGTTCCAAGAGAGAAGGAATGTTGGGTGAGTGAGTAGGGCAGGCTGCAGTCATAGATTGAGTCTAAGTGTGAGCTAAAAGAAATTTTGCCTGGGAAGTGGGAACATTGGCGTATGTTAAATTATGTCGATCTGTAGCTGGAAGGAGTAAAGGAGAAATTAGGGCGAGCAACAAAATCATTGCCCTGGGACCAAGGCCCGGGCAATTGACAATGAGCTCTTCTATGAGTTAAAAAGAAGTGGGAGATTCTTCTTCGAACCTCCTTTTGCAGTTCAGTAAAGAAAAGATTAGTAGGAGTTTTCTTTAAGGACAGTGTCACAGTCTCTATTAAAGGAAGAGATGTATTAAAGGAAGCAACATATTGGGAATTTATAATGTGATTAAGAGAAGCAGGTTCATCCTTTGAGCAGCTGGATGGCTGCCAGCTCTTCATTCTACTGTGCAGACTGTTAAGGGGAGTTAATTATTTTTATTTTTGGACTGGAATGAGCTGCCTTCCCCTTTTTGCCCCTGTCAGTATAATAAAGAGGTGCTTTTGCGATAGGATAGTTCTTAACAATTTTTGGCGAAATCCACGGTGTATTTTTTAGAAATGAAAAGACTGTACCTTTTGGATAATGACATCCCAGATGTCCCAGATAATAGGAGAGAGCTATTTGCCACGATAGGTTTTCCTGCTAACTATTTTCAATCTCCTTATTTGACGTAGGAATAGCAGCACAGTCTGGATCTTCACCCCGCATAATTTTAAGCCACCAAAGCCCTCGCCAAAAATCACATGACCCTATTTTAGCCAAATAAGTTTCAAGTTTTTTATGAGTGTTGTCAGGGAGAAAAATCCTTTCTAACCATCTTTCTCCTTGACTTAATAATCCTGATGGCAAAAGTGAGAAGAAAAAAATTAATAATTATATCAGAGATTTCAGGATCCACTCTTTCTAACTGGGTATTTTGAATATGCTGTGGTAGACATTGCACTTCTTCTTGGGCCTGTGGGGTTAAAGCCTGAGGGCTATTTAGATCACTATCTCCCTGCCCCCCAAAAAATGTTAAAGAGGTGTTGCAATTTATAAATTGGAATTCCTAGGAAAAGACGTAACGAATTAATATCATCCAGTAATTTCTGAAAGCCATTAAGAGTCTGTAATGTGTCTGCTCTGATTTGAACCTTCTGTGGGGGTAATTACATTACTAGTTATTTTTGTTTCCAGATAAGAGCAGGGAGAAAAGCTCTTTAGATTTTTTTCTTTTCTTCTGCTTTCCATAGTCCCATAGCTGACAATTTTCCTGTAAAGAGTTGCAAAGAGGTTGTCTAGCATGATCTTATCAGGCAAAGCCAACAATAGATCATCTATATAATGGATAATATTTGTATCTGGGAAAGAAATCCCGGTTGTAAAATGGCTCCTATGTAATATGACCATGTAGTAGTGCTATTGACCTTTCCCTGAAGCAGTACTTTCCATTGATAGCATTTTGTAGGTTCTTTCACACTTACGTTTATCATAGTAAAGGTTAATTATATGTTGTTCTGCTAAAGGAATAGTGAAAAAAATAATCTTTTAAATCTATGTTTCCAATCTCTAGGAATCTTGGGAGAAGGTTAGCCTTGGCTGTAACGTGCCCATAGACTAAATAACAGCATTTATTTTGCTAAGATCTTGAGGCATATGCCATTTTCCTGATTTTTTTTCTTTATTACAAATACTGGAGTATTCCAAGGGCTGACTGAGGGCTTAATATGTCGAGACTTGAGCTGCTCCTGATGCAAAGTGTCCAGCTTTTCTTTGGTTAAGGGTGACTGATTAACCCCTTTTGGGGGAGGGGCACGGCGGGCAGGGTGAGCCATGTGAGAGTCAGAGGCTGTGGACTGCGATCAGTGACATCAAGAAAAAGCAGACAGGGAAGAGAATGTAATCAGAGTATTCCATTGTGCCACGAGATCTCTTCCCCAGAGGCTGACTTCAATAATAAAGATTAAAGGTTGTATGCATCCCAACTGACCATCAGGCCCTGTGCGGATCAGCATGCAGACACTCTGCTAGACCTCTCGTACACTCCCTACTCCTGATGCCTGAGTGTCTTTCCTTTCTTTTCTCCAATTAGCAGGTCAATGCTTTTGCACAATAACAGTTACATCTGCTCCTGTGTCTATTAGCTCTCTGAACTTTTAATGATTCATGGTGAGATTGGACTCAGAGTGATCGGACCCCAATGTTAGTATTGTACCAAACTCATTTATTAGTGCTTACAAATCCCGCTTCCTGCTGATGTTTTATACAGGGAGAGGGGGAGGCTTTGTACAGATGCAGCAGATTTGGATAGTTCTTTCTCCTTCTTTGATATGCAGTAGAGACAATGCTGAGGCCATAATGACACCCATTATAGTCTTCATCAATCACACCTACACAAACTTCTAGGATCTTTCAAGTCCAGCTACTTCTTCCTGTAATTAATTGATCCTACTGTAGATTTAGGTATGGGCCCAGAGACCTGTGTGGATAATCTAACAATACCTTGATCCAGGGTCAAAAAACATAGGGTTACAGTTCTAAGCTCAACTGCTGCACTGCCAGAGGTAGCAGCAATCAAGTCTGAGAACGTTATATGGTGGGGGATTCTGTAATTGGCATCTGTTGAACCGTCAGGGTTTGTTGTCAGGGCCCCAAAGAAAGGCCCGTTCACTCATTTCCCCAAGGAGAAAGAGGTTTGCTGTTTTTGTAATATTTAGAACAACTCTGATTATCCCAATGTCTTCTTTCATTATGTTTGGGGCCTGTCCCAGGTGGATTGGGACCTCTGTGAGAGGAGTTTTGCTTTTTCGACATTACCTTTTCATGTGCCCCATTTTTCTACACCCAAAACATGTTGTATTTTTCACTTTAAGCTCAGTTAATGGCTGCAGCCAACAGGTTAGTAGCATAAGCAGAGGAGCCAATGTCATCACAAGCTTTGACATCATCTACAAGATTGCCTGCCACGTGTAGTCCTGATGGGACACAAAGCCTTCTGACACTCTGAACTAGCATTATCAAAGGCAAGCGTTGGAGAAGTAAGTCTCTTAACCAACTCTGTTTGTTGTACAGTGTTACGAAGATTGTCTTTTAACTGGGCTATGCTTGGGTACCTCCCTGCTTCGTTCTTACCAGAGGAGTCGTCATCTGTCCCAGCTGCGCTGCCTTTTCTCATGCCCTGAAGCAGCAGACTCATACCTGACTGATTATGTCATCGTATTGCACCTGCCACTTCTAGCCAAGCCCCCTACTTCCCCATAAGTTGTCCATTCCCAATATGTACTGGAGGCTGTGCATGCTGATTTCTTAAGGGTTGGCTACAAACTTCCTCATTCCACCACATTTTGAATTGAAGGTACAGACTAGACACCGAGTAGGTTTAGCCAAATTTTCCCATCACGGGGATCAGGCATCCAGCCTCTGCCAGACCTATGAGAATGCCCATCACGTAAGGGGAGGTAGCTCCATAGGTGGTTATAGCTTGTTTAAACTCCTAAGGTGTCTTATAAGGTAGTGTGGCATACACTGCAGGGAAACCACCTTGAAGGGGAAAAGAGGATCTCTACCCCCGGGCTGAATGGTTACAGTCTAACTGATGCCACACAGGTGCATCAGTCCAAGCCTTCAATTCCTCTTGTTGAGCCTGCCAATTCCCCGAGATACAAGGGAGCCCATCTGACCTGCTACTGGAGGAGCAGAGGACAGCACAGGAGGCACAGGGAGACCTGAGAATGGTTAAATTCCTCGTCTTTGAAGGGGCTGGAGGAGGATTCCTGCTCATCGCTCCCTTGTTGTAAGATCTAGAGTCTCTAGCCTCGTCCTTTTTCTGCTTGAGAGCTTCCCACAGATCCACACTGAAGGCCAAAGAGTTGAAAAGTCTGCAACACCATTGTAATTAAATTACATAAAGATCATTTTTTTTGTTGCCAGTCCTGGGGCTTGAACTCAGGGCCTGGGCACTGTCCCTGAGCCTCTCTGAGCTCAATGCTAGCATTCTACCACGTGTGCTACAGCACCACTTCTGGCTTTTTCTGTTTATGTGGTACTGAGGAGGCAAGCACTCTACCACTAAGTCACCTTCCCAGCCCAAGGATTAAATTTTTAATGGGATCACATCCCCCTGTCCCCGCCCCCCAGTTCATGAGCCCTTTTAAAAAGAAGCTTTGAAAAAGACCTGACCACCTCCTTCCATTGCTACATTTGCAGCATTCCTTGTAGACAACCAATAACAATATTTTTCCACATAATGTGGTGCTAACTCCTCAAATTTTTTTCTTTTACTTCTACTCTTGATACTGCCAACAGTATCTTTACCAACTTAAAAGCACTCAGCCCTGTTGCTTTCTGCTTTCCCCCTTTTTACCCTGGCGCCCTGAAACCTGGTCCCAGCACATGTTCCCAGATCACAGACTCTCCAGCTTTCTTTGGTTGACTTCTCCAAATACAACTGCTCACCTGTTGCTCAAGCCCCCACGTTGGACACTACTTGTTTGCTGCCCACAACCTGGAACAGCACAATGGGATACCAGGACCAAAGAAATTAGAACACAGAGAGAGAGAGAGAGTGTGTAAAGCAAGCAGGGACCAGGGGCTCAAGACTCACCGGCTCTTGAACCCCATGCTCCCTTAAGCAAGCCTGTTTATTTAGTTCAGTACGGGGGAGGTTAGTACTGGTAAGGCAATCAATCTATCTTGCAGTTATAATCATTCACAAGAGACATAGTTTGTGTACATAGTAATAATTGACGCCCTTCTTGTTGGGAAGCAAAGGGAAGTGGTGAACATTTAACTGTTAACACATTCATCTTATTCCCAATACCTAGAGCTTTGTAGAGTCCAAACTCTAACCTAAACATCATGGGGTGAAGTTCATAGTAACTTACACGATTGTCTTGCCTTGTCTGTTTCGACTTTTCAGGGTCCAGTTCTGAGACTTGGAGCACTGAGGGGCAGCATTCCAACCCTTCACCCTCTGCTGGTCTCGCAGCTCGGCCTCAGAGGTCCCTACAAGGATGCATCTCAGCATAATGCATGCCAAAGAGGGGTTGTTACCCGCCACAAAGACAAGGCAAAGACGACTCAACATTTTCCTGTTGGCCGTGGGTTCAGAGCTTAGATTGGCAAAAGACAAGGCATCTCGTCATCATGTCCCATCCCCTGGCATCTCAACGAACCAAGCTGTCACGGTGCATCCATGTGTCTTCCCCTGCCTGCCAGGGTCTGGTGGGCAGGAGTATCTGCTCTTCCCTGGGCATGGATCATGTACAGTCCACCTGGCACCAGCCACCCTACATTTCTGAGACAGTAGGATTCCCCCAACTCAGTAGGGGATGGAAATGTGAGCAACAGATCTGCATCTGTGGATGGCCCCAAACCCCTGCCCAATGGGACACAAAACAAAACTGTTTAAGTCTCTTATGTAAATTACGAGGCTGAGATCTGAGGATTGAAGGCAGCCCAGGCAAGAATGGCCCTGAGACTCCTATCTCCAATAAGCCACTGAGAAAAATCCAGAAGTGGCCCTGTGGCTCAATTGGTAGAGTGCTAGCCCTGAACAAAAGAAGCTCAGAGACAGTGCCCAGACCCAGAGTTCAAGCCCCAGGACCAGAAAATAAGGGGGGAGGGGAGACACAACTGAAGTAACAGTTCCCACACTCCTTCCACCAGGGGTAGAAGAGGGGACAGACAAGATTCATTCATCCAGCAAGCCTATTGGCTAGTCCCTCAAAACCTATCAAATGCCAGTGGCTAACTCCTGTGACCTTAGCCATTCAGGAAACCTAACTGTGAGGATTGCAGTTCAAAGCTAGCCCAGACAGTAAAGTCTGTAAGACTTTTATCTCCAATTACTGAGCAAAAGACCAGAAGTGAAGGTGTGGCTTAAGTGGTAAAGCACCAGTCTTTGATAAAAAATCTAGAGGACAACATTCAGGCCTTGAGTTGAACTTCCACTACTGACACAAAAGAAACACAAAAGGCAAACAACAGCAAGAGGGCTGAGTTCAAGGCCTAGTACTGGCTCACAGGGACACAGACAAGCAGAACAAAAGTGACAAGGCCTGAGTTCAAGCCCTACTATCAGCACACACACACACACACACACACACATACACACACAGAGGCCAAAGAGCAAGAGACCCTGAGTTCAAGCCCCAGAACTTCACAATAAAGAAGAAAAAAAAAGCACCCAAACAAGAGAGAAGCTCTGAGTTCAAGCCCCACTGCTGGGTGTGTGCACAAACATGCGCGTATACATGCATACACATACAAAGCTAAGCAAGAGCAAGAGGCCCCAAGGTCAAGCCCAAGTACCTCGCCACAGGGGAAAAAAGAGACAAGCTAATAGGAGAGACTGCTATCTTCACACACATGAAATCCAAGCAGGAGGGACAGGCCTTGAGTTCAAACCCTCACTACTTCACACACACACACACACACACACACACTCAAAAGCTAAACAAAAGCTAGAAGCCCTGAGCTCAAGCCCTGCTGTTGCACATGCACATAAACATATGCACAAAAGAGCCAAGCAGGAGAGATGGACAGTCCCCTAGTTCAAGCCCTGTACCTGATCACGAAAAAATAAAGGCCCAACCGACAAGAGAGATCCTTAGTTCAAGTATCAACACTGCTACCCAGGCATGTGTTCATACACACATGTACACACACACACACACACACACTCTCAGAGAAAGTCACATGAGAGCCAGAAGCTCGAGTTCAAGCCTTAGTCCCTCACCAAAAAAAAAAAAAAATACAAGCAAGAAGAGGCCCTGAGTTCAAGCCCTACTGCTGAATGCATGCACACACATGGAAGGCAAGAGTGACAGGCTGCAGTACCTCACTAGAAAAGAAAAGCCAAACAAGAGCCAAGAGTCCCTGAGTTCAAGCCCTAGCAGTTCACCACACACACACACACACACACAATGGTTAAAAACCCTGTGCTACATTCACTGGCTGGCAAGTGCTTGGAGAAAAGCTGTAGAAAGGAAAAGAAGGACAAACAAAACATGGTTTCACTCTCTGTCCTCGGAGTGGGGATGAGCCCTGGTGTGCAGACAGGATTCCCTGCTGCTGGTCTAGGGGACAGGGCCTCAGAAACAGCAAGAGCCCTGCGGCTCGTGTCCCGCAGGTGACCCTCTCCCAATGTCTCTGCCCAAGTGGTGGCGAATCTATGATTCTTACCACTGAGGCTGCACTCTGATTGGTTTGCCCCTAGCTGAACTAGGCGGTTTGGAAGGCAACAGCATTGTAATTGGCTATTGTTTTTTTGTTTTGTTTCGTTTTGTTTTTGCCCGGCCTGGGCACTGTCCCTGAGCTTCTTTTGCTCAAGGCTAGCACTCTACCACTTGAGTCACAGCGCCATTTCTGGCTTTTTCTGTGTATGTGGTACTGAGGAATCCAATCCAGGGCTTCATGCATGCTAGGCATGTTGTTTAATGGGTTTGCATACTAGACCAGAGCAGGGCGGTGGTCGCTTCTTCTGGAACTACTTCCCACTGAAAAGGGGTGAAGTCAACAGTATTCCCTAAATCATCATTTGACTGGGTACCGTTGAGAAGCATCTGGTTAACAGTCTGATGGGTAAAGGCACTCAACATCTCTGTGAGAATGTTTTGTAAATAACTGAATAGGCAAGACACCATTAATAAAGGGTAAAAAAAAAATTACTGCTAGCATACCCAAAAGAGGCATAAGCCAAATGGTAATTGGTCCCCAAAAGGAGCTGTCAAAAATCTGGGAGTCCCAGCTGGGCCTTAAACTTGGGGCCAGCTTTTTTAGGGCTTGGATGCTCTGTTCTATTCTGCCAGTCCTGTTAACATAACATTGTAGCAACACTCCTCCCCCAAGGAAAGTCAAGCCCTCTCCCCACCCCACCTTCTTCAGCTGTCAATAATCTAGGGCCCTTCTGTTTTGGAGGGTCCCGTCAGCCGGAGAGTTTAGCTAAGCCTGTAGCAGGTTAAGGGCTTCTGTGGGTTCCTTAGCAGAAGCCTCTAGAGCTGGTTGTTGGAAGTTCTGGAGTGATACAGACCTCCTGAAGCTATTTCTTCAGATGCTACTGTAGTTACCAGGCTTATTCCTATCAAACAGGGTAGGAGGGAGGCTTGCTTTTGCCAGCTCAGGATCCTAAGGAGGTCTTCATTGGCCAACACCTGAAATTCAGTGAAAGTATACAGTGTGTACTGGGGAAATGGGGTTACCACCATGCAAGGGGAGGGTGTGCTAGGACCCGTACAGAATAATGAGGAGGACTCACACCAAAACAGCATTCCACTGGGGGCTGTGATAACCAATTTAACCAAAACCTTGGTTGAGCACAGGGAAGAAATGGATGATGCCTTCTCCGTCTTGGAGACATAGCATGGTACCTGACTCCCCAAATCCTGGAGAGTGGAAAGTAAGACTTTTCCAGCTTTCTCTTAGAATCACAGGACCTTGAGGAGGGGGCAACAGAGATGTTTAAAGGTAACAGAGCCAGCATGTGGTGCTGTAGTTTGGTGCACAAAAAGCAATTCTCGGTGGAAACATTAAGAGCCTGAAACATTAACAAAGACTGATTAAGTAAGCTGGTCCAGGTCAGCGGTTGGTAGGATGATCAGAGTCTTTAAGTTGGCTTTTTGACTTTTTAATGGAGGAAACAGTCTTTTGCAGTGGTGCCTTGGGGTTAAGAGCCTCTGGTCAGTAGACTTTAATGACTCCTGGGCATCCTTGTTGTTTATGGTTCCCATTGTCCCCATTTCCCACTCTTTATCTGTGGGAGTGGTGATGGTGAAAATTAGGTTACAGCAAGTTGGTATTAGTGAAGATGGGACCATTAACCTGCATGCTATCTGAAGGAAGGAACCCTTGGGCCCCTTATTACTTTGCCCCTTTTTATTATTGTGTTGGATGTATCCATTACTAAAGGTTTGTAAGTCTTTATTTCCCAGGCTAAAGACAAGCCCAGCACTGTACCAGTGATAATTACAGGACTGGGAAGGGCAGCTATATCACACACGATCACCACAGGATGCCTTGGATTGCTCATGAGGCACACACAGGTAGGTGGGTGGTGAGCACTCTCCCCTCAGGTTGCGGCAGTTGGAGGTGCAAGCCTTTCTAAGGTTAAAGTTGAGATCAACCAGGGCAGTGCAGCCTTCAGCTGGGCACCACGCGGAGGCTATAATCTGGTTGGATGGAACAGAAATCATACAAAAATAGTAGGCATATGCTGATGTTCCCAGTGAGACGTGAGGAAAACAAAGGGGGGACAAAGATGAGAAGGAGGAGAAATTTTACAGCTATTGCAGAAAGAAATAAAGACAGACACAGAGGGTACAGTATCCCAGGCTCAGCAATGTCTGATGACACATGGCCAGTCAGAGTGGGCTGTGGATCCCAGGCCTGTCCCTGAAAAGACAAGCTGTCACCGTAACGAGACCAACCAAAGCCTAGTTGTCATCCAGATGTCACTTATCTACAGTAGGGTGCTCTGGTTCCTCAATAAGTCAAGAAATGCAGGGTTCCAGCTTCTTTATCCACAAGGAGAGAGGCCCAGTAGGCTCAGAGGTGTATGCAGGTTGGCCAGGCAGGTGACACTTGATGTGGTGGAGGTGTCTCGAATGAGGGCGACCCTGAACCTGCACAGCTGTGGATGTAGAGAGAGTTACTGGGTAAGGTCCCACTTAGAAAACTTGGTGGAGCCCGGTGGTGCCTGTGACAAATAGGTCTTAGGTCCCCAATACTTATGGAGGGTGCAGAAGACAACAAGATTGGTGTTGGGCTATATTGATCAGCACACTTCAGAAGAAAGGTATGCAGGTGCTGAAGAGGGAAGACGGCATTGGGGGAAGTAAAGGAGAATCCTAGGCCTATATGGAGGAGGCAAAAGTGGACAGCCAACCATAACATCAGAAGGGCTAAGCATCAAAGGCTTTCTTTTGGTAGAACCCACAAGCACAAAAGAGCCAAAGGTAAAAGCTTTAGCCAGTCCAGGTGTAGTTCGAGGGACAACTTGATTAAGACATGTTTAAGGGAGCATTTGATATATTCCACCTTTCCTGACGATTAAGGGTGATATGGAATGTCTGGAAGTGACCAGAAATATTTTAAAGACTTATCTAGATGCTGAGATACAGAGGACACCAACTCCAGACCATTGTCTGAATTGAAGCTGGTAAGCCAAAATGGGGGATTGTTTCCTGTAGTAAAAATTGGGACAGAGAGGAGGCTTATTGGTGGTAGGAAATGCCTCTCCCCATCCTGTAAAGGACGCTGGCATGAGGGTAAAATCAATTTGCCAAGGTAAACCTGGGAGGTTATTTGGAGTCCAGTGGGTAAGAAAGGAGGGAGGCCACACGTTGGGGTTGGGACTGGTCCTTTTGACATTTCTCATAGGTCTGGGAGAACTGTGAAAGGAATTGCATGTAGGCTGGGGTTAAAAGAAGGCTTTGCTTAAGGATCTCTTAAAGGTCATGTAGGTACTTAAGAATGTCCTGCTTGGAGGGAGAGCCTGGACTGTCTGTTACAAGCAGTGTTAATGCCTGTTCCCTTGAGGACACTGCAGCCTGTTTGGCAGTCTCCTTCACCAGGTTATTTCCCTTGGTAATGACTGAGTCATCTGACTGGTGGGCCTTACAGTGGATTATGCCAATGGCTGAGGGGAGAAAAGAAGCCTCCAGAAGCTTGGATATAGGGATCATTTATAACTGAGGTCCCTTTAGTTGTTAAAAGGCCTCATTTTTCCAGGTGGCTGTGGGGGAAAGGACAGTATGGAAGGCGTACTTGGAGTCCATGTATACCATCAGGGAATGGCCCGCAGATCAGTGAAATGCCCGTGTTGGGACCACTAGCTCAGCCTGTTGATTGGTGGTTTGGAGGGAGAGGGGGAGGGCAGACTCCACACCACCAGAGATTGATACCACAGCAAACCCAGCCACCCATGAACCTTCCCAGAGAAGAGCTGCCATTGGTGAGCCAGGTAAAATGGGAATCTTTTTTTTTTTTTTTGCCAGTCCTGGGGCTTGATCTCAGGGTCTGGGCACTGACCCTGAGCTTCTTTTGCTCAAGGCTAGCACTCTACCACTTGAGCCACAGCACCACTTCCAGTTTTATCTGTGTATGTGGTACTGAGGACCTGAACCCAGGGCTTCATGCATACTAGGCAAGCACTCTACCACTCAGCCACATTCCAGTCCCTAAAGTAGGAATCTTCATGTGGTCTTTGACTAACATGGGCCAGGTGAGGCAGCAAATCCTCCAGAGTCTCCACACAGGAGTGTGGAGTGGAGTGTGGTAATAGGGTGGATGGATTTAGCAGAGGATAAGGCTGGCAGGTTAAAGTAGGGTCCTCTATCAGCCACACCTGAATGGAGAGAAGGCAAGAGGGCGGCATGGAATGTACCCCTGGTATGTCAGCAGCTCAGAAAGGTGACGGTGAGAAAGAATGGTGAGAGCTGAGCCAAAGGCCAGCTTCTTTGATTCCTGTATCAAAACAGAAGAAGTGGCCAGGGTGTGAGGGCAAGGGGCCCAACCCCCAGTGGTGGGGTCTAGGCGTTATGACAAATAAGCAACCAGTATAAAGAAAGGTCTACCTGTTGGCCAAGACCCCCAGTGCAAAGCCCTGATTCTCAGTTACATACAAGAGAAACTGGCACGAAAGGTCTAGTAATCTGAGGGCAGGGGCCTGTAGTAGGGCCTGCCAAAGTCTCTTCAAGGGAAAAACAGGAGAGGAAGTAGCTAAAAGGGGTTCCCCTGGTGGCCCCTTAGCTTGTATAGGAGGAGGACTAGGAGGGAGTAGTTGGGGATCCAGGACCTAAGATAACTGGCCAAACCCAGAAAGGAAAGAAGCTCAGATTTAATGGAGGGAACCTGGTAATTAGCAATTAAATGCTTTTTGGGGGGGTGGTAATAGCCTTGTAAGTGGGGGTAAGTGTGACACCCAGATAAGTCACAGACTGTTGGAGAGCCTGCACCTTCTTGGATGAGACCCGATACGCCGATTGCCAGGCCAGAGGTTTGTGGGTCTCTGCCAGCATCTGACACTTGAGTCTTCTGACCTTGTCCTCCAAGCCATGGTATATCTTAAAGGCGACCTCCAAGACTTGAACAGGGGGTGTCAGGGGCCCCTTGTCTAGTCATTTTAGTTTGGCCCTAATGTCAGGAGCTGCCTGGTGATTAAGATGTGTCATTAAGACATGTTGTCTATCCACGGACCAGTAGGGCCTGGTTTAGTCTAGCCAAAAAGGCAGACAGGTTCTCATTTTTGTCTTGGATTACCTCAGACATTTTGTCATAGCCAATGGCATTGCAGGCTGACTGAGACCCTCAAATACACAAGCGATCCTCACATCTCAGCCTCCTGAGTAACTAGGATTACAGATGTGAGCCATCAGAGCCCGGCCATATATAATCTTAAAAATTATGATGCTGCTGGTTCTCACCTGTAATCCTAGCTTCTCGAAAGACTGAGATCCAAGGATCATGACTTGAAGCCAGCATGGGAAGAAAAGCCCATAAAGTTCTCTCCCCAACTAACCATTAAAAACCCAGAAGTGGAGGTGTGATTCAAATGGTAGGGTGCCAGCCTGCAAAGTCACTGCTGCATTTAATTGTTATATCGACTGCCCTTAACTAAACTGTAGCACCTACAGAGGAGATCGCATCATACTTCACCCGGTATTCCAACAGTAATCTGAGGCTCACAGTGAGTGCCTGAAGGAAAAAAATGAATGTGAGATTACAGCACTAAGTAGACTGAGACTTAAAACTAGCAATGCAGCCCTCTCCTTACCTCAACCCCCAGCATACAGTCTTCTCCAAGACAAACCACATTCATAGTCTACTAAACATGCTTATCCAGCAAACAGCTGAACAGTGAACAAGACTTGGTCAAGGAGCTTGGAGCTGGTTCTAACTGGTACCATCTTGGCCACATGGTGAATAGAGATTTGGGTGGGGTGTGTGTGTGTGTGTGTGTGTGTGTGTGTGTGTGTGTGATAAAGGGTCCATGTGGTAGCCAGGTATTTCCTTTTTTTTGTGATTAAGTGATTACATAAATTTCACAAATTTCACAGTATTGTGGGATAGTGATATTTAGTTAAAGTCACAAACACATTCTAACCTTCATGGGGCAAATTGTCTTTATCGTGGTCTATAAAGTTTATGAGTTCTATGAGCTTTGACAATACGGTTACTTCTTCCACATTGGGTGATATGTACATTTCTTTCCTTTTGCTTAGTGCCAGCTGTTCCCTCTTTCCTGCTCATTCCTCCCTCCCATCGCTGCCATTGAGTTGCTTAGTTTGTTTTGATCAATGACCAGTGCAGCTGATGATTTGGGTTTAATGGGAGCCATCCTGTCTTCATGGTGGAAGAAGGGGAAGTCCCACCTCCCAGGTGATGGACATGCCTAACTTCCTAGAGGAAGGAGCAGAGACTTGGATGATAGGTTACTGGACCTGTGAGGCCTATGCCTTGAACATGGGACACTCAAGTTTCCTGTTACCCAGCCCCCTGACCCCTGACCCCATTGTAGGGTCTGATGAGTTCAGATGCCATTATACCAAGCCTGGTGTGCTGTCTCCTGGCTCTGCTCTGGACAACATGGCGTCCCACCTCAGCTCTCCATTAGGGGTGACCTGGATCACTGGCATTGTTTTTCTGTTCTTTCTTTCCTCTTCTGCTCTCATGGGTCAGTATGCTAACAGTGTTAAGTGTATTTGCGGGGCTGCAGGTCTTTGTGACAATAGCCCACTTGCAGACATCTGCCTTTTAATAAAGACTCCCAATTTGATCTCTTAAAAAGTAGCTTCTCTGTATCTCGCCAACTGGATTCACCCTACAACAATAGCAGTAGAGAATTCTCTGCACATTGTGTTTATTAGCTAATTTTGAAAATAATTACTCCTGCTGCAGGTCACTCACCCTCATTATCCTAGCATAGGAAAGGCTTTAAAACTCGTATTTCCAATTAGCCACCAAAAAGCCAGAAGTGGACCTGTGGCTCAAGGAGAGAGCTGTAGTCTTGAGTGAAAAAGCTAAGGGACAGCACCCAAACCCTGAGTTCAACAAACAGCAGTGCTTGGAAGGAAGGAAGGAAGGAAGGAAGGAAGGAAGGAAGGAAGGAAGGAAGGAAGGAAGGAAGGAAGGAAGGAAGATGCTAAACATGGAAACTTAAGGAAGATATACTGATAATACTCTCTGATCATTGTTAAAATGACATGATTCTTTGTCCATTTCCTTCACGAATAAGCTTATATCATATGTCCAATGAAAGTTGCTTTTCCACTTTTTTTTAAAACAATAGTGGTGATTGAATTCATCCAGGGCCTAATGCTCCCAAGGCAGGCACACAATCACTTGATCTTTGCCTCCAGCACCTACCCCCTTTCATGTTTGTTTACAAACTTAAAACTACTTGAAGAAGTCACCCCCTACTACTCTCCGGCTGCCAGCAAGCCTGCCATAGCTCTGCTTAACACTAACTACAGACCAAGATCTCAAAATCTTAGGCAGCCCTCCAGACGCTGTGGAAACTTACAAATCCCATGCATTGTCAGGAAGACTGCAAAGCCCAGTGGAAAAGACCCTCATAATTCCTGGCCCATCTCAAACCCTAGGCTACTAATTTGTAATTGTTTTGGGCAACATTTGTGTCTCATGCTGCACTCTCTTCAAAAAAGTGTCTGAATTTTGAAAAGAACAAATCTTCGAAAGGCTTTCTAAAATACTAACTTATAAGAGTAAATGGATTTAATAAGTGCCCAAATGAATCTAAAAATATATCAGACCAGTTGGGTGCTGGTGACTCGTGCCTGTAATCCTAGTGTAGTGGGGACATGTAGTGAGACTACTCAGTCCGCAATGAAAATGTAACAGATTTTATTGAGCAAAAAGTGCTGATGCACCAGGACCGCACGTGGAGTCGGGATCCCAGGAAACAGCCCCAGTGCCAGCCCACATTGGCTTTTAAGCATTTGGGGCTAGAGTGGGGAAAGGGAGAGGTTTTCTGTTGCTTTTAACCAATGATTGTTACAAGAAATTCGCACCTTAAATTTAAATTTCCCACCAAGGTTTTGCTGGCAGGAAGCAGGGAACAGAACAAAGGGTGGTGATGGTTCAGCTGGGTTAGGGCTCCCATTGTTCAGAAAACAGCAGAAACAGAGTTACAGAGTTACAGGGTTACAGAGTTACATTTACAGTTACTAGCGAAAATAGCTAGTTAGTTATCAGGGAGGTCTTATCCACAGAAAGCACACTTTATATCTTAAAATCATTCATTATCCATTTTACACAATCCAAGTCAAATATTATATTTCATCTTTACTTCCTCCACCATATCACTAGGTATTAAGAAGGCTGAGTATCTTAAGGTTGAGGTTCGAAGCCAGCTCAGGCAAGAAAGTCTAGGAGACTCTTAACTTTAATTAACCACCAAAAACCCAAAAGTGGAGCTGTGGCTCAAATAATAGAGCTCTACTCTCGAGCAAAAGTGAGACAGTGGCAGGCTCCGAGTTCAAGCTCTAGGAACAGTACAGGAAAATACTGGGACATGGCCTCGTGATACAGGCCCTGAGTTAGGTCCTGCGCACTACAAAATAAACAAGAGCAAAATAAAGTCTAAATAAAACTGAAAACTAAAAATATGCCAGGCCCAGCCAGATACTTGCCCCTGTACCTCTAATCCTTTCTACTCAGGAGGTTGAGATCTGAGGATTGTGATTCCAAGCCAGCCCAGGCAGTAAAGTCTGTGAAACAACCAAAAAGTCAGAAATGGGGTTTTGGATGAAGTGATAGAGAGCATCAGACTTAATGGGGGAAAAACAAAAACAAAAACACTAACGGATAGTGCTCTTACCCTAAATTCAAACCCTGGTACTAGTACAATTAAAAGCAAGAAACAACAACAGAAAACACCAGAGAAAAGATAGGTATGACATTATAATTACTCCCAAACTCAGCCAGAAGACAAACTTTGAAGTCGATGTTTTTCCCCTAAGTATCCTCACATTCCTGCTTATTTCCTGCAAAATATGCAGCTCCACCCATACTTGAGCTCCTCCCCACCCTGGAATTCCCACCCTACAGCTGACCACTCCTCTCTCCGCCAAGACCCACCTGAGCACCCACCGACCTCACTTCCGGGGGCCCAGCCCCTCCTGCTACCTGGAGAGGGACTGATGCCCATGTGCTCCCTCTTTGGGGAAATATGGCTCCTCTAACAAACCTTGTAATAATCTTTCTCCTGTGCCTGCCTGCCTTCACATGGTCCCCTGGGATGGATCTGAAGGATTCATCTTCTACACTTGCCCTGTTGAAAATTATGGGTATTTTTTGCCCAAGGTTGGGGTGGGAGGAGTATGGACTGCTTGGAAGGGGATTTGCAAGAAACAAACCAAAACTCAAAGCCAGCACGTGAAGGACATTTAATAGGAAACCCAAAAAAGAACTCACAGTTTCAGCTGAAAGCAGCTGCAAAATCCACCTGGGAATGAAGGAGTCCACCGCTCACCTGCCACCTGTGCAGAAAGACCTCAGAAACCAGCACAGCCAGAGAGATGCAAGCAGGTAGGGCAGAGATGAAGAAAGCTCTAGAAACTTCTTTGCTGGGTTTCCAGGGTCCTCATTTTAGTTTGTTTCTTGCAAGAAACTTCTTTCCAAAAAGTTCACACAGAGCTCCAGAAATCCACATTATCTGGGGAAAAGTCTAGAGACCAGGGTTGAGATGTGGCAGACTAGGGTGGACATCTACAAACAATGCAAACACTTCAGACCTAGCAGGGATTTACAAACAATCCAAATGCCCCAGGACTGCAGAGAAAGGGGGGGGGGGGTGACCTCAGGTGTGGCTGGCTAAGGAAGTGGTAGAGACACTTCCTGCTGATGGCAGAACCTAAAGAGGCCTCCATTCATTGGCTCAAGGGAAGTCAAGCTGCTGGGACCTCCAATATCTAGGAGAGTGCTGGGACCCAGTGGTAATAACCAGGTAAAACTGTCTGCTTCAAAATGAGGGACTAAGGACTGGGAAGGTGGCTCAGTGGTAGAGCACTTGCCTTGCATGCATGAGGCCCTGGGTTCAATTCCACATAAGCAAAACGAAAAAAGCCGGAAGTGGCGCTGTGGCTCAAGTGGTAGAGCACTAGCCTTGAGCTGAAGAGCTGAGGGACAGCACCCAGGACCAGAGTTCAGGCCCCACAACTGGACCCCAATAAAATAAAATAAAATAAAATGAGGGGCTGAGAGTATAGCTCAGTGGTGGAAGGCGTGCCTAGTCTATGCCATATGTGGGGTTCCCACTCACCATCCCTGAAAAAGAACAAAGTAAGGCAAATGGGGGGTCTTGGGCAAGGCCCTGGGTTATATAAACCCCTCACTACGGTTAGTATCATTCCCACCTCTAATCCTCAGCTCTACCCAGACCTGAGCTCCTCCCTGTCCTACAGTGCCTCCCCCCACTTATAAAGCTGGCCACTCCCCCTGCCCACCCAGACCTACCTGAGCACACACCTACCTCCCTTCCTCCCCCACTAGACCTACCTGTCACTGGGATAGAGGTAGATGCCATGTGCTCTCTCTCTGGGGAGATAGGGCTCCTCTTATAAACCTTATAATAATCTCTCTCCTGTGCCTGACTGCCTCTGCATGGTCCCCCGAAATGGTCATGAAGGATTATTACAACTACCCTGCTAGCTTCACTTAATACATTAGTAGACTGAGGCTCAGGGAAGTCTTTTCTGAATTCTTGGTACCAGGAAGTGCCAGAACTGACATTTAAATTGGAGCCTTCAAAGTCCACTCAGAAGGCTCTGCCCCTGCTCTGCCTCTTCCACCATAATGAAACTTGTTTGGCCTAACTTGAACATCACTCCCCCAGGAAAACTACACACTTGTTCTGGAACAACCAAAGCCAAGTAGGTAGTAGAGCTCCAGACTGAGCAAAAAAGCTAAAGCAGGGCATTAGTAGCTCACACCTGTAATCCTAACTACTCAGGAGGCTGAGACCTGAGGGTCATGGTTTAAAGGTAGCCTGGACAGGAAAGTCTATGAGACTCTTTTTTTGATGTTGTTGTTGGTTGTGGGGCCTGAACTCTGGGCCTGGGAACTGTCCCTCAGCTCTTCAGCTCAAGTCCAGAACTCTACCACTTGAGCCATAGCACCACATCCAGCTTTTACTGCTTATGTGGTGCTGGGGAATTGAACCCAGGGCCTCATGCATGCAAGGCAAGCACTCTTCCACTGAGCCACCTTCCCTGAGACTCTTATCTCCAATTAACTACCTGAAAACTGGAAATGGAGCTGTGACCCAGGCCTTGAGTTCAAGCCCCATGACTGACAACAACAACAAAAAAAGCTAAGCTAAACTTGAGACCCTGAGGCCCTGAGTTCAATCCTTGCCCCTCCATCCACACACACAAAAAAACAAGCACAACAGCATTGGAGTCCCAATGTCCATCTTCAGACCTCTGTGGCCTGCACAATGGCACCAGCAAGCACCACAATGGGCAGCCCTGCTTCCCAGGTCTATTTATAATATTTGCTGCTTTGGAAGTCGCAACACATAACAACTCATCCTCTAGACAAGTTATTATTGCAGGCTCCTTGTGTTCTTTTAGAAAGAACAGAACTTTCCATTTTAACACAAATCAAGTTGCCCAAGTTTGGACACTGTGGATGGTGAATCACCAGCCTCCTCGGAAACCTTCCCCAGAGCAGCGACTACAGCTCAGTGCCTACTGTCCTTAAGGACATCCGGGGTTTCATCCCCAGGATGTAGTAGGGGGAAAATGACATAACACCTTCCTAGATGGGCCTTCTTGTAAGAAAAACAAAAACAAAAAAACAGTCTTTTCCCTCAAACCAAAGTGCTTCTGAAGCCCGGCACTGGTGGTTCCTGCCTGTAATCCTAGCTACTTAGGAGGCTGAGATCTGAGGATCACAGTTCGAAGGCCAGCACAGGCAGGAAAGTCTGTGAGACTCTAATAACCAATAAACTACTCCAAAAAAAGCCAGAAGTGGCACTGTGGCTCAAATAATACAGCACTAGAACAAAGAGGCTTAGGGACAATGCTTAGGCCCTGAACTCAAGCCCCAGGACTGGCAAAGATAAAAAATGAAATAAAAATAAAGTGCTTCTGTCTTTTATATCGATGCTTTTTGGTATTGATATTTCTTGGAATTATTTGTTTTTACTTCAATTGCAACTCTTACCTGTGCTCTTTCTGACCAGCAGCCATGTGAGGGATGTAAATCTTATGTCAAAGGAATTAAAAGAATAAATTGCAATTACCAGGTTTACTGCTTGTGACCAGCCAGCCAGGAGATAAATCTTTATCAAAGCAGTTAAAAGAATTACTAAGTATTCAGCTTGTTAGAAAGAGAGATCTTTATCAATGGAGTTAAAGAGTAAGACCCCCTTTTGAGTAGGAGCTTTCCACCCACTTCATCAACTGCCTCCAACTCTGCTCTCAGCCAGATGTGATGGGGGAAAAAAAAACGTGTAAGCCTTTGGGAAAAAAAATAAAATAAAGAATAGCCCCTCCCCTCCTCTTTTTTGGCCAGTCTTGGGGCTTGAACTCAGGGCCTGGGCCCTATATTTTCTCTAGTGCTCTACCACTTTGAGCCACAGCATTACTTCTGGTTTTCTGGTGGTTAATTGGAGATGAGTCTCACTGACTTTCCTGCCTGGGCTGGCTTTGAACTGCTAGCCTCATATCTCAGCCTCCTGAGTAGCTAGAATTACAGGCGTGAGCCACCAGTGCCCAGTGAACAGCCCCCTTGGTAATCAATCATACTTAGAATGTGAACCAACTCCCTGAAGGAGGAGGGACAGATTGTATTGGTATAAAACCCCAGCAAACCGCCCTGCACGGTGGTGTGCCTGTCTTGCTCTGGGTAGAGTAACAGTACTGCACCCTTTTTGTAAATGGCCTTGGCCAAATCTGCTGTATCTCTTATGTGTCTATTCTTTCCTGACACAGGGGAATCATGCATTTCTAACACTGAAGCCCAGTGTCTGAGTTCAGTGCAGAGCCACCCTGGTGGCCAGGCCGCCTGGGGGCGTGTCCGGTGGGCCCGGGATGCTGCTTGGTGAGCAACAGGACTAGCGTGCGACCGCAGCCCCACCTCTCACAACAGACCTTACAACCATCGGCCATGGCGTGTCCCTGACAAGCTGGGAGCACAGTAACAAGTAACTCAGCTATCTGAGGCCCAGGCTTCCAGTCACAGCGCTGCCAAAAGGAACCGCCTCCCTGGCGCAGCGCCTGCGCAGTAGGGGAGGCCCCGCCCACCTCCGGCCCCCAACTGGGTAAAGGGTCGGCGCCATTTTTCTCCTCTCCTCAGGAGAGCTGGAACTTGTTATAAGTCCTGTCTCTCCCTTAACTTTTTCGACGGCGTGGGCCTTTGGGCACTTGTATTTTCATTTTGGTGCAAAATCCGGGATAGGTTCCCCAGTGGATTCGCTTCCCCCACCCCCACCCCAGACGCCCCAGAACCTAACCCGTGGCCCAAGGAAGACCCAAAAGACCACCGAGCTGGCTTCCTCCTGCTTGCCCCCCTAAGTGACCAGAAGGGCGGAGATCATCCGGGCTTCCGCCATGTTAAGGCGTGTGGGCCTTGGTGGGCTGCCGAGCCTCCAGCTTTAAGACCACCTGGACCTTGGTGGGCCGAGATCTGGGCTTCCCCCATAAGGCCATGTGGGCCTTAGTGGGCTACCGGGTCCCACTTTAAAGGCCATTTGGGCCTAGGTGGTCTGCCGAGGCCTTAGCAGAAGATTAAGGCCACCTGGGCCTTGGTGAGCTACCAAGCTATCTACCATCAGAGGACACTGGGCAGCAAGTTCTGGCTCCAAAGGTCATTTACCATGGAAAGGACACAACTAAATTCCTTTGCAATCAAATTTGGCCCCAAATTTAAAACTCCACTTCCATGAGTGCTTGGGCAAGTAAAACTTTCTCTCTTCCTCTTTTCTCTGCCCCCTCACTCTCTCTCTCTCTGTAGATTCCTCTCTTCTTCGATCTCCCTCCCTCCCTCCCTCCCTTGCTCCCTCTCTCTTGGCCTCCCTAAACTGTCTGCCTGTCTGCCTGGCTTCAGGTAACCTCTCCCTTCTTCCAACTAAAGGTACTGGGTAGGATGAATTTTACTCCCACATTTTTCAAAAAAAGGTATTTGATATGCTAATATGCCTACTGGCAAGCAAGCCCTGGAAAAATGTTACTAGTGAAGCATTCCATATTTTTGGTACAGAAAAGATTAGCAGGGCCCCTGCGCAAGAATGACACACAAATCCAGCTAATTTAATTTGTTTAAAAGTTTGTCTTAGTAAGACTGGCAAAAATATCTCTCGCCACTAAAAATTCAGGAAAATGTAGGCGGGTATTCATCTTGCACACATTAAAATCTTTGTGCACAAGAATGTTATGTGTATGTCAACTTGTTGAGAAACTCCCAAGATTATTGCATTGTTTTAAAGAGCAACTTTAGCTAAGTTACTATTCTGCTTGTTAAAAGGTCCTTAACCAGTATGTGTAGAAATTTTGCAGGTAAACAGCAGGAGGTGTGAGAATGCATATATGCTGAGAGATGCCCCAGCCCCGCAGAGACCCTGGCCTTGCTCCATCACACATCACCAAAGCCTGCTGATTGGGGTGAAAAGCACAAACAAGCCACTTCAGATCCACTGAAGCTCAGACCTTTACATGTCCTGATTTGTTTGTGTTCCCTCCCACCTGTCAGTAATGTTAATCCCCACAAGTCAGACCAAAAATGTGATTTGGTTTCTGTGATAGTAGGTAGTAAAAAGCTAAGGTTGTAAAGTGTGGGGATAGTTTAAATTCCAAACCTCCTGTATATGCTATGTATAGTAACCTCTGGTCATTCCCAACCAGTCCACTATGCTGTCCCCTACCCAGTTGCCAAAAAACCCTAGACACCCCCTTCCTGCCCCTAAGTCCAGTTATTCCTCCTTCCTGTAGTGGGCTACAACTGGGCTTATGCTCCAAATGGAACTTTTCTGGCCCTTGGCCAATGTATGTTCTCTATGTCATTCATGTTAACTGACCTTGTCACCTTGTCAGCAGGAACAAGTCCAGCCATCCTGTTAGGCCATGCCTAACATCCAGGCCATGCTCTGCCTTGCCCAGCACAGACCTGGACCCTAAAGACCCAGCTCCAGGGACTCCTTGATGCCCCCAGGCCAGCAGGAAGTAGCCAAAAGAGCCTATGACACCTGTTGGCTCTAATAACTATTGTCAAGTAAATGCTTCTTGGATGGTACCCGGCCAAGCAACAAATCAGAGACCTCTGAATGCTTTACAGCTACTTCTTCTGAAGTAGCTTCAGAAAAAACGACCTCTGCCCTTACCCCCCCCCCCATGCAGTCACCTGGTATCCCCTATTTTTATTAACAAAGTGGGGAATGTTAGTGTTATCCTTGCCTTTGGTCCTCAGCTCCACCCAGACCTGAGCTCCTCTCTGCCCTGGAGTTCCCGCCCTACAGCTGGCCACTCCCTCTCTCCACCCAGACCCACCCACGCACACATTTTACCTAACTTCCACCCTCACTTCCCCAAGTTCTTAGTGCCATCTGAGTGGGGGCAGATGCCATGTGCTCCCTCTCCTGGGGAGATATGGCCCCTCTAAAAAAACCTTACAATAATGTTTCTCCAGTGTCTGCCTGGCTCTGCGTGGTCCCCTGAGAAGGTCTCGAAGGATCCGTTTAAAATCAAACAAAAAGCAAGCAGGCTAAGTACAGGGTCTAGGATCATGGTCCACATATGCTAAATGTCCTCCCCCCCCCAAACAATGGTCTATATGAAACTCAGGAAGACAGTGTCAGTACCTTACTTAGGTCAATAAAGGCAAGTACAGAGGCTGGAAGAATTTGCCGGTATCCTTCACTCAGCGCAAGAAGTCTATATTTATGATACCACATCCCTTTCTCCTGTTCACTCCAAAAGTTTGGGTCTCTCGGCTCCAGTAGGAGCCCCTTTACCATCTGTGAGGAAAGGAGGGATTAAACACAGGAGAATTCCTCTCTACAAGATCCCACTGCCTGCGTGGAAGAGCTCTGCTAACCTTGAATGTCAAATTTTCAAAAACCATGACATTGGTTAAGTTTGTGACTTCCCTCCTGCCCCAGCTCCCCATGTCCAGTGGGGAACGGGGAAAACACATACAGGGGATCCCAAAACCAAGCCAAAGGGTTCCCTAATAATCTATGACTACTTCATCTCTGTGTATTCAGATAATATTAAGGTAAACACTTGTTTTTATTTATTTGTGTGTGTGTGCCACTCCTGGGGCTTGAACTCAAGGTCTGGGTGCTGTCCCTGAGCTTTTGTGCTCAAGGCTGGCATTCTACCACTTAAGCCACAGCTGACTTCTGGCTCTTCGATAGTTTATTAGAGATAAGAGTCTCACAAATCTTCCTCCCCAGACTCGCTTTGAATCCTGATCCTCAGATAACAGCCTCCTGAGTAGCTAGGATTATAGGCGTGAGCCATCAGCACATAGCCTATTTGTTTGTGTGTTTTGACAGTACTGCGTTAAGCACAGAACCTTGGGTTTGCTAGGCAGGCATTCTACTAGTTGTGCCAAGCATGTTTCTCTAAGTTGATGTTCTCTCAAATAGCTTTCAATGAATAACAGGCTACCAAAAAAAAGCTCTGAAATAGTAACTTCCAAAATCAAATCACTAGGTCAATAAATACGTGGATTCTTTTTAAAAAATACACAGCCTGAAGAGTTGGAAGTGAATTGCTTTTGGAACCTGTCCACTGGGGCCATATTTGCTCCTTACGTGGGCCCCATGAGAAATCTACAGATTTCTCCTTCTGGTTCAAATCCAGGTGCCAGGATCCATTTCTCCAAAAGATCAGCAAGAAGAGTGGTTCTTAACATTATCTTCAAGTAGCTGTACAAAGGAGGTACTGTTTAACAAAGCAGTTTATGAGCACAGTGCATCGTGATTAGTGTTACCCACCACCTTCAACATTCTCACCCCGCTTTGACCCACCCCTCCCCTTACTTTTCTTAAGTTTGTGGAATATACAATTATTTTTTCTTTTACTGTTTTTTTTTTTGCCAGTCCTGGGGCTTGAACTTAGGGCCTGGGCACTGTCCCTGAACTTCTTTTTACTCAAAGCTAGCACTCTGCCACTTGAGCCACAGCGCCACTTCTGGCTTCTTCTGTTTATATGGGTGGTACTAAGGAATCGAACTCAGGGCTTCATGCATGCTAGGCAAGCACTCTACCACTAAGCCACATTCCCAGCCATGGTGGAATACACAATTCTTGAAGGCATGCTTCTCCCATTCTCCCCTAACCGCCCCCCCCCGTCCCCCATCATTCATTTACCCTAGTCCCCTTGGCCCCACCCCCTCTTGCATGTACCCATTTCCTGGTCCTGATTTTGTTGAGCTTTGACCTGGTCTTTCTAAAAGATAATACTATTTGAGCGCTCTTGTTCTCTCTCTCTCTCTCTCTCTCTCTCTCTCTCTCTCTCTCACACACACACACACACACACACACACAAATACACTAGCCAAAAAAAAAAAAAAGACTAATATGGATTCTCCAACTGAGTCAGAAAAATAACTTTAATGGTTGAACTTTCCTCTTAATCATCTCCCTTTTTGTTCTTCCCTACAAATTGTGTTTTGTATCCATAGAGGAAAGAGATCAGCTATTTTGATTTTTCTGAATGGTAAAAAACACAGAAAATAATAAAACCAATTGAAAAGATTCCAAGCTGAAAATATTTGAAGCACATGCTGTAAATTTTTAGCAAGAGCTGAAAATATCTGAAGGACTATCTTTTAGGCTATGCAGTAGTCATTTCAATACTATACAAGCCACTATTTTGACTATGGGCCTCAATTTATCTTGAAATTCATACTAAATGAAGATGAATAATTACATACCAGTTAACCAAGAGGAAATTAGTGCTAGAGGTGTGGCTGAAGTGATATTATGTGCTATTATGATATTATGTGATATATGATAGTATGATATTATGTGATATAGTATGATATTATGTGATATTATGATATTATGCCTACCAGACAAGTATAAAGCCTTGAGTTCAACTCCCTGGGCTACCATTTACATTGTCTTGAAAGAAGTCTGTTTTGTTTTTTGTTTTGTTTTGTTTTGTTTGAACTCTGGACCTGGGCACTGTCCCTCAGCTCTTCATCTCAAGGTGAGCACTCTACTACTTGAGCCACAGTGCCACTTCTGGTTTTCTGGTAGTCTATTGAAGATAAGAGTTTCAGACTTTCCTGCCCTGACTGGCTTTGAACCGCAATCCTCAGATTTCAGCCTCTTGAGTAGCTAGGATTACAGGCATGAGCCACCAACGCTTGGTGAAAGAAGTCTGTATTTAATGTCAAATTTCACGTTGTTCTCCTTAGATTTATATTTCCAACTCTTGCTGAGTGGCAGAAACATCTTGCTGCCAATGATAGACAAAGTTTTACTATCCCTGATGTTAAAGTGTGCTTACAAAAAAGAAGGCTGAAGGTACAGCTCCATGGTAGAGCTCCCACCAAGTATGCGCCAGTTCCCAAGTTTGATCCCAGCATCACAGAAGAAAATCTAAACAGTTCTGGACAACCTCTCTGGTTCAGGGTGATTACAAGAAACACTGCCGTAAAGATTTCAGACGGAGTACCTTTACTGGACTGAACTTGGGGCCTTTGTCTCTCTTTCTCTTCGCCTCCGCCCCATTCTCTCTCCTTTGATAGGCTGTTCTGCTCTTCCCCACCATCCCCACCATAATGGACTGAACCCTTTAAAACTATGGATTAAAACCAACCCTTTCTCTCTTAAGTTGTTTCTGTCCAACAGTTTGTTACAACAATGAGAAGAATTACTAAATCAGAATTGGCACAAAGAGTTAGAGGTGTTGCTGTGGATTGAACATGACCATGGGACTTGTAAGTCTTCAGAGACGGGAACTACAGAAAGCCTAGAAAAGTGGAGCTCACTGGATGAGTGTGGCAGGCACTCAGAAGACCAAAATATACTCTGGAATGTGGGCAGGGTGGACCGTGCTCTGGAGGTTTCAGGGGGGAACCACAACTCTCCAGAACCGGGCTAAGACCTTCATGTAACATTCTGGCAAAGAACTTGTCTGCATTTTGTCCATGTCCTGAGACACTGTAAGAGTCTGAGTGTACAGGCAATGGAGCTGATTAATCCATGGCATTCCAGGCAGCCCTGCATTCCTGTGGCACACTGGTTCTTGCTGGCTGCTTTCTGCCATATTTACAATGAGAATTTGGAACAAAAAGCAGAGCAGAAACACTTTTTAAAAAAAACTTGTAGGGGCTGGGAAGGTGGCTCAGTGGTAGAGCTCTTGCTTTGCATGCCTGAGGCCCTGGGTTCGATTCCTCAGCACCACATAAGCAAAAAGAAAAAAGCCAGAAGTGGCGCTGTGGCTCAAGTGGTAGAGCGCTAGCCTTGAGCTGAAGAGCTGAGGGACAGCGCCCAAGGCCCAGAGTTCATGCCCCACGACTCGACCCCCCCAAAAAAAAACTTATAGAAGAGCCAGTGTAAAGTTGGAGCTAAGCAAAACATGGTTTCGGAAAAGATTAGCAACATTAAAAGGAAGGGAAACTGGGTGCTGGTGGCTCATGCCTGTAATCTTAGCTACTCAGGAGACTGAGATCTGAGGATTGAGCTTCAAAACCAGCCTGGGCAGAAAAGTCCATGAGACTATCTCCAGCAAAAAGCTGGAAGTGGAGCTGTGATTCAAGTGGTAGAGTGCTACCCATGAGCAAAAAAACCCAAAAAACATTCAGGGCCAGCAACAAGGCCTTGAGTTCAAGCCCCAGTACCAACACACACACACACACACACACGTATACACAAAGAGGAAGGAGGAAGGGGAAGAAGAAGAGGAGGAGGAAGAAGAGGAAGAAAAGAAGAAGAAAAAGAAGAGAGGAGGAGGAGGAAGCAGCAGCAGGAAGAAAGCAGACCCTGTGTCAAACTTAAAGATTATTTTATTGCTTGGTTTTAAGAGTGCTGACTCAAATGATCTCTTACTCTCCTGATGATTTTGTTTCAGAATATTTTAGTGCTGCTTCATTTTGTTCTGAATTTTTTTCTTGCTTGTGAATGGCTTTTTTAGTTTTTTGCTCTTGTATAAAGTCCGTGGGAGGTTGAAAGTGAACAATACAACTTGTGGGTGGGAATGGGAGGGAAAAACTGGGAGAATGTTAGGGAAGGGGTAACATTGTCCAGAAAGAAACGTACTCTTTACCTGACATGTGTAACTGTAACCTTGCTGTACATACATCACCTTTATAATAGCAATACAAATAATAATCACAATAAAATGTCCATGGGAAATGCTGCTGGTTTTGCACGGGGACAGATGCCTTGACGGCGTGTCAGAAACCATCCAGGCCTAGCTCAGGCTCGAGGGTATGAAGTTATTTGAAAGACTTTCCTTAGAGAAGAAAACACCTCCACGTGTCTGCTCACATGGCACACCCAGGGAAATTGTTTTCCTGGGACCTCTTGCACTGAGCTCAATCACCCAGGAACTTAAAGGCCAACACAGCCCTGGGCCAGGGGAGCAGCCCAGCTCCCGCTTGAGCTGGCAGCAGACCCTGGCCTTGTCCACATGATCTTGGTTTTGCCAGCATGCAGAGCACAAGAGATGTAGGATCCTTCCACCTAGATTTCAAAGGAAGACCTGGGAGGCCAGGAGTGACAGGGTCCATATTCCCTGCAGGCAGAGGCCACGAGGGAAGCTGAGTGGTACAGCCCGGGCTGCAGTAAAGTCCCCACGACACTGGAAAGATGAAGACTGTGGCACATCTGCTGAGAAAAGCTGCAGCTAACAAGCAGAGGAGCAGAAGGGAGCAGCCACGTGGGCTGCAAAGATCTAGGAGGTGGGGCAGGGGTCTGCCCGTGCTCCATAGAGCCTGGATCATGCCAGTGGGTGTCCCTGGTGCTGAATATGAGGCTTTGTGTCTGCCCCACCGGGTCTCAGTCTTGCTCTGGTTGTCCTTTGGAACAGCAGTGTGGACTCTGTGCTATTAGGCCTGTGATAGCCTTTTGCAAGGGTTCCTTTCTTTCTTTCTTTCTTTTCTTTCTTGTTGTTGGTCGTGTTTTTTTTGTTGGTTTGTTGGTTGCTTATGGGGTTTGAACTCAGGGCCTGGGTGTTGTTCTTGAGTTCTCTTTTTTGCTTATGTGGTACTGAGGAATTGAACCCAGGGCCTCATGCATGTAAGGCAAGTACTCTACCACTGAGCCACCTTCCCAGCCCTCCTTGAGTTCTTTTGCTTAGTGCTCTGCCACTTTGAGCCACAGCGCCACTTCCGGTTTTCTGGTGGTTAATTGGAGATAGGAGTCTCACAGGGACTTTCCTGCCTGGACTGGCTTTGCACCACAATCCTCAGATCTCAGCCTCCTTGGGTAGCTAGGATTATGGCACCTGCCTGCAGGGGCTTTTTCAAGTGTTTGCCTGTGTCTCAAAGGAAGTTTTACTTACACTTACACTTGTATGTGTATGTGTGTGTGTGCATATGAGTGTGCACACATGTGTATGCGTGTGCATGTGGGTACACACACGCATGACACTGGGGGTCAACTGAGAACCTTGAGCTCCCTGCTTTTTTTGCTCAGGACTGGCACTCTAGTAGACCCACAGTTCCACCTTTGACTTTTTGCTGATTGACTGGAAGTAAGAGTCCCACAGACCTATCTGCCCAGGCTGAGTCTGAACCATAATCCTCAGATCTCAGTCTCCTAAATAGCTGGGATTACAGACAGGAGCCACCAGTACCCAGCATAAGGCAACTTAAATGTTTTTGTTGGCTCTTTTTCTTTCTGAGTTGTGAACCTGCTCTCCCTCTTTGTATATAGACGTCTTTTCTCAGGGTTTGAAAAAGTCTTTTGAACTTGAGGGTTTGGATTTAGGGCCTTATGCTTGCTAAGCTGGTGCTTTACCACTTGAGCCACACCACTAGCCCTTTTTGCTTTAGAGACTCTATTTTTCAAATAGAGTCTCACATTTTTTGCCAGGGATGATCCGGACTTCAATCTGCCTATGTCTCCCATGGAATCGGGATGACAGAGGTATATCAACAGACGCAGTTGAGATGAGAGCTCATGAACTTTTTACCCCAGCTAGCCTCAAAATGCAATCCTCCTGATCTCCACCTCCTGAGTAGCCAGGTTTACAGGCATGAACCACCACACCCACCCTCTTCATTTTCAAAACAGGATGGTTAGAACACAATGTTTACAACTTAAGTCAAATATTTTATTTCTTTTTTTATGAGTCACATTTTTTTTCATGTGGCTTATCTACAAATTCTTTGCCTAACCCCAGATCACAAAGAATTTTCTCCTGTGCTTCTGTCTAGAAATGATTTGGTTTTAGGTTTTGCGTTCAGAACTGTGATTGGAGTTTAATTCTTGTATACGCCATAAGGGTAAAAGTTGAGTTCTTTTCTTCTTTTTTAACAGATGGCTCAAGTGGTATAGTGCTAGCCTTGAGCAAAAGGAGCTCAAAGACAATGCTGAGGCCTAGAGTTCAAGCCCAGGACTGGAAAAAAATAAAAATTAAATTAAAATTAAAAGGAAGGAGGAGGAAAGGAAGAGAAGGGAAGGGAAGGTTGGGGAAGGGAGGGGAGGAGAAGGGAAGGGAGACTGCTTGTGTATATGTGGCCCATCTAGGTACAGTTGCAGAGGTTGTACACTGCTGGAATCCTGGCTGCTTGGTCAGTGTCTGCATTGAACACTGGTGTGATGTTTTGAAATCATCTTGGTCAGACATCAAAAGGAATGCCGCATCTTCATGGAATGGAAGAGGAGAACTCTACTGGGTGCTGTTAAGGAGGAAAAAGAATCATGCATGTGAAGTTTGCCAGCACTTGGGAGAAAAGTTCCTGTGTGCGGCTTCTTGTGTGTACGCAAAGCATTCTGGGCAGATATACAAGAAGTTGGTGCCAGGGTTGTCTCTGGGAGAAAGGTCTCCAGGAGAAAGGTCTCTGGGAGAAGGGTCTCTAGGCAAAGGGTCTCTGGGAGAAGGGTCTGGGGGTCTGGAAGATAGAGGTGAGAGAGTGGAATCCTCTTCATGCTGTGCCCCTTTTTCATTTTTGTTTGTTTTTGCTGGTCCTGGGACTTGAACTTAGGGCCTGGATACTGTTCCCGAGCGGCTTCTTGTTTTCTCTCTCTACCACTTGAGGCACAGCTCCACTTTTGGCTTATTTTCCAGTTTATTGGAGATCAGAATCTCACGGACTTTCCTGCCCGGGCTGGCTGCAAACCACAATCCTCAGATCTCAGCCTCCTAAGTCGCTGGGATTACAGGCATGAGGCACTGGTGCTGGGCTGCTGCACCTTTTTTGTACCTTTGAGATGTTGTACCGTAGACATGTGTCATACATTCAGAAAACAGACACGCAATAAACACTGAAGAGGGAAGCCTTGCTTCCCCAAGGCGCCCTGTCTGAGAGTCTGTGAGTGAGGACCTCCAGTCTTTCAACACACTGTCCTTATCAGATGGAGAAACTGAGGCTCTGAGCCTGACCAGCCTTCCCGAGGCTACCTGGCCAGAACCAGGCATGGCCTGTCCCAGGCCCAGGAAAGAGGCCTCAGCCTGGAGGCCAGAGTCACTTAAGGCACCACTCAGAGCAGAGCCCATCTGGAAGCCATCGGCACCCCCACCCCGGGCTGTGGAGGAGGGGCAGGCGGGCCGGACCCCGCAGCATCTGTTCCCCATCAGGCTCCAGCCGTAGACTGGGTGCCAGGCCTGGAAATCCCATTTCCCATCCAGGCCAGGCCACCCTCAGAACAGCGGCCCTCCCCCACGGGGACCATGCAACCCCCCCTCCTCCCCTAGCCACGTGGAGGGCCAGCCGGCAGTCCTGTGTGGACTGTGCAGTCAGCAACCCATGGCCGTCAGGGCCCCAGCCTCCCTCCTGGCCACATCTCCACTCTGCAGGTGCCCAGGTAACACCAGCAGCTCACGTGCCTAACATTACACCCAGCACTGAGGATGAGCAACTTATCCACCCCTCCCAGCAGCCATCTCTCAGCTCCTGGCTCCCGCCAGCGCAGGCTCAGAGATCCTGAATAACTTACCCAGAGTCACGCAGCCCATGACTGGCAAAGGCAACACCAGAACCTGGGTACCTGGTCTCATGGTACCCATTTTGAAGTCCTCTACCAGCTCTGCGACCCTCCATGGAGACCAAGTCCTCCTGTAGGAGCTGTGACAGCATCCCCTGAGGCAGAGACAAACACACTTCTCTTTGACATACAGGGAACTGGCCACAACCCAGGTGTCCATCAGCAGCAGCTGGGGCCGTGATGGTGGCCTAGCCACAGCACAGAGAACTATGCAGTGATGAAAAAGGCTGACGCAGGGCTCCCGGTGTTGACAGGGTTCCATGCTGAGCTCATTGTTCTGAGGACAAAGGCAGCTGTCTGGGGAGCTGCTCAGGGAGCTGAGGATGGGTAGGAAGTCGGGCCAAGGGGAAGATAGATGGGCCCAGTGGTTAACTCTTCACCTTAGACCCTTCCAGAATTTTTTTTTCCACTGAGTCATTGTAGGGGTTTTTGGTGTGTGTGTGTGCATGTGTGTGTGTGTGTGTGTGTGTGTGTGTGTGTGTGTGTGTGTTGGTCGTGGGGCTTGAACTCAGGGCCTGGGTGCTATCCCTGAGCTCTTTTTGTTCAAGGCTAGTGCTCTACCACTTAGAGCCACAGTGCCACTTCCAGCTTTCTGCTTGTTAATTGGAGATAAGAGTCTCATGGACTCTCCTGCCCAAGCTGGCTTTGAACCATGATCCTCGGGTCTTACCCTCCTGAGTAGCTAAGATTACAAGCATGAATCACTCATTGTTATATCAAAAGAAGAAAAAGAGGCCACAGGCACACGGCACCGTGTCTGGCATAGGATTGGTGTACAGCCCATTTTTGGTTTGTTTGGGTTTTTTTGGACTGTTATCGTTTGGTTTGGTTTTTGAGACAAGGTCTCAGCTATAACCCAAGTCAGCCTTGATGTTGAAGCTCCTCCGGCCTCAGCCTCCTGAGTGCTGGGATGATGGGCGTTCACCTCCATACCCAGCTTGCTATGACACTTGGAGGCCTGGCTCTTGTGCTGGGATTCAGCAATGAAGCTGGGATACAACCATGCACGGGGCTGATCAGGAGCAGTTCTGGTGGCAGCCGCAAGAAACCAGGCTGGGGGACCGTGGCAGTCAGGGGGCCTGCATCTGAGTGGGTCTGCCTGTGTGCTTCCCACAGGCCAGGCCCCGCTCTCCTGTGACTCCTTCCTCATTGGCCCAGTTCACAGATGCAGAAACTGAGGGCAGAGGCTCACCGTGTGCACAGCAACGCAGCTACCGGTTGGATTGGGGAATGACAGAGCCCAGGCTCCCAACCACATCTCGGTTTTGCCCTACAAATGACCGCTGGGCGGCCTGTCCCTCTGCTGGCAGACCTTCCCAGTGGGCCTGCACACAGCATGGGGAGTGGGAGGCTAAAGCCTGACTTGTGGTCCACTCTGGCCTCTGCTCCCCAGTCCCTCCCAGTGGTGGATAGGGCAGCCAGCAGACAGGGCCCTCAGCCAAGAAGCCTGGGAGTGATTAGGGCCAGGCCAAGTGCTCTGGACAGAGGCGCCTTCTGCATTTTAATCAGGCAGGGCAGAGAGAGCCCAGCTCAAGTTGCTGCAAGAGGGGGGAAGAGGGGGGCCCGGCGGTGTGTTTTGGGAGGGGGGGACAGGACAGGGAAGCAGGGAGAATGAGTTGGGGGTCCTCCAGGAGGAGGCAGAGAGATGAGGTTTGGTCTCTTTCCTACCTCTGCCCGCCTTCCCCCCCATGCTCTCAGAAACCCCTGCCCTAGTCAGCATTTAGGTCTTTGGGACAAATTCTGGTCCTGTCTCCTCTTCCTTCTTTTCCTGGGAGTTCAGCTCCACAGACTGGAGAGAGGAAAGACAGAGAGCAGAGTAGAAGGGGCTAGGCCCCTCTCTGGAGGGGAAATAGAGACCTGTCTCCATGCCTGTTCCTGACCCAGTTCTTCGTGGCCAAGGAGGACACCTGCTTGGGCAACACTGAGCATTGTGGGAGTGCAGAGCAGGGAAGAGACAAGTCCTAGAGAATTCTAGAACCTGGAACTCGGCCCTCTTCAACCCAAGGACTGACAGGTAGGGATGGAGCTCCTCACAGAGACAGACAGAGATCAGCCCCAGGTCACACAGCAAGTCAAAGGCAGGACCTGAGCCACAACGCTCAGAGGGTCCCTGTCCAGCGTTCCACTCCAGGCTGTCAGGGAGGGCCAGGATGCTTCCTGCTACTCTACAGGCCCAGACTCAGAGCCTCACGCTCCTGAGCGGCCAGCGCAGCCTCTACTTTCTTCTTCCCTGGGGGAAGAGGCAAAGAGATCAACTCGAGCTGAGGTCACGGGTAGGAGGGGCTGACATCCCCACCTCCTCTCCTGGCCCGGTCACCTTCCCCATCCTCCCAGAACCCGCCACCCACCCAGGCCCACCTTCTGTGGCCCCCTCCATCCCGCTACCCCAGTAGCATATCACAGTGGCCTCCCTCGTGTGACATAAGGGAAACAGGTGCTTGATGGAGAGAAAGAGGGACAGGAGGGAAGGAGGCAAGTAGGGAAGGAGGGAGGGAAGCCAGGAAGGAGGGAGGCCATCTCTGCCTTCCTCCAGCAGCCCAGAGCTGGGAAGAGAGAGACTCCAGAGGCCAGGCCCAGCCAGGGCACGGGATACACAGGAAGGACGGCGCGCACTGGCTTCAAGGCACTGTCTGTGGCTGCTCCAGGAAGAGTCCCCCAGTTGGACGGTGCCACCGAGTCACCCTTCCCCCTCGCCACACCCCAAGTGAGGAGCCCGGGGCGGCCTGAGCCAGGAGCTCTGCGTCCCAGAATCCATGAGCCAGAAGCAAGGCACAGACTGTGCCCGTCCACCCCTGGAGGGGGGGGGCCCGCCCTCCCTCCTCGGCTGGCACACTTCCCACGCTCTTGGGGTTGGGGACCCTCTTGACCCAAGCATGGCCCGTGGGGCAGGCAGAGGGGACCCTTGGCCCTCCTCATTCCATTGGTCACACAGTCCATTCCAGAATGGGAGCCTGGCCCAAAAGGGAAACAGAAGGAATCACTTAAGGACCCAGTGGGAGGGCGGTGTGCCTGGGAAAGGGACCGGTGGAGCCCAGGAATGTGTGGGGACTTGGGACCTGGGACCTACACTTGGCTGTGACAGGTACCGACAGGTGATGTAAACGCTGAAGGTCAGGGGCTGCGTGGCCTAGTGCAGCCAGGCCGCTGCGGTGATGGTTTCTGAGGCTTCCCTAGTGATCTGCAAGATGGTGGGAAGGTCCTGGCCCCAGATGGGCTGACCACGCCCGCCCTTCTCCTGTCTCCTTCACTCAGCTGCGGCTCGTGAGCGCTGGCAGTGGGCAGACAGCCACGTGCGCTGTGACATTGGTCACCAGTCCTCTCTTCTGCACACCAAGTGACCTCCAGGCTGAGGACGGAGAGTGACACCAGGGCCTGGGAGATGCCTGAGTTAGATAGTGCAATATTCAAGCATTCATTGAGCACCTACTGCATGCCAGGTGCATTGGAGGCAAAAGGGATATACAGGCCAATCGTCCTTATTCTCAGACTCACAGTTTTATAGGGCTGGGGCAGGGGCTGTGCTGGGCTCTGAATGTCTTCCCCTAAATCTACACACTGTACCTCCTCTGCGTGATGGTGTTAGATGAGAGAGAGAGAGAGAGAGAGAGGAGAGAGAGCGCACACATTCTGGATAAGCAAGCCATCTAGGAGTGAGAAAGCAGGTCTCCCTTGACCTGGGCCACCTCTGGCCTTGGGATGTCCAGTCTCCAGAACCGTGAGAAATAAATTTCTGTTGTTTGGGGTAATTTTTCATAGGAGCCTCCATGCTCTAAGATGGGGACACAGTCAACAAAAACCTGAACCAACCAGTTGTGAACCCCACATTAAGTGAACCCCACATTAAAAAGAGACATGAAGGACTCGAAGAACGGGAGGAAGAAGGGTTTGTGGGAGGGGGTGGTTGATGGGCCACCCAAGGGACAGCCTCAGAAGGTAGATGTGGAGGCCGGGATCGAGGACCAAGAGGGGACACCTGGTCTGGCATTCCATTTTCCAGCATCTTACATGAGCAGAATCACTCCCCATGCCCTCCTAGGATTTGGGCCTCATTTACTAAGGATTATGCTTTTAAGACCTACCACGGTGTTCTGTGTGTCCCTAGCTTGTTCTTTGTCGTTGCTCAGTAATATTCCATTGTGTGGATGTACTATACCCTCAGCTGAGCTCTCCACTTGTCGATAGACACCGATAGCCTGTTCATGGCGGTTATAAATCACATGTTCGTAGGGGATCCATGGACACACACATGGACCTGTTTCCACTTGCTTAGACGCATACCTAGGAAGAAGATTGCTGAGTTGTGTATTAAGTATATGTTTAACTTTATTTTTTTAAGTGACAAGACAGTACCATCGTTCGTTCCCGTGGCAACGTGTGAGTGTCCCAGGGGCTCTGTCTCCTCACCAGCATCCAGTACCAATCTTTATTATTATCACGGGTGTTTTGTGTCCTGCTGTGAACCTGTGGTCCCAGATGTTTGAGAGACAAGAGATAGGAGGATCAAGGTCTGAGGCCATCCTAGGGCAAAGTGTTAAAACCCTACAGGAAAAATAACTAAAGTGGAAAGAAAAGGGGGGGTCTAGGGTATGGCTCAAGTGTTAGAGCACCGGCCTAGCAAGCTGGAGGACCCCAGTTCAAATCCCAGTGCCACTAGAAACATGAAGTAAATAATTAAAGACCCACTTCACTCCAGAATGACCTCCCCCTAGAGAAACAAACCCTCACGTGTGGGCCAAGGGGTCCCTAGGAGGTGGCCGCCGAGAATGGTTAGGAAAAACAGAAGAACCAATGGATGTAGACATCCATCTGCCAAGGTCTGGTAAATAAACAATGCTGTAATTACACGACGCCATGCTGCCCCACACAGCTGGGGGGTAGACAGGGGTGACCTGGTCACAGGATCTCTACGCACACACAGAACACTCTGGAAATCACAGCGCTGGAGCAGGCACCCTGTCCTGGATAATAGCATGCATTCAGGGGTGGGAACTCGAAATGCTAAATATTGTTTATCTGCCTATCTGTGAACATCTGGGGTGGGGGGTAGAAGGGGAGGAAACTCCATTAGGAAGGCAACAGGAGGGTGTCAGCATTACCAGCAAGATTTCGCGTCTTCACCTGGGCGTCTGTCATCCTAGCTACTCACTAGGCTGAGCTGTGAGGATGGTGGTTTGAAGCCAGCCCAGGCAGGAAAGCCTGGGAGACTCTCGTCACCAATTAACCATCAAAAAGCCAACCAGTAGAGCTGTGGCTCAAGTAGTAGGGTGTTAGCCTTGAGCAAAAATCTCAGAGACAAGCCGGGCGCTGGTGGCTCACGCCTATAATCCTAGCTACTCAGGAGGCTGAGATCTGAGGATCGCGGTTCAAAGCCAGCCCCTATCTCCAATAAACCACCAGAAAACCGGAAGTGGCGCTGTAGCTCAAGTGGTAGAGCGCTCGCCTTGAGCTGAAGAGCTGAGGGACAGCACCCAGGCCCAGAGTTCAAGCCCCACGACGGACCAAAAAAAAAAAAAAATCTCAGAGACAGCGCCCAGGCCCTGAGTTTGAGCCCCAGAACTGGCTCATGTGTGTGTGTGTGCGCGCGCACATGCGTGTGTGCATGCACACGCACACACACACCCCTCCATACATCTATGGATGAAGAGGCTCCAGCTGTGAGCTTTGTGGCTCCCGCCTCTGGCCATGGAGAACTTCAGGCCATTCCGCCTCTCTCCCTCTCCTGCCAATGTGTATTTTCTGACTTTTCTCTGAGGGACGTGCTGTGCTGCTTTAATAAAAACAAACAAAATGCAGAGGGGCCTGTTGCTTCCCCGGGTCACAGGCTCTCCTCTGAGCCTCTGCAGGGTCCCAGGTTCCAAAATAGATCTGCCCTCCTCATTCTCCACGTCCCGGATGAGTGCCAGGGACTGGCTGGAGGCTGCGGCTCCCCAGGCCTGAGAAGGGGTGGGCGTGGCTGGCGGCCCGGGCTGGGCGTGGCTTCTACCTGGTTGCCCTTGGCCCTCGGGCAGTGGAACCTGTACCATCCCAGGATGCAGAGAGGAGAGCTGAGGCCACGGAAAGCGATCGTGTTGTAAGAGCCGAGGCAGCTGTGCTGGAGGCCCTTCTGGTCAGGACTTTGCGTGGATTATGTCCGTGTTCCTTCAACCACCATCGTTCTCTGCAGAGAGAGGCCCGTCTGGCCAGCGGACGCTGTCAGCCAGGGCACTAGTGCTGGTTCTGAGGGCCTCGTCCTATGAGGAAACACTCCCTGAGCGTTGGTCTTCTATACCAGTGCCTTGTGATGAGCATTTGGGGTTGGGTGGAGCGGGGAACCCAGCATTCAACATACTAAGAAGTGGGGCATCTGGGCCTTACTGGGCATTTACCCTGTTCCAGGCTCTGGCTTAACCCTTCACGGGGGTCACCCTTGAAATTTGTGGTGGTTTTTTTTTTCAGCAATAATGATTAGCAACCTTGCTGGACAGAAGCAGGAACTATAGATCAGAGAGGTTAAATGATCCAGTCAAGACCACACAGGAGGGGAGGTGGCAAAGAGGATTCCAATCACACAGGAGACCTCAGTGCACCCAGAGACACAGGGAGGCCAGGAGGCCAGGCCAGCTCCCACCCCAGGGCCCAGGGATGGAGGGGGGAGGTTCCTGTCTCCCAGGCAGGACGGGCTCCATCGCATGGAGGACCATGCAATACACAAGAGCCCGGCTCCCTATTCAACATGTTCGTTTGTGAGCCCAGTGGCTCACGCCTGTAATCCTAGCTACTCAGGAGGCTGAGATCTGAGGATGGCAATTCAAAGTCAGCCTGGGAAGAATAGTCCACGAGACTTCTTATCACCAGTGAAGCACCAAAGAGCCACAAGCGGCTCAATGGGGACAGAGCGCCCAGGCACTGAGTTCAAGCCCCAGTGCCGGCACACAGACACAAAAAGTATTTGCTGAGAACTGTAAGATTAGAGCATCAAACCAAGCTATAGGGGGCTGGGAAGGTGGCTCAGTGGTAGAGCGCTTGCCTTGCATGCCTGAGGCCCTGGGTTCGATTCCTCAGCACCACATAAGCAAAAAGAAAAAAGCCAAAAGTGGTGCTGTGGCTCAAGTGGTAGAGCGCTAGCCTTGAGCTGAAGAGCTGAGGGACAGCGCCCAGGCCTGAGTTCAGGCCCCACGACCGGACCCAAAAAAAACAAATCAACAACAACAACCAAGCTATAGAAGACATGAACACCAGGAGGGGAGAGGCCTCGCGGACTCCTCCTGGGAGCCAGGAAACTTGGCATCCCTGCAATACCACGCTGAAAATGACCTGGAGGAACCAGGTTGTACATACACCACAGCCCAGCTGAACGGCTCCCTACCTCCTGACCCATGGAAACCCTAGAAATAATACATGATTGGTTGGTTTGAAAGCCACTAAGTGTCAGGGCGATTTATCTGCAGCCTGGGTATAATGCACTGAAGACAGGAGAGGGCAGGAGTAGGTGGACAGCAATGCTCTAGGTAGTAGATGCAGCATGTGCCAAGGCCCTGAGGTAAAGAACTGTGCTGGAGTTAGTCCTGTTGACTCAGAGGCCCTTTGCCTCAAAGCAGGACCCAGGCCAAGGGGCCACATCAACACATCTCCTCGGGACAGAGCTCTTTCTTTGGCTCTCCTCTGCACCGTAAATCTGGGACAGGTGTTTATTGAAGGAATCAAGCAGAGAACAGGAAGCCATGTGCCATTCATTCATTCATTCATTCATTCTCTCCAAGAGCAAAAGCATCTCCCGTGCCGGGGGCTTTCCATGGGCATCTGGGTGCCCAAGAGCTCTAACCCCATCCCCAGTGCTCGGAGGCTGGGGGTGGGGGAGGGCTAGAGGCCTCAGCCCCTGTGGGGACACACAGTGGGGTGGACTGTGGGGTCAAGGTGGCAGCTGAGACTTCCCTCTTCCCCCGAGTCAAGCCTTCCCAGGGCCTCTGACCTTAAACAAATTACCCAGCTGTCCTGGGCCACCATGAGGAAGAGAAGCCGGTGCCTGGCGGGTTGATCAAGCTGCTGCCCCAGTCCTGAGGCCTTCCCACGTCCCTCCTCTGTCCCTCCTCCATCCAGGCTCTCCATCCTCCTCACCTGGCCGGGCCTGCAGCCAAGGCAAGGAGGCCAGGGCTGGCCTCAGAACTCCCAACGCACAGGGAGACCTGCAGCACCCCTGCTGGCTGCGGCCACCTGTTCCTTCTCCTGCCTGAGCGGAGCCGCAGACCTGTCCCCAGCCCTGCCCCCCCCCCCAAAACCCCTACTGGCCGTGGCCCCCAGGGCCCCCCCAACCCCCCCTCCTTGGGAACTTCAACAGGATCTGGGAAACAAAAGGAAAGGGACAATACCATAGCTATAGTCCTCAGGCTACCCCACCCAGCTCTGGGAAAACCAGCCAGGATGAGGCACCCGCCTAGCCAGCAGAGCCCAGGGCTACCCACCCAAGCGCTCGGGTACTCAGAGCCCTGGGGACCAAGCCCTGCCTTGAAGAGATTGCATTCCAGCAGGCCCGCAGAGTGCTGTACTCGGTACTCCATGCTTCCCCCGCCTCAGCACTGCACGGTCTCACTCAGTGTTCATTCCCTGCAAAGTGAGAGATGCTGTTTTCTTCACTCAGCAGAGTGTGGCTCAGAGAGGTTGAGTGACTTACCCAAAGTCACACAGCTGGTGGGTGACAGAGGGACGATTTTTTTTTTGAGCCAATAAACTGAAAAAAATTCCTCCTTCCTGATCCAAGGAATGACTCATGTGCATTCCTCAGACAAAGAGCTGGGGGTGATCCTGCTTTGCAGATTGGGGTGTGCAGGCCCGGAGAGGCCCACTACCCCATCTAGGGTCTCTTGGCCCAGCAGGCATAGGGGAACAGGACTTGGGGCTGGTTGTCTCGGAGTGGACGAAAGGGGATTAGCCAAGACCCTGTGGTCACCCCACCACCCAGCTCTGGCACAAACCATTGTAGGACAATTTCTCATTCCTGGCACAGACACCGGCCTGGGGCTACCCAAGGCATAGTGTCCCCCCACCAGTCCCAAGGGAGAGGGACACAGCCAGCTCCAGACAAGGCACCCATTGCCCGGGTCTTGGAAGATTTTTCTGGGTCTCTAGAAAGGAACTGGATGGGCGGCCTCCTCCGGCCTCCCCCCTCCCTCCCCCCCTCTCGGGGGTCACTCACTTGTGTTCCAAGCCCTCCCTTGGAACAGAGGAGGGGAGTTAGAGGGGGCTGAGGAGGGGAGGGCCAGGGCTGAAACTTGAGAAGCCAGCCTAGGGGGGGGAGGGGGGGCGGCGAAGGGGGAGGTGGAGAAGAGGACAGAGAGGAGGGCTCTCGGCTGCGTGTGTTTGGAGGGCTCAGCCTGGTCCTGGGCTTGGAGTGCATGGTGGGTGGTGGACGTGTGGCTGTGTGTGAGCATTGCCTGGGGAGGGGCCATCAGAAGTCCCGGCAGAGAGGGAGGTGGTGGAGGAAGGAAGGAGGGAGAGAGAATCGAGGAGAGGGGCGCGGGAGGGGGGGCGGGAGGGGGAGCGGAGGCAAGGCTAGCCAGGAGGAAGCAGGCAGTATAAATAGCCCCGGACCCAGCCCGCCCCCCGATCGAGGGCCTTGCGGCCCTGGACTCTGTGGTCAGATCAGTCCTCTGCTGGCCACAGCCACACATTCTGGGTGAAGGGCAGACATAGCCACTTTGGGGATTCCGGCTGGATCCCCTGGGCCATCACTCCAACTTCAGATGCTCTTCCAGCCAGCCATGCTGTTCGGTGGCCTCCTCCTGCTGGCCACCATGACTGCCGCCCAGTGGAGGGGCCAGGAGGCCGGCCGGCGCCGCCAGACGCACCGCGTCCAGCATGGACAGTGTAGCTACACCTTCGTGCTGCCTGAGCCTGAGCCCTGCCCGCTGGAGCCTGAGGCCTTTGGGGCCCCCAACAGCCTGCAGAGGGACCTGCCGGCCGCCGGGCTGCACTTGGGGGACTGGCAGGCCCGCCGGGTACGGCAGCTGGAGAAGATGCTGGAGAACAACACGCAGTGGCTACAGAAGGTACGGCTGGCTATCACGGGGTGGCTCTGGGGACTGGCCTCAGCCACAGCTGGAGCATTGCCCTGGGCGGAGGGGACTGGCCAATGTGCTGGATGGAAGGAAGGAAGGAAGGAAGGATGGATGAATGGATGGATGCATGCATGCATGCATGGATGGATGGATGGATGGGTGGGTGGATGGATGGACAGACAGACCGATGGATGAATGGATGGGTGAATTGATGGATGGCTGGAGAGATGAATGGATGGATGGATGGGGATAAGAGCCCAGAGAAGATATGACACCACACAGCAGGACTGAGTCACATCAGAACAGGAAATCAGCCTGAGGTAGACATTCACTCATTCATCCGGCAGGAATTTGCTGAACCGGTCAGGCCATGCTAGGTGCTGGATGTGTAGAGGGATGTGATGTCTGGTTCTGGGCCAGTGAGGGAAAGAGATTTATAAAAAAAAAAAAAAAGCCACATCTGCTGTTTCAGACAGTGATGCAGATGGACAAGGGCAGGGGGGCACAAGGTAGGGGGCGTGTCGTGGCCAGGGCCAGCCTGTTGAGGCTGGATCTCTGGAGAGGAAGTCCACTTCCAGGGGAAGTGGCATCTGAACCCAGGGACACAGGAGAGAGCCAGGCCTGGGGACAGCACAGCAGGGCAGCCACGTGGCTGTGCAGATGGAGCCAGGAAAGGGGGTGGAGCAGTCGGGGATGAGGGTTGGGCCCACAGCAAAGGCCTCTCAGGAACACGGGGGCTTCTTGTGCTGCCTGTCACCAGACCCATGAAAAGGTTCTGAGAAAGCTGAGCACCGGTGGCTCACGCCTATAATCCTAGCTATTCAGGAGGCTGAGATCTGAGGATCACAGTTCAAAGCCAGCCTGGCCAGAAAAGTTCATGGGGAGACTCTTCTCCCCAATTAACCACCAGCAAACCAGAAGTGGTGCCGTGGCTCAAAGTGGTAGAGTGCTAGCCTTGAGCAAAAAACGCTCAAGGACAGCACTCAGGCCCTGAATTCAAGCCTCACAACCAATAAAAAATTAAGAAAAGAGGCCAAGTGGGAGAGGAGAGCAGGATGGACAGAGGGATCCGGGCTTTGTGCTGAATGGATTGGGATAAGAGCCTAGAAAAGGCCAGCAAATGAGCCTAAAGCCACACAGCAGCAAGCCAGAGCCACAGCAAGCCAGAGCCACAGCAAGCTCTGCTCAAGAGCAAGGTGTCGGAGGCCTGCTCAGGGAGGGGCGCATCCGGGCACACTCTGAAGGTGGTTGATGGCTCTGCTACTGATGAACTGAAAGCGAGGTCACAGACAACCAGGAGGGGAAGCCACGTGGGTGGGAGCCACTGAAGGACCTCCTGTCGTGCGGCTGTTGCTTCCGCTGACGCTCATGTCCAGGTGAGAACTGGGGGACGTGGTCAGCGGGGCCAGCTGAGCTCTAGGGCATGTGGACAGGGACGACCGATGTCCTGTGGGGCCAGGATGTGGTCAGCCCCAGCCCCCTGAGTAAGAGCTATGGAGAGAAGGATGGGGGACCAGGAGATGGTGCAGGGGTAACCGCAGGAGACAGGAGGGAGATGACTTGTGGCCTCTTCAAGTGTATTAGACTAGAGACCAGCTTGACCCAGGAAGGGAGGGAGCGTGACCCTCTCCCCGAGTGCCTCTCAGCCCCGTGGCTTCTGATCAGTGGCAAGTGTTCACTCCCTGACACGGCGATTGTGAGTGTGTGTCCATATTAGTATATCATCCGTAGGTGGTATTGTCATACAGGCACACATTAAACGGAGCTTTGTAAAGGTGGCGCGTGGCTGAGCATAGCGGTGCACACCTGTCATCTGAGCAGCTAGGGGGCAGCAAGGTAAAGGGGGGTGAGGCAGAGGACCATACAAACATCCCCACCCCCACCCCCCAGTCTCCACCCTCTTATCTCTGCATTCTGCAATGACACCATGTGGCATCTGATGGTACCCCAAGCCCCAATGGTATGATCATCCCACACACACAAATCTACTTCATGGTTGGAGGGTCTATCGGTGTCTCAACTCTAGGGCTGCCTGAATCCCCACCTCCCCAACCCTGTTTATTTCCCAACTGCAGGTGCTCTGCAATGGCGGGGGAGGGGGGGTCCATGCTCCCACCTTCACCCAACACCAACCCATCCATCCCTTTGCCTGTTTTCTGTCATCATCTCCCCTTGCTGCCTGGCTTCTATCCCACACCTCACCCCCTCATCCCTTCCTGTGCCTGAGGCCTGGGAAACACTGGCACGGCTGGTATAGGGTTGACCAGATGGCCATAGAGAAGATCAGGGGTTTGGTAGAGCACTAGCCAAATGAGCAGAAGCAGTCTTGGCCCTAGAAAAGAAAAGAAATGAGGGAGCAGATCAGAAGGTTGCAATCCTAGCTACTCAAGAGGCTGAGATCTGAGGATCATAGTTCAACGCCAGCCTAGGCAGGAAAGTTCTTGAGACTCTTATCTCTAACAAACCACCAGAAAACTGGAAGTGGCACTGTGGCTCAGAGTGGTAGAACGCATGCCTTGAGCAAAAAGAGCTCAGGGATAGCGGCCAGGCCCTGAGTTCAAGCCCCACAACCAACAGCAGCAGCAGCAACAACAACAACAAAGGTCACATCTCTGCTATGTGGTGCTGGGTGAGTCTCAGTTTCCCCATTCACAGGCTGGAGCAAAGAACAGGATGTCAGGGGTCAGACGGGAACTCGGCTCGCAGCTGCTGCCTGACTGTGTGCAGGGCTGCCTGCCTGCATGCAGGGTCAGCGTGCGGGCGTGTGTTCTAAGAGACAGCCCCTGTCTGAGCCCCTGCACCTCTGAGCTCGGCCTTAGTCACCGTGATCCGAAGTCTGCAGGTCTCCTTTGGGCTAGAAAATGCCATCTGTCCTGACTGGTGTCCTCAATGGGCCCCCAGTCTCCGGCATCCCCTTGGGCAAGGGACCCCTTGAATTGATCACAACTGCTTTCTGGCCCTCAGCATTTGAGTCATGGCCTGGTCATCTGTGCCTGTGGAGTCTACCATAAGATCTGACCCATTGGCCTAGGGCCACCTACTGGTCATTCTCCTTGGGCAGCCGCAGAACCTAGATGATAAACACCCAAACTCTGGAGCCCGATTGTAACTATTCCAACCTCAGTTCTGCACCTTCCTTACCTTACTGTGTGACCTGGGATAGGTTGCATCACCTCTCCGAGCCTGGGTTTCCTCACCTAGAAAATGAAGTGAAGGTATTGCCTACCAGTGTAAGGATGTAACCTAGTGCCTGGGAAACACAAATGTGCACCAGGCACATTCTCAGTAAATGTGGACTATTTCTCCACAACAGAGCCCTGGGCCTGTGATGTCAGTGCCTTCCCTTGTGCCCAGCGGAGACACGTGGTCTCTGGCTCTACTGAACATCACCCCTCTCTCACCCTGGCTCATCCCTGCAATCCTAGCTACTCAGGAGGCTGAGATCCAAGGATCAAAGTTTCAAGCCAGCCCAGGCAGGAACATCTATGAGACTTATCTCCAACTAACCATTTAAAAATAAATAAATAAATAAGGGAAGCACAGCCATAGCTCAGTTGGTAGAACACAAGCCTTGAGCAACAAAACAGTGTCCAGGCCTTGAGTTCAAGCCCCAGTACCAGTACAAGAGAGAAGAAAGGAAGGAAGGAAGGAAGGGAGGGAGGGAGGGAGGGAAGGAAGGAAGGATGTAGATGAGGAACCAGATGAGGAAATGATCACTGACCATCACAGTCAGTCTGGGTCCTCACTTCTCCAGACTCAGAGGCCAGTGCTGGACAGAGGGGGTGTTCCCTTCTGCCCCCAAGTTTCCACATCCTGCGCATGACTCTTAGCATAGAGTAGGGGACCCCAGCCTCAACCCACTCCCCTTCTCTCGCCCTGCTTTATGCCATCCCCTCTCCTTCTCTTCCCTGATAACAGCCCCCAGCCCTCCTCCCAGAAAGCCCCTGTGACTCAGGCCTGTAGCAGCCAGCGGTGGGCTGTGCACTAGCTCTGGGCCCTGGGCCATTGCCCTCCTCTGGGTGAGCAGCTGTGGCCAGGAATGCTGAGGTGGGGGGGGCAGGCATCCCTGTGGGCTGTGTGCTCAGCATCCTCCGCCTGGGCCCACTCAAACCTCGCCTGCGAGGCAGGAGGATGAAGGCACCTGGTCCAGCCTTGGCTGTGGGGCTGAGGGAAGCTGCTGGGCGAAGCTCCTGGGGCAGCAGGTGCTCCACAGAGCCCCCCCCCGCCTCCTTGTGGCTCTCAGTCCCCCAGTTGCCTGGCTATCCCAGCCAGGAAGTGTCATCTTTATCTTCTCCAGAGTTCCTCCAGAATGTTTCTTGCTGTGGACCAGCCCAGTCACAACCCCAGGCCTGGCCCATACCCTCCACCCAACTACCAAGGGCAGCGTGTCGCCCATGAGCCTCCGGGGTCCCAGGGACGGGACACAACAGCACCTTGTACCTGTGGGACCTGTGTCCCCTCTGTCCCAACCAGGGCTGTCTATGGGTTCTGGGACAGCTCTCTGTCTCTGTCTCTGTCTCTGTCTCTCTCTGTCTCTGTCTGTCTCTGTCTCTGTCTCTGTCTCTCTCTCTCTGTCTCTCTCCCCTTCCCATCAAGCTCCTGGCCATATTCACCCCCCAGTATCCACACTGAAGACCCAAGACACAGCCCCCTATAACCAGTGCCCACACCCCAGCCAAGCTGTTCCCTCTCTCTCTTCTCCTTCTGTCCCCCCACCCACCCACACACACACACACCAAGCCATGAGGGGAGGGGTACAGGTCTGGGTATCGACCTCCAGACCTGGCTCTGTCCCAGCCTCCTCCATGGCCCCAGGTCCTTGACGTCAAACCCCAGAATAACTCGGCCTGGTGTCCTTCCTTGGCTGGCCATGGGTCAATTGAGCCTCCAGCGGGAACCCAGCATGGGGCCCTGGCCTGGCCAGAGACCCTCCTAAATGGACCAGGACTGCAGCCGCCCCAGCCTCCCCGGGCTGCCCGTAAATTCTTGGCATTTTCAGCTTTCATTTATCCAAACAAGAGCCTTGGTTGCCGAACAAAACATCCTGGGCTTGGATTTCCCAACCTTGCTGCTGGCTCCTTTCTGAGCAGTTGCTCTGGGGGATGGGGTGGAGCAAATGGCTGCTTTTCTCAAACGACCAGGATGGTTTTTTCTTTTTTTTTTTTTTCCAAGAGGGGTCTGGAAATGGCTGGCCCAGAGGCGCTTGGTCAGCGGATGACCAGCTGCTTGGTGCCTGGGTGAGGCTGGAGTCCAGCGGCTGCCACAGCAGTGGGGGACAGGCATAAGCCTATGGCAGGCCAGGCCGTCCAGTAAGGGCAGGTCCATGGGTCTCTGGCCCCAAAGCTGGGAGGGGAGGATGTGCGCATGCCCAGTCCTGCTCCTGCTCCTGCTCCTGCTCCTGCTCCTGCTCCTGCTCCTGCTCCTGCTCCTGCTCCTGCTCCTGCTCCTGCTCCTGCTCCTGCTCCTCCTCCTCCTCCTTGAGCGGGAAGTGAACTTCCAGCCAGACTAGGCCGTCAGTCATGGCAGATCCTGAGTGGTCTGGGAAGTATCTGGAGAGGACTTGAGAGTCTGCCTGGGGAGTCCCTGGCTGGGGTGCTGAGCAGCTGGAAGGCCCTGGAAGAGTCACTCACATAGCTATGTGATGGGCCTAAGATAAAAAGGGACACAAGAATCAGGCACCCGTGGTGGCCTATGCCACAGCTCTACTTCTGGTTTTCTGGTGGTTAATCAGAGATAAGAGTCTCCTGGACTTTCCTGCCCAGGCTGGCTTTGAACCGTGATCCTCAGATCTCAGCCTCCTGAACAGCCAGCATTACAGGCGTGAGCCCCCAGGGCCCAGCAAGCCACCCCATCCGCAGGGTCAGCCTCAGCTGCCATGGAGGGGTGAGTAGAAAGAGCTCCACCATTTGATTCAAAGTTGCATTTCCTGGCTGAGAGCAGGGCTTCATCTCTGTGGCTCAGTTTACTGGCTTGTCAAGTGGGGTGCCTGTCTGAAGACATCTGGGCCTCAGATGACACGTGCTGCCGGCTGGAACTGTGCAGCAGGAACCCCAGCACAGTGCACCCCTTGGGGGGGGAATCACGTGATTCCTGCAGTTCAGGGACCTTCCAGTGCATAGCTGGTAGGGTAGCCTCCAGGGGGCCTGTCCTTGGCCATGGTGCTTGACTTCTGTGCACCTCACCCGTGAAATGGGTGGGTAACAGGTGGACTTGGGTGCCCCATGGCTAGAGGTGTCCCACTCATAAGTGCTGAATAGCTAGATGCGCGCCAAGAAAAATAGACCATCACCCAGCCCTGGGGGAGAGGAGGGTTAGGGGCACGCACAGAACGATGCTGCTCACTTCTTCTCCATGATGCCCTCTGCCTCTCCTTGTCTAAGAGAGGGAGAGTGGGGGGGTCATTCTCCCAGGCGGTACTGAAAACCTCCTGACAGAGCACTGCCCATGAGCAGCCCACCACAAGAAGGCAGCTGGCTGAGGAGGGGAGGAGGGGGCTCCCCATGACCCCAAGTCTAGACAGCAGAGGTTGGCCCTCTGCCCCTCCCCCAGCAGCCTTCATCTCTCCCAGTGGCCCAGTCACCTGAGATAGATACGGGGCGCCCATCCATAGGGAATAAGGGTCAGCAGAAGGCAGGGCCATTACAAATACTTAGCAAATACTGGGAAGCACCTACTGTGTGCCAGGTACCGTGAGGGCCCCAGGATCGTGGTACGAGTGGAGAACAGAGCCCAGGGACCTTCCTCCAGCCCAGGTGTGGGAGGGAAAGGGCAAGTTCTGTCTGAGGAGCTGTGAGATCCCCATAGGCACAGAAAGGAAGCAGCCAGCAGCAGCAGGAGCAACCCCCTCACCCCGCCCCCCCACCCCCCATCCCCCCACCCTGCCCCAGGCCCAGTGATTCAGGCTGATGGACTCTGGCAACAGCTGGAAGCTTCAACACGCTGCTTGGGATTGTGAGTCTAGTGGAGACAGCAGAGAAGCATAGCCCTCCCAGAGAGCACCCCTGACCCCAGGCTTTCCAGCCTGGCTCCCTGCACCACACCCTCTGCCTCCCCCAGCCTGACCTAGAAGAAAAGCACCAGAGTCCCACAGTGCGGGAGATGCCAAGGGGAGCATCTCGAGGGGGCAAGGTGGGCAATGGCAGCCTGTGTGGGCCCTGGGCACTGGAGGGAAGCTGGAGCAAGGCAGAGAGAAGTCAGAGGCCCAGGGTGTCAGGCTCCCAGGACATAAGCTGGCTGTTTTGTTGAAATGAGGAAGTCAAGGCTTAAGAATGGCAGGTTGGGAGATGTAATTGACCAGACTTGGGGAAAAGGCACCAGAAACAGGTGGGGCCCAAGGCATGCAGACTCCGTGAAGGCAGCATTGTGGTCATCTGCTGTGTCATAGTGAGTTTCTGGGCCTGGACTTCAGGAGTGGCTTGATCAAGCAGCTCTCCTGTGGGCTGCTGGCTGGGGTAGACAGCACTCAGCCTCAGCCGGAGTCACTCATCTACGGCCTTGAATCCTGGGAGGGTCTGTGCTGGCTGGAGGGGAGCCTCTCCCCAGGATGGCTTGAACATCCTAAGCAAATGGACTCATCCTATAGCAGGGGCTCAGAAGAGGGTCAGACAGGAGCCAATATATATCATGGCTAGGCAGTGCCAGACTCCAGCAGCCTTCCTGCCAGACCCAATCCTGTTCCCACGGGAGAGAATACACAGGGAGTGGACACTGGAACGGGGTCTCTGGATGTGCTGACCTGAGCAGCCACCAGAGTTATGGCTGTGGTCTTTGGCACAGCTTTGACCTCTGCCTCTGCCAAGCCAGGGGACTTGGGTGAAGGGCTTATTCTCTGGGCATCTTCTTTTGCTCATCTGTAAAATGGGCACAGGAGAGCCAAGGCTACAGGAGCTAGATGTGGTGGGCTCCTTGGGGCCACACTGGGCACAAGTAGAATTTCAGACCTCTCTTGGGAAACATAGACCTGGGCCAGCCACGGGCAGAGAGTGTCCGATGCATTTCTAGAACTTTCCTCCTGCAGACACATCCACGCTGGGCCCCACCCTCTCTGCATTCTCCCACCTCCAAAGTTCCTACAGGTATTCCTCCCTTTTTCTGTCCTGTCCCTACCCCAGCTGGCCCTCAGTGGGACTGTAGCTTCCCTTCCATAAATCCTTCCATAGACACAGTCAGGGCTAGGCAGTGCTGGGTGCTGGGGTAAGCAGGCCAGGCCCCAGGGACCCCACCCCACCCCAGGGCAGGGGGTGGAGGATGCACATGCCATAAACCACCGATGAGCCATTGGAAGGGTTGTGAAGAAGGCCAGGAGGACCTTATGACATGATTGGTCATGGGGTGGAGAGCAGAGGCCAGGTGGCCAAGGAGGTGACCGTGTGACCAGAGCTACAGGTCCAAGGGAGGCAGCTGGGAGGAGCCGGGGCTGCGGGTGGGTGTTGAGACACAGTGAACCAGTCTCTGGCTCCTGTGGTCATCTTTCTGCAGAGCTCAGGGTTCCCCTCTGTAAGCCAGGGTAGAAACCAGTGTGGCCCGTGCTTGGGACATGAGGACCGTTCACAAGCATGCACCCTCAACTCAGCAGCCCCACCTCCCAGGGCTCACCCCTGGGCTCACCGCCCAGCGCCAGGTGACAAGAATACCCATACCCGCGCGGCACAGCAGGGGCAGAGCATGCGCAGCTGTGCCCGGCATCTCCCCAACAGCAGCCTCAAGCCACCCCCCTAGAGGAGCAGGCGGGGAGGAGGGAAGACTTGATTTTCATTTCATTCCTTCTGTGGTCTCAGAATTTCGAACAATGTGCTTATTCTATTCATTCAAAGAAGTTAAAAGTTACAAAAACTTGACATTTAAATCAAAACACACACACACACAGCCAAGAGACTTTGTTTTTTGTCTTCTCTTGCACCAGTCTGCATCAGACCCAGCATCTAGCATCTAACTATAGTCCCTGCCACGTCACTTTGCTGATTCAGGCCTGTTTCCCACATGAGACAGAGTAGCTGGAGGCTGAGTGGTCTGAGGGCATCCCACAGGTCCTCCTGGCTGTCCAAGCCCAGCCCCCACCCCAGTTACCATTAGGGTACACAGGCTCAGACCTTCATCGCCCCACAACTCCCCCACCTTAGAATGAACCTCACCCCTGTTCCCAGCATCCCCTCTCCCCCACTTGGGAGGCCTGATATGGGACATGATCATTGCCGTGATTTGATGCATTCCCAATGCAAAGCTTGTTTTCTGGGAAGGGATCTCTTAAAAAAAAAAAAAAGTAACAACATCAACAGCAATAATAATAATAATAAATATAAAAGCTCTGCTTGCTAAACATTGCGTTACAGGGCCGGGCCATGGTTCTGAGTGTTCATCTGACACAGGGTTATCAGGACTTCTCCAGGCATGTGTGCAGCATTGCAGGGTTTTGGAAATGAAGTGCATAGCCCCCTGTGGTGGTCCATGTCTGAAAACCCAGCATTTAGAAGCCAGAGGCAAGAGGCTCGTGAGTTAAGACCAAGATAAAGCCGGGCGCCAGTGGCTCACATCTGTAATCCTAGCTACTCAGGAGGCTGAGATCTGAGGATCACGGTTCAGAGCCAGTCCAGGGAGGAAAGTCCATGAGACTCTTATCTCCAATTAACCACCAGAAGACCGCAAGTGGCTCAAGTGGTAGAGCGCTGGCCTTGAGCACAGAGAGGACAGGGACAGTGCTCAGGCCCAGAGTGCAAGCCCGTTATATCTATATGCCTGAGCTATACAGCTTAAACAAAAGCAAATAAAGAGATAGGAGCTGGGGTGCTGCTCAGTAACAGAGGCCTTGGCTGGTCTCCACAAGGCCCTGGGTACGATCCCCAGCACTGCAAAAAGTGATACAGTAATTAAAGTACCTACACACACACACACACACACACAGAGGAAACAAATCAACTTGAGATATTGATACAGGTACTTGAGTTTGAACATAAGGCCTCGAGCTCACTCAGTTTGTTTATTAGACTAGTGCTCCATGACTCGAGCTATGCCACCAGCCCAGATTTTGACTGATTGAGTGGAAGATGGAGTCTTGAGGACTTTCCTGCCCCAGCTGACTTCATACAAACAGCAATCCTCCAGCTCTCAGCCTCCTGAGAAGCTAGGAATATAGGTATGAGTCACCAGCACCTGGCTACATGGTCAAAAAAAAAAATTGGTTTTGAAAGAAATTTCTGGTGCAATCAAACCTCACTTCCTTCTTCCTCCATTAAACACCCCTCTCTGCTAGGACCTTGTGCAGTCATCAGTTTGAGGCCGTGAGGAGTGGACACATATATTGTAACATCCACAGCCACCGTGATGAGACAGGAGAGTGTCAGTCATTTCCACTGGTGACAAAGTCCGCTCACAGGCCCAGTTATGGCTGTGGTAGTTGAAGGCCTGCTTTTCATCCACATAGAATTCCAGGTACAGGTTAGTGAGAAAAATAATGCCCCCCTCCCTTTTCTTTTCCATTCAAGTCAACAAATTCCCTGAACTTTCTTGGGGATTACAAATACCTGGTGACTGCACTACTTGTTAAATATATTAACCCTGCCTGTACAGGTACTCCTTCTCTTTTCAACATCCAAACAATTTTGAAATAGATTGTATAAAAAGGAGGCACCATGGCCATTCCCCTCCCTTACTGTTCCCTGTTACTTGGTTATTAGTGGGGTTCCCTCAGCCTGTACCTGCACACAAGGAGAAATATAACAGCTGCACACCAGCAGTCCGCATGCTGTGTTCACTCCAGGTGTGTCAGAATGGTGTGTGTGTGTGTGCATGCATGTGCGCACATGAGCCCGTGTTTACACACCAGTACTGGAGCTGTACAGGGCCTGGGCACCGTCTCTTAGCTTCTTCCGCTCAAGGCTAGCTGGTACTCTACCACTTGGACCACACCTCTACTTCCAGCTTTTTGCTAGTTCATTGGAGATAAGAGTCTCATGGACTCTGATGCCTGGGCTGGCTTCTGAGATCCTCAGATCTCAGCCTCCGGAGTAGCCAGGATTACAGGTGTGAGCCACCAGGGACCAGCGTGGCCGTGTTTTCAGACCAGCTCTGATTAAGCTCAGCCCTGTTTCTAGAATGGCTCCCTGTCACCATCACCCAGACACGTCACGCTCTGTCACGCTCTGTCACGCTCTGTCACGCAATGTCACACATGGGTTATGTAACCCTGCATCAAGCTCCTCACACAGATTCTTCCCCAGAGGCCCTGACAACCCTGGAGGGCAGGAGCGATTATTTTCACTGCTTCAACAAAGAGGCCCTGTGGTGGGGTAGACAGCTCTACCTGAGGCTACCCTGCCAGTAAGCCGAGGAGCCGTGCACATTGACACAGAACACTGGTCTCTCTGTATTCACTTTTACCTGCATGGACAAATGCTTTTCCCTATCATGAACCAAGTGCACAAGAAAAGACTTTTCCCCAAAAAAGACTTGCAGAGGCCAGGTGTGGGGGCCCATGCCTATCATCCTAGGTACTCAGGAGGCTGAGATTTGAAGATGATTGCAGTTCAAGGCTAGCCAGGGCAGAAAAGCCCCTGTGAGACTCTGATCTCCAATAAACCACCAGAAAACCAGAAGTGGGGATATGACTCAACGTGGTAGAGCACTAGCCTTGAGCAAAAGAGCTCAGGGACAGGGTCCAGGCCCAGAGTTCAAGCCCTAGGACCACCAACAACAACAAAAGGATGGAGGGATGGTGTAGGGAAGGTAGACCCCATTCCCTATGTGGGTGTCTAAGAACTCACAGCATGAGGGGGACAGAAAAGGGGGGGTATGAGGTCAAGAGAACAGTGGATCCCAGCTTAAGTGAATTCCTATACTGAACCCCTCTCTACCCCTTCCCCCTTCAGCTGGTGCCTGAGCCCTGGGCCAGGCCCAGGGCCCCTCTCCCCCATCCCGGCCTCTGTGGGTCTCTACAGCCCCAGACCAGCTGGCCTGGATTATGCATCCGAAGGCCCATGCACGTGGACCAGCTCAGCAAACTGGGTGATGGAAGCCAGCTGTGGGTGGCTTTGCCTTGCCTCTCCTCTGTGGCCACAGCAAGTGGGGGACACATACTGGCGTGGATCTCAAGCTATAGAAGCCCAGCCCACCTCTGCAGACCTGGGGAAGCCCGGGGCAGGGTGCTAGCACGAAGATTCTGCGCTGATAGGCAGTGACCTCAGCTCAGACTTCTGGACTTCCCTACTCTTTGGTATGGCCTTGCCACTCGGGAGTAGTAGGCTGTGCTGTCTTCCATGTTCTAGGAGCTCACAGTGCCAGGCAAAGTCTGAGACCAGGATCAGTGCAGCTCCCCTGGCCCTGCCTAGGGGTCAGCTCCCATCAGCCACACAGGGTCCCCCAGGGCTGAGGTACAGCAGGGCCTCTGAAGATGAAGCCTGGAGCTGAGCACCAAGCATCAGTGGTTCACCCTTGTCATACTAGCTACTCAGGAGTCTGGGATCTAAGGACTGTGTAGGAAGCCAACCAAAGTAGCAGAGACCATGAGACTACCTCCAATTAACCACCAGAAAACTGGAAGTGGAGCTCAAGGGTTAGAGCTCTAGCCTTGAGGACGAAAGTTCAGGAACAGGAGTTAAAGCTCCACAGCTGACAAAAAAGAAGTCGCATGGGGAGGTGAGGGAGTCAGTGAACGGCTTCCTAAGGTGCCTTGGGGTTCCAGTGAGCAGAAGTCACTAGTGGGTAGAGGGAGTGGGAGAAAAAGACGTCAGGGTTTTAAGGTCCAGCTTGGGGCTTCAGAGCTGGGCAGGGCCATTCACTGGAATGAGGTTGGAGAGGGCAGGAGCGGCTGGATGGTAAGGGGCAGGGGAAGCAGAGCTGGGTACTCTATGTGTGTGGACATGCTTGTTAAACACCTATGCAGAGCCGGGTGCTGGTGGCTCATACCTGTAATCCCAGCTACACAGGAGGCTGAGATCTGAGGATCACAGTTCAAAGCCAGCCTGGACAGGGAAATCCATGAGACTCTTATCTCCAATTAGCCACCAAAAACAAAAACAAAAAAAAGGCACAAGTGGAGCTGTGGCTCACGTGGTAGAGTTCTATTCTGGAAAGGAACAAGTTCAGGGACAGTGCCCAGGCCCTGAGTTCAAACCCCAGTATAGGCCCCAAAACAGAAAAGAACAGACTTTTTTAAAAGTCACTGTGGGGAGACAGAGGGATGTCCAGGGAACATGCAGGTAACCAGCCGGGGTGGGGCTGCATCCCCTAGGATCTGAGCTCACAGAGCCCTTCTCAGTAACAGAAAAGACAGGCCAAAGAGCACCTGGGCACACAGCAATTGTGTGTGCGCATGTGCAATATATATATATATATACACACATAAATGGTCCACATTGCTCCTGGGGTACCCCACTTGGAGGGGGTCTCTGTACATGCGCTCAAAAGGGACCCTGAGCTAATTAATGTCAGCCTTGCCCCACCACCTCCCCTGGGGCTTCACCTTCGCCATGAGATGGACTCCTGCCAAAGCCCTGGGGAGGGAGCAGAGGGGGAGGAGGGCAGCGGGGAAAGGGGCACAGGGCCGGGACCACCGAGATGGAAGAGCTGGCTCCTCCCTGAGCCAAGATCACCACGGTCCTCCATGCTCCCCAGGGAGCCCCAGTCTTCCCAGGGCCCTGTTGGACCTCCTGGAAGCCAAGGCCAGGACAGGGCCAGGGCCAGGCTGGATGGTGGCTGAAGGCCAGTGTGTGTACATGAGTGCATGCACGTGTGTGTGTGCACGTGTGTGCCTGTGCGCTCCTGAATGTGTGTGTGTGTGTGTGGTGGAGGTCCAGCTCTGTGCCCCCTTTGCAACTCAATGGTGGCCACATGCTAGACCAGCCTGTCCAGCTCTGGGGAAAGTGGGCACATGAGCATGAGGGACCCAGAGCCCCGGGGACTGGGCTCCGGCCCTCCATGCAGACACGGGACATCGGAAGAAAGAGTTCAGCTGGCAGGTAGACCCACAGATCTAGACAGGGGAAGGTGAGCCCACCTCCTGCCTGCCAGAGAAGGGACTTGAGATGGGGGGAGGCTACACTCTGACCATTGTTGCTCCCTCTTTTCCATGAGTTGGTTGAATATATTTTTTGTACAAAGCCCAGTGGACAGCAAGCCAAGTTCCTAGTCCTGTGGAGCTGATCTTCTTGAGGGACAAGATCAGAGCTGGAGAAACGGATGCCAAGATGAAGTCAGGGAGTACTAAGTATATGCAATGATGAGGACAGGGCAGGGGTGGGAGATGGAAACAGCGTGTGCCAAGGTCCTGAGGCAGGCTTGTGCTTGTGTTAGAGAGCTGTCCTAGAGGCACTGCATCAGGAGTGGAATGAGGGGGAGGGAGGGGGAGGAGGGGTTTTCCTTTGGTGAAATGGGAACCCCTGGGAGGTGTGCAGCAGAGGAGAGATGTGTGTTGGGATCCCTCTGGCTGAGGCTGAGTGGAGGACAGCCCACAATCCCCCCTGCAGCTGGAGCGGTCCATCCAGACAAGCCTGAGGTCCGAGCTGGCCCAAGCCCAGCAGCACGTAGTCCAGAACCAGACAGCCACCATGCTGGAGCTGGGCACTAATCTCCTGAACCAGACCACCGCCAAGACCCGCAAGCTGAGCGACGTCGAGGCCCAGGTAACGGCTTGGGGTGGGGGGCGCGGGGAGAGGGCAGAGATGGTCAGCAAACAGCCCATCTGGGCTGCGCCTCTGTCCCTGGGAAGGTTAAGGCTTCTGACCCTGGGGGAGATCATGGCCTCTCTGAGCTGGTAGCCAACTGCCTTCCCCCCTCCCCCTCCAATCATGGGGCAGAAGGATTTCTGAGCACTTGGCAGGGGGCGGGGGGAGGGGGGCTGAGTGGAGGGCTGAGAGGGTGGGAATCAGTGAGTGACAGGTAGGTATGCCTATGTCTGGTGAACTACTGTGCCCCAGACACCATGAGAGAGCCAGATCCTGCCCCTGGTTGATAGCAGTGACTATAACGGGCATCCCTTGGCCTCACTCCCACCCCCAGCTTGCCAAGGAAGCAAGCAAGACCAACATTCTACCTGTGTTAGCACTGCAGAGAGAGGAAATGTGTGAGGGCAGCCACGGTCCAAAAGCAAGGCCAGGAAGGACCCTGAGAACAGAGGACTGGAGCCAGATAACTCAGGAGAGCAGGCCAGACAAGGAGAATAGCACACACAAAGGCCCAGGGGTGGGAGTGGGTCCCACACTACAGGAACAAGAGAGTGCTGGGGTGCTGGGAGGGGCACAGAGAGGGTCAGGGAGGGGCTGGAGCCAGATGGAGACTTGAGGCCTGGAGGGCTTTCTTGGCCAGAGAGGCGACAGGTGTTTTGTTTGGGGCAGATGTGGGGCTTGAACTCAGGGTCTGGGCGCTGTCTCTGAGCAATTTTTCCTCAAGGCTAGTGCTCTACCACTTTGAGCCACAGTGCCACTTCTGGTTTTCTGGTGGTTCATTGGAGATAAAAGTCTCATGGGGACTTTCCGGCCAGGGCTGGCTTTGAACCGTGATCCTCAGATCTCAGCGTCCTGAGTTGCTAGGATTACAGGTATGAGCCACCAGCACCCAGTGAGGTTGGGTTTTGAAAGGTCACCTTAGACTGCCTCCTTGGAAGGAATCCATGTAGGACACTGGGTAGAGGACCCTGGAATGCAGGACCAGAGGGAGGCTGTGGAGGGAAGGAAATGGCTAGGGAGCACTTGGGACTGCACCTGCTCATGTATGGGAATCAGAGTATTTCTCCTGGGACCCAGGCAGCAGACTTGTCACTGTCAAGGGCAGTGATAGAGAGGGAAAATTAGGAGACAGATGATAAGCTCAAGGCAGGGCCAAGGAGAGAAGGAAGGAACCAGAAACTAGTGGCTTGAGGGTGGCAATAGGTCATCAAGTCTTGGAAGTGGCCGCTGGCCAGGGCTCCTGCAAGGCTCACGTTGTCCCCATGTCCTGGGTGCCGGGGCAGGTCTTGAACCAGACATCCCGCATGGAGATTCAGATGCTGGAGACTTCGCTGTCCACCAACAAGCTGGAGAAGCAACTGCTACTCCAGGGCCACGAGCTGAACCGGCTACAGGGCCGAAATAGGTGAGTGCTGGAGCCTGCGTCTGGCTAGGACTCTAGCATGGAGTTCCAGGCTGGTCCCAGAGCCAACAGCCAGAGCTAAAGCTGGGGCCAGGGCTGGGCCTGCACCAGCTCCAATGTCAAGTTCATTTGCATGGATGATGGGAATTGGACTTGGCCCGTGTCCGGGACAGAGCTGGCGCCTGGGTTAAGACTGAGGCTAGGGATCATTTTGAGGGCTAGGCCTAGAAATGAAGCTGTGACTCAGGGTGGGGTGAGGACTAAAACTAGACTTGGAGTCCAGAGAAGTTGGGGGGTGGGGGGGACAGTGAACGTAGCAGTGGGGTGTGGCTCAGTCAGGCACTGAGCCTGGCTCTGAAGCATTGAGTGCGAACAGAGAACAGGAATGTTCCTGGGGCTAGAGACACCTTAATCCTTCCTTCCTTCCTTCCTTCCTTCCTTCCTTCCTTCCTTCCTCCTTCCTCCCTTCCTCCCTCCCTCCCTCCCTCCCTTCCTTCCTCCTTCCTTCCTTCCTCCCTCCCTCCCTTCCTTCCTCCTTCCTTCCTTCCTTCCTCCTTCCTTCCTTCCTTCCTTCCTCCCTCCCTCTCTCCCTTCCTCCTTCCTTCCTCCCTTCCTCCTTCCTTCCTTCCTTCCTTCCTCCCTCCCTCTCTCCCTTCCTCCTTCCTTCCTCCCTTCCTCCCTCCCTCCCTCTCTCCCTCCCTCTCTCCCTCCCTTCCTTCCTTCTTTCCTTCCTCCCTTCCTTCCTTCCTCCCTTCCTTCCTTTCCATACCAGGAATCAAACCCAGGGTCTTTCACATGCTAGAAAAGTGCTCTACCATTAAGCTACACCCTGAGCTTTTGGAGACAAAGTCTTTCCTCCATATCTCTCAGGCTGCCTAACCTTCACCATCCTCCTTCCCTAGCCTCAGAGCGCTGGGATTACAGGTGTGTATCATCATACCTTCCTCTCTCCCTTTCTTTATAAGTCAACCGTTTTTTCAATGTGTACCAAATTGTCCTGGACATTTTTAATCAGCTTTGGCTATGTGTACATGAATAAGCCAACCTGGCCCTGTGCACCTGCCTCTTCCTGGAGAAGCCAGTCCCTGTACTGACTCCTCATCTGCACCCCCAGACCTGCCAATATACACCTGGCCACCTCCTTCCAAAGACAGAGGGGAAGCAGTCACATGACACAGATAAAGCAGAGATATCTGGCATCCAGAGTAGACTTTTATCTGGGGTTGGAGCAGAGTAGGGACCAGCCTGCCAAGGTCAAGTTCTAGGGGAGACAGAATCTCCTTGTTGAAGAAAGCACAGCCTGGTCTTGCTGGCAGAACGCGAAGGTTCCCACGTGCTGGGCCGGCAGCATGCCAGGCCCAAAGAGCAGCCTCCCCCCTGGGATCTGGGTACAGTTAACAACCATAATTACTCTTCCTCACCCCAAGGTCCCAGTGGTCTGGGGACAGGGGCACTGTCAGTCACACTGAACGTGTGTCAGGTGTCCAGAGCACCTGGAGCTTTAACATGCTCTCCCCCCACCCCCTCCCCATCCCCTCCCAAACCTCAACAGAATTCTAGAACTTGAGTGTGCACCATTCTCCCTCTCCCTGCATTTTATATAGTTAATTCCTATGTGCAGCCTGTGGGCTCATATCCAGGTCTGAGGAATGGCCTCCAGGCCCTTCCTTCCACCCTGGACCCAGCTTCTGCTCCACCCAGCCCTGGCCCTGGAGCTGCCCCTGGAGCCAGAGGTGCCCAGCTCTGAAGCTCTCCTGTCTTTGTCACGCCACCAACAGTGATCTTGGAGCAAGTTTGGGTCAAGCACTCCTTAGAGACATCAGGGACACAGAAATAAGTGAGCAAGCAGCCCGGGGAGCTGGTATGAATATGCAAATGTGCACATAAAGGCCCAGGAATCCTCATGAAGCCCAAGTGGACATGCCATCTTTTGTACCGCACTTTGTTCCATTATCTTGGGAAGGTTCTGGAACAGTACAGCCTGTCATTCCTTCTCGTTTCCAGTGTCCCTTTGTTTCCTAAGCCATAAATATGCCTTTTGCTTATTACAATAATAGAGACCTGCATCAGATAACACTTGTAGGGGACCTGCTATCCCCAGACCCAGGGCAGCTTTCCAGCTTTGTACAAAACCTTCCCCCTCCTTCCCCTCCAGGCAGGGAGGGTGCCCCAACAGGTGCGGGATGCCAGAACAGAACACTCTCTCCCAGTCCTGGCTGTTGGATTGCAAGGCTGTTTAGCTGGTCTCATTTACAAGGCGTGTCCATCTGTGTCCCTGGTCCCCAGGGCATTCTGCTCCAGGACCCTTAGAGGATACCTCGACAGCTGCTGTATCTTTGGGCTTTGGTCATGGCTACCTGGCTGATGGTGTCTCCCTGTTACCTGATCTCCTTCTTCCATTAGACCCCAGCCCACATTCCTCTGGGATCTGCCCCTCCCTGCTCTATGCTGGCATGTGTGTCTCAGAACCACATGCTCCACCTCTATGAGCCTGCAGATCTGTACGGCAGAGTCCACTCCCCGCTCCCCCCCCCCCAGGGAGTGCAGGTGGCAAGTGTGAGTACCGCTGGGCCCTGTGTCCCCCTCCCCCACAGTGCCCTGGAGACCAGGCTGCAGGCCCTGGAGACGCAGCAGCGGGTGGAGCTGGCCAGCCTCCGAGACCAGAGGGAGCGGCTTCGGCACCAGCTGGGCCTCCAGAGCGGAGCCCTCGCCGGCCTAGAGCGCAGCCTGCGTGCCCTGGGCGGCAATGCCAGCTCCCTGCAGCGGGCACAGCGACAGCTCGTGGACTTCGTCCAGCGCCTGGTGCACGTGGCAGCCCAGGGCCAGGGCCGGGGCCAGGGCCTCGGGGAGCCAGGTGCGCCGGGAGGGGAAGGAGGGAGGAGGAGGGAGGGCAAGGGAGACAGACCCCGTTTCCATCCAGGTAAAGGCCCTGCCCTACTCCACCATGCACACGGAAGCCAATCCCGCCTCCATCCCCTGGTTCTGTGGCCCACCCCACCCTAGGCCTGTCTCCCCAGTGCTTCATTGGAGGTTTGAATAATAACATCATCAACAGCTGCTAGACCAACAAGAGTGAGTTCCAGGGGATATCCTGCAGCCCCGATTGCTTGGCTTGCCCTCTGTCTCCCAGGGCAAGGGGAGAGGTTGTAGGCAATGCATCCCAAGGGCTTCTCTCCTACCACCCTGCCCCGAGCCCCACCTGGGGTGCCCCTGGCCTCTGCTGAGGAAGAACTTGTTGGGGTCTACTCAGCACCCAGGGCAAGGTTTTGTCTGGTCTAGACCCTTCCTTTCAGTCAGCACACCTTTGAGCCCCCACTGGGTGGGGGTGGAGAAGACTGCAGCTCATGCAGAAACTCTAACTCTCCCCTACACACACACACACACGCATGCATACACACATGTGTGTATGTGTGTGTGCATGTGCACGCACATGTATGCCAGTATTGGGGTTTGCACTTAGGACCTAGCACTCTCTTACTTGGCTTTTTCAATTTCAAGTCTGATGCTCTACCGCTTGAGTTGCACCTCCACTTCAGACTTTTTGCTGGTTAGTTGGATATAAAGCATCTCCGAGATTTGTCTGCCAGGCTAACTTTGAACTGTTATCCTCAGATCTCCTGAGTCACTAAGATTACAGATGAAAGGCACTGGTGCCTGATAAGGACTCCTGGGTCTTTTTCTTTTTTCTTTTCTTCCTTGTTTTTTCTGGTCCTGGGACTTGAGCTCTGGGCCTGGGTACTATCCCTGAGTGAGCACTCTACCACTTGAGCCACAGCTCCACTTTTAGCTCTTTTCTTTTTTTCCTTTTTGTAGTTTAGTGGAGATAGAAGTCTCACAGATTTTTCCTGCCTGGGATGGCTTCAAACCACGGTCCTCAGATCTCAGCCTCCTGAGTAGCTAGGATTACAGGCATGAGCCACCACACTCCACTAGACTCCTGACTCTTACCAGCATGTCTGCTTCCTCAGAGAGTGAGGGGCCTGCTTCTCAGTTGAGTGCTGGCTCTGTGAATAGCCCTTCCAGAAATTTCCTCACCACAGAAGGCCTTCAGGACTGTGCAGACGAGAGGAGACTTTAATCTGAGTCCAGGAGGGTTGCAGGAAGAATTTGGACCCATGCTTTTTTGGAGTCCAGACTGGGGGCCTAGAGCGCAGACTAGTTTGGTGAGAGAGGCCTAGGAAGAGACCCTCCTGCAGCCCCTGCCCTGGGGCAGCTGGAGCCTCATTAGGACACAAGAAATTGAGCCATAGGGACAGAGTTCCAGGCTCCAGAGCCAATGGGGATTTGGGGCAGGCCACCATGCTGTGGTTTTACCCTAAGTCCAGCCAGCCCAAGGCAGGAGGAGTGGGAGCCTTCCAAGCCATAAGTTGTAAAGTGACCAGAACCCACTGTGGGCTGTGCACAGCCCTGGCAGCGCAGCCAAGGCCTCTGAATGAGTCCCATGTGTGTGGCCCTGCCAGACACCTCTCCCAGAAGGCCTTGCTTCAGGCATTGGAGAGTCCAGTTCAGAGGTCAGAAGGACAGAGGTGGACCTGCCTCTTTGCCCAGCTTCCCTAGACTCAGCTAGTAGGAAGGACCAGAGTTCAAATCTTGGTTCCTTTATTTACCTACAACCAGGGCTCTGCACAGCCGTGTGACTTCTCAGGCCATCCACTTTCCTCACGTATGAAACAGGAAGAGCCCTCTCCCTGAGTCTCACACAGAGAGGGAGATGAGGCCATCCTTAGGTGCCTGCCAACCAGAGAAATTGGGTTCCACAGCCCAAAGCCCTGATTGGTTCATTCTAAATGAAACAAGAGCAAGGATTTTACATCCCGGCTGTTTGTGCATAGTCATTTCTTTGTCCACTTTTTTGAGTCCTGGTGGGGTTCAGTCAAAGAAAAGAAACACAGGCCCTTGGTCAGTTCCCAGAGGGGCAGAATGAGGGAGCTTCTGCCCAGAGCTGTGGGGTGATCCTGATGACCCGCCCAGGGAGCTCCAAGAAGGGACAGTGAGCCAGGGTCATGCACAGCCCACAGTGGGTTCTGATCACTCCTCAGTTTACAATTTGGAAGGCGCCCACGCTTCCCACCTTGGGCTGCTAGACTCTGGATAGAGCCACAGCAAGTTGGTTTGCTCCAAGTCCCTACTATAGGCTCACACCTGTAATCCTAGCTACTCAGGAGGCTGAGATCTAAGGATCGTGATTCAAAGCCAACCCAGGCAGGGAAGACCATGAGACCTTTATCTCCAATGAGCTATCAAAAAAGCCGGAAGTGGAGCTGTGGCTCAAGTGGTAGAGTGCTCACCTTGAGCAAAAGAAGCTCTGGTCTGGCACACAGGCCCTGAGTTCAAGCCCCAGGACTAACAAAAAAAAAAAAAGGAGGAAGAGGAGGAGGAGGGAAAGCTCTGGCCAGCTGGCTGGACCACTTGGACCTGTTTCCTGGTATGGGCAGTGTGCCTTATTAGAGTGCTGGCTCCAAGCACCCTACCCCCAAGAACGGAAGGGCCTGTTCCCAGGCCTCCTTTCTGTGAGCCTCCTCCCTGCAACCACTACTCTGCTCTTGCCAGAGTGCTCCTTCTCTACCCAGTGCTCAGGGCTCCTCAGCCTGGCATTCAAGGCCCACTCACCCTGCTAGAACACAGACTCCTTTCTGCTCTCCTCCTCCCTTACCCTCAAACAGCCAGAACACTTGTGGGGTGAGTCCTGTCTCCCCCTACACCTCGTCCATCTGCCACACACACACCAAGACAGTTCCCACCTAGGAGACTTCGCATATACTGTTCCCTCTGCCCAGAAGGCCCTCCCCTCCTCCCGGACCCCGGTACATGGCTCGGTCCCAGTTCATTGCGGCCTCCTCTCAGTGGCTTCCCCATCCCCCAAACCTGCCATCAGAACCTGCACCAGGGCAGCCAGGCTGTGTCCACCCCTTCCCTCCTCTACCCCTGCTTACCTCCAGCTCACTCCTGCTTTGTCCCCAGCAGCCTCCGGGAGGGCACCTGAGCCTGTGTTCCAGGACTGCGCCGAGATCCAGCGCTCCGGGGCCAACGCCAGTGGCGTCTACACCATCCACATGGCCAATATGTCAGAGCCCAGGAAGGTCAGGGGCGCCTGAAAACTGGGTTCTCCCAGGCGCTCAGCCAGAGGCTTCCCAGGCTGAGCTCCCCAGCCAGGCAGGGACACCCCCAAAGTCGGGCAAGCATCTTTTGTTGACATCTTCTCCCGATGATTCTCATTTGGGAAGAAGTTCTGTGTGGGTGAAGGCAAGGCTGATCAGTATTGTTGTCCTGAACTAGAAGGTGCAGACATCAGGAGAGAAGGAAGACAGAATTCTGTGCAGGTATCTGGAGGGAGGTCTGGGGCAAGCTGACAATGGAAAATGTCCAAACAAGCTGCCGGCCATTCCACCTCCCATTCTTCTCCGCAGTTTCCTCTTCCCACCCCCTTTTTCACATGTGTCGGCACTGGAGGCTGAACTCAGGACCTGAGGACTATCCCTTAGCTTTTTCATTCACGGTTGGGGTTCTTGCTAACTTGAGCCACAGCTCCACTTTGGGCTTTTGGTGGTTCACTGGAGATATGAGTCTCACAGACTTTTCTGCCCAGGCTGGCTTCAAACCACAATCCTCAGCTCTCAGCCTCCTGAGGATTACAGGTGTGAGTCACCAGCGCCCAGCAACTTCTTTCCTTATGAGTATGTTCAGAAAAGCAGCCCATTTTGTCCCTACGTTTGTCCTCTCCTTTCCTCTTACCTGCTAAACTCCCCTTCACAAAAAAGATGTGGCCCAAAGCCCTGTGTGTTTCAATGCTTTCTAGTTTGAATTTTGTAAAAATCTTTTTACTATATTTATTTTTTACAATCATCTGAACAAAGGCAAGAGTTCAGGTGGCTTTCATTTATGGTACTGACAATATGTTCCCTTAAAATGCACTTGACCAAGTATATTATTTTAGGAATAAAAGGGCACTATCATAAAAAGTAAATGTGATATGCAAGTGATATGTGAGTTGATTTAGCTATGGCGGGATTCAGCAGGGGTGAGCAGCTAGAATTTGGGGACACTGATCAAGAGTTGATCTGTGAGGCTCAAACCTCAGCTTTACTTGTGTCTTGTTCTGAAGCACAGTATTCTCCTGTCTGGGACTCAGTTTCCCTTCCTGCACCCTTCCTGCACCTTCTGCCATCCCTACAACAAATGCCCTGCCGTCTCTCCCTCAATAGGCCTTTAGCATCTCAAGCCCCTGCTTCTGCTGTACCCTGCTCCCACCCCCAGAAACATTTCACGTTATCCACCTGGCAGACTCCTCTTCATCCGATGCCCTGTTCTGAAGCCACCTCCTCTAGGAAACTTTCCAGGGTTTCTGAGTGTTTCCTTCTTTGAACCCTTCTTTGTAGCTCCCCAAACATTTGCAGCCAACAGTCTGCCTGGATTATTATAGGCTCTGCCAGACCAATCTAGCCCTGAGGCTGGCTTACCTCTGATTCGTCAACAAGGGCCTGAAGCCAAGTCTGTAATCATTGAACATCATCAAACATTGACCATGTACTCAACTGCCTGGAAAAAAAATATTGTGTGGATGAAAGTTAAGCTGAAAGATTCAGGTAGATGATTGCTTTGAAACAAAGGCTAGTTTGTTCAAGCTTGGTACATAGTAGGTACTCAGAAAACACTTGTTCATTGAATGACAGTAACAGCATTTTCTAGGTCTAATATGGCTAAGCATCTTGTGTGTTACCATTTGAATATCAAGTTCCCCCCTCCCCGCCCTCACACAGCCTCATGCTTTGAACAATTGGTCCCCAGCTGGTGGCACTATTTGGAAGGTTCTGGAAACGTTGGGATTAGGGTCTGTCTGGAGAAAGTAGGTCCATGACTCTATACCTAGAGTCTACTTCCTCCCTTTCTGAGATGAACACAATCCCACTGCCCTGGTCTTCTGCCTGAGGGCATGGGATTGAGCAAGCCAAACCGCAGGCTGAACCCTCGGTAGCCACAGGCCTCAGAAAGCCGTCTCCCTCCCTTCCTCCCTCCTTCACCCCATTTTGTCACAGTGACAAAAAGCCCAATGCAATGTCAGTCAACATTGAGTCATGCCTCATAGCAACCCTGCCATGCTAACAAACAAAAGCTCCAAGCCTTGGGCCTGTCTGTCTGTCTGTCTTCTAAACAACGCGCATGGCTCCATTCATTTAATTCTCACAAAAATGCCAGTTCACAGAGGGGAAACTGAGGCACAAAGAGGTAAAAGGCATAAACATCCCCATTTAGGGTACAACTGAAGAGAGAAGAAAGCTGAGGGGAGCTGTTACTTCTCCAGCCTTCTAGAAAACAATGAGAGTTTGAGCTTGCTTTTTTATTTTTCTGAATGCCTCTGAAGGATTCCAGCTCATTGCCTTCTCTCTCCCTCCTACCCCTCCCCCCCAACCCCCTCCCCCATGCTCCCCACCAGGTGTTCTGTGAGCTGGAAGCTAATGGAGGCGGATGGACCCTCATCCAGCGCAGGGAGAAGGGCAGTGTGAGCTTCCAGCAGGGCTGGAAGGAGTACAAAGAGGTAAGGCTGCTGCCAGGGAAACGGCTCCATCCTTTGCAGCTGCTAAACAACCAGCAGGGGGTGGGTTATTGTGAGGGGACTGTTTTTCCTCTATTCCATCCCTGAGGGGGGGGGGGGGGGGGATCAGCTCCTCTAAAGCCAGCAACCCTCACACCCCCCTGCATGGAGTACACCTCTAGAATGTGGACTCCCTGAAATCCAATCCTCTTTTGTTGTTGTTGTTATTGTTGTTGGTCACAGGCTTGAACTCTGGGCCTGGGCACTGTCCCTGAACTCTTCAGTTCAAGGCTAACATTCTACCACTTGAGCTACATGTTTTTTCCTATAAGAGTCTCACAGACTTTTCCTACCCAGGCTGACTATGACCCATGATCCTCAGATCTCAGCCTCCTGAGTAGCTAGGATTATAGGCATGAGCCACCAGTGCCTGGCTCCAATTCTTTTTTTTTTTTTTTTGCCATTTGTGACACAAACCCTAGGAATGCAAATTGACTTTTTGTTTAAACTCTTGGGGAAAAAATAGTATAATATGCCGGGCACTGGTGGCTCACACCTGCAATCCTAGCTACTCAGGAGGCTGAGATATGAGGATTGCGGTTCAAAGCCAGCCCAGGCAGGAAAGTCCATGAAATTTTTTTTTTTTTTTTGGTCGGTCGTGGGGCTTGAACTCTGGGCTTGGGCGCTGTCCCTCAGCTCTTCAGCTCAAGGCGAGC
>NW_012267229.1:12324573-12327219 GCF_000151885.1 Dipodomys ordii
GACCAAAAAAATAGTATAATATATGTACATGGCTAAATTTCTTATATGAATGCAAAGAAAGAGACAAGAAAATAAAAACCCTCCTCCCACCCCTGACTTCACTGCTTAAATGAGTCTTTTTGCTGCTTGATGTATCTGGGATCATACCTGCAAGGACAAATTCCTTCCCATAGAATTGCTGGCTCCAAAACCACATGCATTTTATAAGATGTGAGAAATCGTGCCCAATTGTCTTCCAGTATTTTAAATTAAATTTTGAGTACAGGGCTTTTCCTTTTTTCTTTTCTTTTTTTCCTTTTTGGCAAGTGGACTGATAAAGCTCTTAAGGCTTTTGAAAGTATAAGAAATAGAAAAGAATATCCACGAGGATATTTGTAGTGTCTGCTAGCTGTTCATTTGATAAATACATAAAAATAAATCTTAAGTTATGAGTACCCTTGTGGTAGTGGAGTTTGTACCAATGATTGAAATGGTAGAGAAACCTGGTACTGGTAGATCATGCCAATAACTGTAACTACTCAGGAGATTGAGATCTGAGAATCAAGATTCAAAGCCAGCCAGGGCAAAAAAGTTTGGGAAACTCTTACTTTCAATTAACCAGCACAAAGCCAGTAGTGGAGCTGTGGCTCAAGCACCAACCTTGAGCAAAATTAGTACCCAGGCCCTGATTTCAAATCCTGTTACCAACACACACACACACACAAACACACAAATAGGCCAGACGCTGGTGGCTCATGCCTGTAATCCTAGCTACTCAAAAGGCTGAGATCTATGGTCAGCCTGGGCAGAAAAGCCCATGAGACTCTAATCTCCAATGAACCACCAGAAAATAAGAAGTGGCGCTGCAGTTCAAAGTGGTAGAGCACTGGCCTTGAAGGGTGGAAAAAAGCTCAGGAACAACATACAGGCCCTAAGTTCAAGCTCTACAACTGACCCACCCACCGCTCAAAAAAGGTAGAAAGAAACACAGAAAGCCAAAGATACTGTTAGGCTAAGGGAACAGCAGGACCTGGACGAGGAACAGGCCTAGGTGCACCCCTGGCCTTGGTGCTGAATTGTTCTGCTAAGAGCACTGGTTTCTTGTCACCTAGAGACACTAGTGACAAGACACTCCCAGAACTCCTAGCTTTCTATTTCTATGCTGCTTAAGTTCTCAATGGCTGCCCTCTTGTTATTCAAAGTTCACTCTACCCATTTACCCAGCAGCAGCAGCTAAGTAAATTCTTTTCTGTTGTTGAAGTTTCACATATCTGCATCCAAGGGCACAAATCAGAAGTGTGAGGCCCGTGAATGGTTTGCCCACATGGCCGCCATGTGTGGCTACATTTACCCAAGAAGCCCCTCCCATACCCTCCCCAGCCAGTGCTCCTGGAAAGGTAATCACTGCTAATCTCTCTCGATACAGGTTGGTGTTGCCTGCTCCTGAACTTTGCGTTGTGTTTAACCGGCCTCCATCTACAAAATGCTCATGAACTTGACTTCTGGGCACTGTGGTTTAGAGAGCTGACCACAGCCCAGCCCCGCCCCACTGCTCAGCCAGGGATGTGGCCTCTCTCTCTTTGTCCACCCTCCCTGTAGGGCTTTGGCGATCCAGCCGGGGAGCACTGGCTGGGTAATGAAGCGGTGCACCAGCTGACCAGCAGGGCGGCCTATTCGCTGCGGGTGGAGCTGCAGGACTGGGAAGGCCAGGAGACCTACGCCCAATATGAGCGCTTCCAGCTGGGCAGTGAAGGGCAGATGTACAGGTGGGCTCAGGGCCCGGGGCCTGTGGGCAGGCTGGGGTCCCCGGGGCTAACGACTACAGAGCCTGCACCAAGGGTCAGTCCCTGGGCGTCTCCAGTCCCCACATCTGTCCCCCATTTGGATGCACGTCACGGGATCTGGAGGCGACCGGTTAGCACTCAGCACATCCGGGCCCCTGGGTGGGGTGAGGAGACTGTGGTGGAAGCCTGCCAGCCCTCAGACAGAGAGGGGTCCTCCAAGGTCGGCCTTCCCCAAGTCAGCCATTGGCTGAGACCCAGAAAGGGGAGGTGAAGTGAGGAAGGGGCCTAGGCCCATGCTGTCATAGCCCTGGTTTTCTTGGTGGACTCGGGCAGAGCAAGGCTGAGTCTCTCTGAGCTTTGTCACAGCAGGATGAATGGTACAAGGTCAAATCTTCAGTGTTATTCTTAAAAAATGGTGTGTAGTGGCTGGGGAGGTGGCTTAGTGGTAAAGTGCTTGCCTTTCATGCATGAGGCCCTGGGTTCGATTTCTCAGAAGCACATAAGCAGAAAAAGCCAGAAGTGGAGCAGTGGCTCAAGTAGTAGAGCTCTAAGCCCTGAGTTGAAGAGCTGAGGGACAGCGTCCAGGCCCAGAGTTCAGACCCCATGACTGGGAGCAGGGGAGTGGGGGGGGGGTGCAGAGAGCTGGGCACCAGTGGCTCACACCTATAATCCTAGCTACTCAGGAGGCTGAGATCAGAGGACTGTGGTTCAAAACCAGCCTGGGCAGGAAAGTCCATGAGACTCTTATCTTCAATAAACCACCAGAAAACCAGAAGTGGTGCTGTGGCTCAAGTGGTAGAGTGCTCATCTTGAGCTGAAGAGCTGAGGGACAGCACCCAGGCCCAGAGTTCAAGCCCCATGACCAACAAAAACATACAAACAA
>NW_012267229.1:12327269-12340472 GCF_000151885.1 Dipodomys ordii
AGAATGGGGGCCAGGTGCCAGTGGCTCACGCCTGTAATAGCTACTCAGGAGGCTGAGATCTGAGGATTGTGGTTCAAAATCGGCCCTGGCAGGAAAGTCTGGGAGACTCTTTTTTTTTTTTTGATTAATCACTTCCTGTTCAATTTTTTAATTTTAAAAGAAAAGCAATTTTTAATTTTTATCCCTATAATTTATGCCCATATTTATTTTTAAATATTAAGAATTATCTCTTTTTTTATTGTGAAAATACCATACAGAGGGGAGTTTGGGAGACTCTTATCTCCAATAAACCACCAGAAAACTGGAAGTGGCACTGTGGCTCAAAGTGGTAGAGTTCTAGCCTTGAACAAAAGAGCTCAGGAACAGCGCCTAGGCCCTGAGTTCTAGCTCTACGATCAGCAAAAAACCAGGACTGGACATTTATTGAGCGCCAACTGTGATCCAGCTTCCCCTCAAACCCTTAGAGGTAGACAACTCTATGCCTGGTGAAGTAATAGGAAACAGAAGTAGTAAGTGTAATCCTCCACCCAAAGCAAGATGGAGTCTGGACTCAGGTCTCCCTGCTGCCCACCTCATTGTGTCTCCACACCATGGGTTGGTGCAGCTGAGGAAGCAGACGTCTCCTGGACCTTTCTTGCACATGCAGCAATCCAGTCTCTGCTCTTGGACCCAAGTCTGAGGCAGTAACTTCTGTTGCCCTGAGTTTAAGACCTGCTATCTACCTTGGGGAAGACAGATGTAGAGAAAGGCCTCTCATTGCCCTGAGGGCCCAGGTTAAGACTGTCACTCAACTGTTCTGAGCCTCAGTTTCCCCAGTGTAAAATTTAGTACTTCTATCATACACAAGATATCCTATGGTAAGATGCCTACATATGGTGTTAAGTAAACACCAGAGATAAATGATGTATTCAAAGGTAGAAATGGAATGTTTAGGCATCTCACTATATGTGCTTATATACATATATGTGTGTGTGCATCTATATATATCAGTTCCATCTACCATACAGATGTATGCATGTGTGTTAAATCTGGAACTTCCATAATCCTAACACTGGGGAGTCTGAGACAGGAGGATCATGAGTTTCAGGCCAGCCTGAGCTCCCTAGAGAGACCCCATCTCACAGAAACAACAAAACAAAAGCAAGTTGGCACCTCCTGCCCCACCCTCTGTGTGACTTGGGCGCTCGCCCTTGGTTTTATGAGCTGAGCCACAGAGCGCCAAGCCTGACCCATAGAGTCTGGCAGAGAAATACATAAACCCTCCCTCCTGTAACTGGCTGCCAAGGTCAAAGTCACAGGGCATAGATCCATGGGTGCTTGTGTGGAGGAGGAGGAGGGGGCTTGGGGGAGCTGTGCTTGGAGCTAAGGTTACAGGAAGGTCCTCCACAAGCAAAGGGCATAGAAGTACCCCCTCCCACACCTGGCTGGAATCCGGCTGTGACCTGTCCTGGTTCTGAGAGATGGTGTGGGGGTTCACTTGACTCTGGGATCCTTTTCCTTCACGAGTGTTGTGAGGTTTAAATGAGCTAGGGTGGCACACAGGAAGCATTTTAAACAATGCATGGCACTTCGTAGATGCTTGAAATGACGCGAGTTATCAAGACCCCCGGGCTCAGTGAGGGGAGGCCCAGCACACAGTAGGCACTTTGTGTCTGGGAGGTGTCAGGCAGGGAGGGCAAGCAGGAAGGAAAGTGGTTCAAGCAACCCATCAAACTGGGACCCCCCCACACACACACTTTCCCCCAAGAACAACTGGCGGGGATCCCAGCCCCAGTCTGACTCTGGTCCCTTGCACACCCCGACCCGGGTGGCCTCCAGGCTTTCTCTGAGTGGATACAGCGGCTCGGCGGGGGACCAGAGCAGCCTGCCCATGAAGGGCGCCAACTTCAGCACCCGGGATGCGGACAACGACGAGTGCTTCTGCAAGTGTGCCCAGATGATGTCCGGAGGTGGGTGCCACCTGGCCTGGCGCCACCTCGCCGTCCCCCATGCTGTCCTCACACCTCTTCCTAAAGGTGGCTTTCCTGGGAGCCCGTGTTCCTGGAGGGACACGGGGAAGGGGGCTGGCTCCAGGGGAGGCACAATGTCCCATCTGTCCCCACCCCAGGTCAGAGGACACCCCACGCCCCAGACCAGGCCAAAGTAGGATCTGGGAGAGCAGGGGAGAGACAAAGGGCAGCTCTCCGGACCCTGTGCATCAAACGATGCTCCATGGTGGGGGCCGAAGTCAGAGATGAGAGAGAGACAAGGACAGAAGAAAAGAGAGAAACAGAGACAGAGAGGAGAGAAGAGAGACTCAAAGACTGAGAAGAAAGAGAGACACAGAGGCAAAGAGGAGGACACGAGAGAGAAGAGACCGAGAGAGAGAGAGAGAAAGAAAAGGCGAAGAAGAGAAACACAGTCCAGAAGACTAAGACTGAAAAATGAGAGACGGAGTCCCAAGAAACACAGGGAGCAGGGACAGAGAAAGATAAGCACTGAAAGAGAACACAGAGATATACCCGCCTAAGCACAGAGATCGCCAGGGACAGAGAGAGACAGACGGATTGACTAACAGGGACACCACAGGGAGGAGACTGAGCAGTTAAGCCTGCAAAGAGCGGAAGGTAGTTGGGGGTGGGGGCACAGGGATGCCACAGGGTCACAGCAAAAGTGAGAAGGAGAGGCAGAAGGGCCCAGAAGGACGGCCAGAGCCCCCAGCTGCCCCCCAGGACCCCGGGTGGTCACTGCCTGCTCCCATCCTACGTCCCCTCTGCCATGAGCTGGTGCCCCAAGAGATCTCAGCCCTGATGAGTCCTTGTTGTCTTGGAGTCTGGATGGGGACCCTGTCACTCCCAAACCTCTGATCTCCCTCTTGCCCCAGGGTGGTGGTTTGTTGCCTGCGGCCTCTCCAACCTCAATGGCATCTACTACCCGTCCGGCTACCACTTGCGCAAACTCAACGGCATCCGCTGGCACTACTTCCGCGGGCCCAGCTACTCACTCCGCGCCACGCGCATGATGGTGCGGCCGGTGGGCGGCTAGCTGGGCAGCACACGGGGGCCCCTCACCCGGATCCCTGGGACAGCCCGGCCACAGCATGGGACACGGCGCCTGGGGCTAGGCCTCCACACCCTGCGTCATCACAGCCCTTGACCCCAAAGTCTGAAGAGTCACCTGCCTCCTTGCAACCCGGATCTGTGACATGCTGGGAGTTGGGGGCTGGGGGGGGGGCTTCTGCCTCTGCGGTACCCCTCATCCTTCTCCCTCAGGTCTCCTGCAGGCTGCTAGCCTGAGGGTTCCAGACCTCTGCAACCTGAGGGTTACAGATCCCCCAAGTAGCAGGTGACTCACAGTAGGTCTGCAGCAGGCAGGAGGCGGCCTACAGGGACTGCTGGATTCCATCCCCAGGGGAAGGAAGGCCACCTCCCCTCCACCCTCCTGTCCCAAGCCTTCCCCAGCCATGAGACGTCCCTGGACTTTGTCTAGTGCTCAGATCTGAGCTCTGAGGAGCTTTTGGGGGGTGGGGCAGGGAATCTAAGAAGGATTCCTTTACTCCCTGCCCATCCTGGAGTGAGTCCCATAGGTCATACCAGGTTTCTTCTGTGAGGTAGCTATGGTAATTGAGAGGATCAGCAAGCTAAAACAAAAGGAATAGGTCTTCTCAGTGCAGGGTGTGTCAGAGCCTTTGACGGTCAGTGCTGTGGCTGCCCAGGGACAGGCTAAAGTGACTCTCTTTCTCCGTTTTCATAATTGAAAATGGGCCTTGCTTGTCCCAGCTCAGGGCTGGGGGTACCATGTGGAAAGCTGGTCTTCACCTGTCTTTGGGGGAAGCCCTAACCCCCCCCCACACACACACACAAGCTGGGCTCACTCTTCTTGACCTCAAGGACTACAGTGAGAGCTTCAACTAGCCTCTGTAAACACAACTGGAAGGAACTTTGGGTTAAAAGAGGTCCAGAGAAGGGTCTAGGACTAAATCCCTGTCTTGCTCTGTCCTCCCATGCTCCTCTGGCCCCGGGAAGCCAGCGCCCTGCCTGTGGGTAGCCCTCGGGATTTCCTGTGACCACCACCTCCCCTCCACTCAAGTCCAGGGCCCACCCACCCTCCTCTCCTCCCTGCCACACCCAACAACAATGCTGCTGGCTGAGACGGAGGGTCGGGGCTCCTCATGAACTGCCCACCCAAGCTGCAGTCAGAATGGGGGACAGTGGCCAGGGCCCTGGCCCATAAGGGTGGTCCCTCATCATAGGTCTCCACAGTGGGACCATCATCCCATACCCACAGGGAAGCCAGGCCTCCACTCGCCTGCCCTCTACAGGCTCTCGGGGATCCCCTGCCCCCCCTCCCCAACGTGTCTCTCCAGCCCTGAGCAGCCCTACCCCCCAACCCCGCCCCAAGTCGCCTGTACTCTCCCTCCACTCAGCCAGCTGACAGGGCTGATCCACCATGATGGGAGTGGACCTGGGATCAGGCGGCTGCTCTTGACACTTCAGGGTGGATCTCTAGCACCCACTGCTTGCATCATGGAGCACAGGCAAAGCTTGAGGGCTAGACAGACTTCCCCAGGCTCTGAGACCCAGCATGCCGGTCCCCAAGCCTCAGTGGCTCTCTGTCAGATGGAGACAGGAATGCTCCCAACCAGGGATCATGGATGTAAACTTCATAGCAAAGCCCAGCGTGGAGTAGGTGTCTAATAAATGTTCAGTCCTGAAAAGGCAAGGAGGGCAGCCCCCTCCTTCCCCCCCCCCCCCCCGTGACCACCCTCCCATGGCCACCCCCCACTCCTGCCCTGGACTTAGAGAGGAGAGGAGATTTTGTTTTCAAATCCACAGCATTGATTTCTACACAACATAACCTCAGGACTGGCTGCATGCTGGAGGAGAAACGAGAGTGAAGCTGTGAACCCCAGCAACAGACGCCCCTGCTCTGTCAGAAGTGAGGGGCCTAGCTCCCCATCTCTGCACTCCAGTGTTCTGAAAGGGGCAGGGAGACCATTCCTAAACATACATGCTTCTTCTCCACCTTCCTCTTGGGTGCACCCAAGGAATGATGGGAAATTGGGAGGATTCAGGTCTGGTTAGCTCCAGTCAGGGTCTGACTGATGAGAAGGCTCTGGTAGCTCAAGCTCTGGTCCGTCCAGGCCAGCATCACCCAGCCAAGGGTACCCCTGGCCCCGTGGTTCTCTCCAGCGGTGTGGGCCCTGTGTCCATCCTTGTAAGTGGTTCTAAGTGGCCAGACCCAGGTCACATGGCCACGCCTGGAACCAGGGGCATCCTGCTGATCAGAAACAGGCATATAGGAAAGTAGAGTGAGTTACCCACAGGCCTCTTCTCTCTGCCTCCTCTTCTTCCTTCCACGGATGCCCCTCCTCCAGACTTCCTGTCCCCAGGCCCTAGCCCCCCAAAAGCCAGCGCATCTCCACACAGACTCAGGCAATCAGGGACACAGCAGGTCCTGCCTAGCAAAATCAGCCCCTGATCCTTGATGCTCCTGGTTTTCTCTGCGCCTCAGTTTCCCATCTCTTCAATAAGGACATGGAGCCAACTTCTAATAGCCATTGTGACAGCGGTGCTAACTCGGGATATGTCCTTCGACCCGGGCTGGGCCTCGGGGGTAGGGGACAGAGCTTGAAGAACCTGGCACCAGGATCCTTGATCTATCTGCATCTGCAGATTTTGCTATGCAAAATCTTGGTCACCTCGCTCTGCATCTGACCAGGACAGTCACTTCTCACCATTGAAGTAATAATCAGAGAGGGACAGAGTTCCATCCAAGACAGCACAGGCAGCCACCACCTCCATCACACCAGAATCTACAAGCTAGCCCTCTTCTGGAGCTCTCTGGTGGCATCCTGCCACCTACCACAAAAATGTTAAAGTGGTGTCTCCTCTATATAATGAGGGCTGAAGGAACTTTCTGGAAATAGTTCCAAGACCAGCTTGTCTCTTCCACTGGCGCCTGGCAGATCCTGATGGAGCCAGCCAGGAAGAACACGCTGTTCCTGAGATCTCTGAGTGTCTCCAGCAGAGGCGATTTCCACACAGGGGCAAGTTCACGGTCACACGTGACCATGGACGAGGGGTGAGCAAGGGTGAGGGACAGACGGCAATCATGAAGGTGGTCTGTTTCAGAGGGATTTGAGTGGTCCTTCCCCTTTACTGTCTGCTTGGGCCTTCGCCTCTCCCACTGAAAGATGCTTTAATGAGTTAGCCCGTGTTGTCCTGGCAACCACAGCAGCAGCATGTAGATGGACTGGCTCTCGGAGGATGAGGGTCTGATCCAGCTCACATACGGGATCTGGCTCACAGGGAAGTCGTGGCAGATTATTCATGCACTCACCCATGCTATGATGTGTGGAGGACCTACCGGGACCAAGGAATATCTGGGAGATGTGGATGGGTAATGAATAAGCCAGACATACACAGTCCTCTCTGCTCACTGAGATAGACAGGTTAAAAAAAAAACTTTAAAAATAGTTTAAAGCTGGGCACCAAGGGCTCATACCTATAATCCTAGCTACTCGGGAAACTGAGATCTGAAGATCACAGTTCAAAGCCAGCCTGGAAAGAAAAGTCCGTGAGACACTTATCTCTAATTAATCACCAAAAAGCCAAAGTGGAGCTGTGGCTCAAATGGTAGAGTGCTAGCCTTGAGTAAAAGGAGCTTAGGGGACAGTGCCCAGGCCCAGAGTTCAAGGCCCAGAACAGGGGTGGGGGGGAGTTTAAAAGACCAGATTAAGTCACATGCTGGAGGTAGAGATAAGGAGAATCACAGACAGCCGAGCATGGTGGCTCACACCTGTAATCTTAGCTCTTCAGGCGGCTGAGATCTGAGGACCCCGGTCAAAGCCACTCTGGGAAGGAAAGACCATGAGATTCTTATCCCCTATAAACCACTCAGAAAATGGGAAGTGGCGCTGTGGCTCAAGTGGTAGAGTACTAGCATTGAGCCGAAGAGCTGAAGGATAGCGAGCAGGCCCAGAGTTCAAGCCCCACAACCGACAAAAAAATAAAAAGGAATCACAGAGGGTCTGACTTTGGGTGGTCAAGGAAGTCCCTTCCAGGAAGTGGTATTTAAATCAAGGACTACACAGGTGTGAAAGAGGCAGCCAGGGGAAAGAGTCCTGTGAACACGTGGCCCCCACTAGAGGGAAGAGCAGTCCAAAGCCCTGGGACACTAAGCAGAGACCTAACAGGGAGACCTGCCTGGGAGAACAGGCACACCCACCTCCTCAGATGAATCCAGATGTGTGCCACAGCTGTGCAGATGGAGGAGGCTTGGAGAAGTACAGCGGCTGCCTGACATCACAGAGGGTCAAGATACAGACCCTGCTGAACTGAGCAGGCTCAATGTACCATGCCCTGCCATGCTCAGCCACAGCACAGCTTCCCTTCCTGGGAAATGGAGTGGCTATTTCCTACCTGGCAGGAAGGGAACAGGATACCTTGGCCTTTCCCAACACGGACATCCACCCTCTCAGCCCAGCCTCGTGTTTACCTAGAAGATGACATCAGCCTCCCAATTGAGCCCCATCTTCAGGCATGTTCCCTCCCTCCTGGCCCACAATCATGTCACTTCCTCGGCCCGGAGCCCTCAGCAGCTCCCCAGGACCTCGAGAATAAACGACAGTCAGCAAGCAGGGCTTTTCGTTGTCTAGCTCACTCCTCCAGCCCCATCTCCACCTTGAGGTTCCCAGGTGGAGAAGTGAGGGTCCCAGGAGACCACCAGCTGGCCAGAGAGACTCCTCCCTCTCCCCTTGACAGCTAGCACAGGGCCCAGCCCGCAGCAGGTGCTGCTGGCAATATGCTCATGGCATCACCCTCTGCAGACAGCTGGGGCCCAGCCCTGCCCCGGCCCTTCACAGGGAAGACAGCCTCTAAGCCCCTGGAGGGCTGCTGGCCCCTGGGACAGGGCCTGCTCACTGTGGGCTCTCTCGCCATGGGTATAGCTGTGTATGTCCTGTGCCAAGCTCTGCAAGGAATTTCTGCCCAGACATAGCATCACTGTGATCCTTACTCCCCCTTTTACAGGCGGGGAAACTGAGGTCCCGGAAAGTGCCATCATCCGGCCAATACCACACACGAGGGGTTAGAGGTGGCTTTGGCCCCAGGTGCCCTCTGCATTTCACAGGGTGATTACTTACCAGCTTGGGCTGCCCAGCCCTGGAAGCTCAGCTATGGACATAAACATGGCTCTGTCCCTGTGAGAGCCTGGGGGTGGGAGCAACTGGAGCCTGGAGGAGGGACAGGATCCTCCTTCACCTCCTTCAGGCATATCTGACTTCCTGCCTGTCCTGCTATGGCTTCAGGTGGTGGCCACAGGCCAGAGTTAGGTTCTAGGACCAACTCTCTTCCTTGTGGGCCCCTGGGCCTCCCCCAGTGAGCCTTGGCGGGGAGGCAAAGTGCTGGCCCTGGTCACTGACTCCAGTCGAGAGCCCAGGCGTGCAGCGAGAATCTGGGGAGGCCTGGCTGGCCGAGGTCCCTGCCTTCCGCCAGCACCTGACCTTCCAATCCCTGTCTGAGAGGTTGTCAGGACCCAGCTGTGCAGCCTTTGGTGGGGGAGGGAAGCGTGACAGCTCATTTTTATCACCTCCCAGCATGGCAGCTTGACTCAAATAAGATCATTCTTTCTTGTATTTGTTGACATGGCTTCAAACAAGATAGACAGTGAAGTCTGGGTGGATGGGAGGAAGCAGAAACTAGACAGAAATTTATGCAAGTACTAAAAGTGCAGTGAGTGTGCTGAGGGCTAGAGGGCGCACTAGAGCAAGGGCTCCCGCAGGCTGTGAAGGGAAAGAAGGTTCCGGAGAAGAACCACGGTGAGACGTACCTCCCTGGGAGAGCTGGGGAAGGAGAGGCTGGGGCCTGCTGTGGAGGGCAGGCTGTACCTAGGGTACCAGACAGAGGACAAGGATGCAAGAGACAGAGCTGGCGAGAAACAGGACAGCATTGCAGGTGGCCAGAGCTACCGTGCTACGCAGTCCCGCCTCCTGTCCTTCCCAGCCCTGGCAGGAAAGTTGCTAAGATTCCATGACCATGGAGGGATGCCAGACACAATGGCAGGAACCTGGGAACCTGCCATCTCAAATGTGACAGGAAGCCTAGAGTAGGCAGATCACAGCTCAACCAGGAAATGAGGCTCCGTGGCATAACCAAGGGGCAAAAACCAAGGCTGTGGCATGGCTCACCGGAGAGCACCAGCCTAACAAGCATGAGCTCTGAGCTCATGTATTCACCTGTGCTCATGGCTCGAATGGGCGCACAGGCTTCTGCGGGAAGGTTTGTCTCTGCTTCACAGTGGGGAGGCCTCAGCCCAGGCAGCCATGGCTCTTTAGCTCCAGTTTGCTTTGGATCTCAGCATCCACATGTGTGAGGGCTCAGAATTCTGTGCTCATAAGCCAGGTGCCGGTGGCTCACGCCTGTAATCCTGGCTACTCAGGAGGCTGAGATCTGAGGATCGCAGCTCAAAGCCGGCCCAGACAGGAAAGGCCATGAGACTCTTATCTCCAATAAACCACTCAGAAAACTGGAAGTGGTGCTGTGGTTCAAGTGGGAGAGCGCTAGCCTTGAACTGAAGAGCTGAGGGACAGCGCCCAAGGCCAGAGTTCAAGCCCCATGACCAACAACAACAATAAAAAGATTCTGTGCTCATGGGCATTGCAAATGCCGTGTGGGAATGGTAAATACATAAGGTGCCCAATTATCATTCCATCTACTGTCATTCAATGTCAAGTTCCAAGGTCACCTCAAAGAATTGCACGTGCACACAGGTGTCCCCTGCAGTACCCTCTGCTCCACTGTCCCCTTCATTGGCAAACACAAGTTCAAGGTTAAGATCATAACCATCTAAGGCTACCGCAGAGTGTTAAAACGCAGTGGACCACCCTCTGACCGTTTCAGGCCCACCGAGCTGCTCCTCCTCGGGAAAGCTGCAACGCAAGTCACTTTCCTGCTGTTCCGCTGGTCAGAGGTAGCACAAAGCTGCGAGATTCCAGTGTGCCCATCCTGGGGCTTGAACTCAGGGCCCGGGTGCTGTCCCTGAGCTTTTCTACTCAAAGTCAGTGTTCTATCACTTGTGCCACAGCTCAAGTTTTGGCTTTTTTTTTTCAGTGATTAATTGGAGATGAGTCTCATGGACTGTCCTGTCCAGGCTGACTTTGAACTGTAGTCTTCAGAGCTCAACCTCCTAAGTAGCTAGGATAAGAGGCATGAACCACCACCAGCACCTGGCCACAACCCATTTCTTGATGGGAAGTGTCACAGAATATGAAGCCTTCCTAAAACCCACACATGTTGAACCCTAAAACCCACACACGCTGAGCGCGGCAGGTGATGCTGAGCCCAGAGGAAGGTCATGTTTCCCAGGCTGGCGTGTGACTCAGCGCTGAGAAAACTGCTTAAGGGGAGCTGAGTGAACACGGAGATGGGTCTGTGCCTTCCCATTTCCTTTCACCTGAGATGCAGGGGTGATGCCGGAGTATCAGCAGCTTGGACCATGGTGAACTTGACTGAAGCCACCCTGGGCTAGAGAAAGGCAGGTGGATAAGAAATGCTTGGATTGGGCTGGGAAGGTAGCTCAGTGGTAGAGCACTTGCCTTGCATACATGAGGCCCTGGGTTTGATTCCTCAGCACCACATAAGCAAAAAGAAAAAAAGAAGCCAGAAGTGGCGCTGTGGCTCAGGTGATAGAGTACTAGCCTTGAGCTGAAGAGCTGAGGGACAGCGCCCAGGCCCAGAGTTCAGGCCCCACGACCGGACCCAAAAAAAAAAAAAAAAAGAAAAGAAATGCTTGGATTTCTCCTGCTGGAGTTGCAGACATCCAGCCCTGTTTTTGTTGTTGTTGTTGTTGTTTGTTTGGGGTTGTTTTTTTTTTAACAAATGCCATTGGAGATTTTAAACCTCAACTCTCTCTCTCTCTCTCTCTCTCTCTCTCTCTCTCTCTCACACACACACACACACACACACACCACTACCACCCCAGAACGCCACCTGGTATTAGCCCCATTGTGACTGTGGTTTTGTACTGTTTCCATTGTTGTTCGGCTGTGCCCTGCTATCAGCAGTACTAGGGTTGAACTCAAGGCCTAGTGCTTGCTGGACGAGAAGCCTTGCCACTTGAGTCATAGCCCCAACCCTTTTTTGCTTTTGTTATGGTGTTGTATAGAGCCTTTTGTTTTCGCCCAAGGCTGGCCTCTGACTGAGATCCCCCTATGTACCTGGGATGACCAACGTGGCCCCCACACTGGCCTGTCTTGTGGAGATAGGGTCTCCGTGACTTTTTGCCAGTGTTGACCTCGAACACTCCCACATGAGTAGCTGGGATGATAGGTATGAGTCACAACACCCAGCTATGACTCTTTTATTAAAAGAAAACAAAATTTAATTTTGAAAAATACTATTCATTGAAATGAACTCTGGGAAATGGAAATGAGGTTTTATCTTTGTTTTTTCTTTTTGTTTTCTTTTTGCCTTGTTCATCTGTCTTTGGGGAAGAAGGAGGGGCATAGAAATGGAGGGACAAAGGTTGACTAAGTGCAGCAATGGTACTTACTAGATACCATGTTAAAAATGAACTATCAAACTTGTGGGTAAGGGTGGGAGGGAAAAACTGGGAGAGAATGAGGGAAGGGATGATATTGTCCAAAAAGAAATGAACTCTTCCCAGGTGTTGGTGGCTCATGCCTGGCATCCTAGCTACTCAGGAGGCTGAGGACCAAGGCTTGAAGCCAGCCTGGGCAAAAAAGTCCCTGTGAGATTCTTATTTCCAATTAACCACTCGAAAACAGGAAGTGGAGCTGTGGCTTAAGTAGTAGAGTGCTAGCCTTGAACAAAAGAGCTCAGGGACAGTGCCCAGGCATGAGTTCAAGCCCCACAACAGAAGAAAGAAAGAAAGAAAGAAAGGAAGGAACTCTTTCCCTGACTCATTTAACTGTAACCCCTCTGTGTATCAGTTTTATGATAACTATTAAAAAATAGAATTTTCAAAAATAAAAAATATATAAAACTATTTGTCATGCAGACACCTTAGGCCCTAAGTCAAGCTGTACCTGAAGCCACTTCCTTGTGACTGTACATCTCCAATGAAAGTCCATTTTGCTGTGCCTGGAAGGGTTTCAGAGTAGGAAGGGGCCCTGGTGTCTGAGCACATGGTCTTTCTTGAGATGTGCACATCGTGTGACAACAGTCAGCTCGTGTAAACAACTGTTAATGCTCTGTAGACGAGACAGATCAGTGCCTCAGGGCACCCCCCCCCTTCCTCTGCATGTGGCCACAGAGCTTGACATGGTGACTGTCTCTGCTCTCTACTGAAGGGTTCCTTTAGACTTGTGTGCCCTCTCTTCACAAAACTGTAACCATGGACCCACCATGGCACAGGGGTACAGCTGTCAAATGATGTCCATAAATAACTCACCTGCAAGAAATGTTGTGGTTTATTGCTTCATTTTTGCTAGTCCTGAGACTTGAACTCAGGGCCTAGCCACTATCCCTGAGCTTTTCTTTTCTCCTTCTTCTTCTTTTTTTTTTTTTTTTTTTGGCTGTGGGGCTTGAACTCTGGGCCTGGGCACTGTCCCTGAGCTCTTCACTTGAGCCACAGCGCCACTTCCAATTTTCTTGGTGGTTAATTAGAGAAAGGAGTCTCACAGATGTTCCTGCCTCAGCTGGCTTCAAATCACAATCTTCAAATCTCAGCCTCCTGAGTAACTAGTATACAGGCATGAGCCACCATTGCCCCTGGATAAATGAGTTCTTTTTTGATATCCCTTAACTTTGGAGGGAGAGGGGAGACAATCAGTCACACCTGCTTGGTAATATAATCAGAGAGCCAGTCCACAGTCACCTCTAAGCTGTAAAAACGGCTGATGGATTTCCAAATACACATGCATTCTCTGGCTGTGAGACCTTAAGCAAACTGGCTCACATTCCCCACTACAAGCCAGCAATCCACTACACCTTCTACAGCGTCAGTTCCTCAAAGTCAACCACAGGCCAAGCGCTTTGATGTTAGTCCAGACATGTTCAAAGTAGAGAACCTGCCCATCACTTTTGTGACAGCATATTGTTATAAATGCTTCTGTTTTCTATCAGTTTGGGGTTTTTTTTTGGTGGGGGAGTTGTTTTTGTCAATTGTGGGGCCTGAACTCTGGGCCTGGGCGCTGTCCCTCAGCTCTTCAGCTCAAGGCTAGCGCTCTACCACTTGAGCCACAGCGCCACTTCCGGCTTT
>NW_012267229.1:12340522-12368912 GCF_000151885.1 Dipodomys ordii
CTCTTCAGCTCAAGGCTAGCGCTCTACCACTTGAGCCACAGCGCCACTTCCGGCTTTTTCTGCTTATGTGGTACTGAGGAATCGAACCCAGGGCCCATGCATGCAAGGCAAGCACTCTACCACTGAGCCACCTTCCCAGCCCCTTCTATCAATTATTGTTGTTAATCTCTTACCACACTTAATTTATATACTAAGCTTTATGGTACATTTGTGGAATAGGGAGAAACAACTGGTTCCATCATCCAAGATCTCAAGCACCCACTGGGGGTTCTGAAATGTGACCCCCACTTTGGGTAAAGGGGGTTCGTGGATCATGAACTTCATGGGCTTCATGTGGCTCAAGCTCCACTGAAGCCAGACTCCCTCCGTAGGGCTCTGTATCCAAATACAGTGGAGTCTAAGAACCAGGTAACAGTAAAACCACAGTCACCAAAATATTTTTAAACAACACCCCTTGTGAAAGCCTAAAAGAATGGCTGTGCTTCCCTTAATGTGTTAAACAACAGGACCTCCTCTGTGTGTGTGTGTGTGTGTGTGTGTGTGTGTGTGTGTGTGAGAAGTATCTTCAGATGTCTGTGCCCCCCTTCTGCCCCCTTCTGGTTGTGCAGCCACAGCTTCTAGCATGGCAAAGTTCTAGGTACCTCTGTACTGGCATCAAAGCTGAAGGAAGATCAGGATTTAACTAAAGGTGAGTAAGGATAAATTCCACTCACAGAACCCAGGAAGAGGGCTGGGAAGGTGGCTCAGTGGTAAAGCGCTTGCCTTGCATGCCAGAGGCCCTGGGTTCGATTCCTCAGCACCACATAAGAAAAAAGAAAAAAGCTGGAAGTGGCGCTGTGGCTCAAGTGGTAGAGCGCTAGCCTTGAGCTGAAGAGCTGAGGGACAGCGCCCAGGCCCAGAGTTCAGGTCCCACTACCGGACCAAAAGAAAGAAAGAAAGAACCCAGGAAGACCCCAGTTGAAGAATGTTTGGATTAGAGCCTGGCATCAATGGCTCACACTTGTAATTTTAGCTACTCAGAAGGCTGAGTAGCTAAAACCAATTTGGGCAGAAGAGTCTGTGAGACCATCTCCAGGTAACCAGCAAAATGCCTAAGTAGAGGAATGGTTCAAGTGGTAGAGTGCCAGTCATAGGCAAGACAAATGACAAAGTCCAGAGTTCAAGCTCTAGTATTGGTTTTAAAAAAATCTTTGAACTAATTTATTTATGTAATGTTTTGTGGCTGAGATCTGAGGTTTGTGGTTCAAAGCCATCCTGGGTGGAAGAGTTCATGAGACTCTTATCTCCAATTAACCACCAGAAAACTGGAAATGATGCTGCGGCTCAAAGTGGTACACCTCTAGCCTTAGCAAGAGCTCAGGGACACAGACCAGGCCCTGAGTTCAAGCCCCACAACTGACAAAAAAGCTTTGTGGCTGGGGTTGTTCTTTGTGGGAGAGTGCTTACCTAGCATGTTCAGGGCCCTGAATTCCATGGCCAGTACTGAAAAATAAATAATAATAATAATAAACAGAACCAGGAATACAGCAAAAAAAAGTTTTTTTTTCAGTAATACAGGGAATCAGGAAGGACCTACCACTTAGGGACATCGCTGAGGTACTGAATCAACCCTGCAATGTCTCTAGACAGGAAACTGTCTTTTCACCTAATCCAGCTGGTGAACTTTAGGTGAACTTTGGTCTAACTTGCAGCCCAAAGCACTCTGAATGGCTGTTGCTGACCATCCTTGCCCTGAGAGAGAAGACCCATTTTGCAGCCCAGAAAACTGCACCTCAGAGAGACATCAATCAATTTGCTCGAGGTGACACAGGCAGAAGGGGGGGACGGGGGAAAGGGGGGCATGGAGGGGAACGGAAGAAGAGGGCCAGGAACCTGGACTGGAAGGCAACCTCCACCCTCAAAACCACCAACCTAAGAAAGCATCGGTGAGGACAGCTTGCTCAGAGTTTGTCTCCTAACCTTTCCTGCCCTGCCTGGGGTACATGTGTGTGCTGAGGGCCAATCCCAGATCAGTAGGCATGCATAGGCACTTGTGCAGGGCCATGCGAGGCCTAGCCTAACATGGAATCTATAGGCAACACGCTTCCCAACCCTGCCCTTGCTTTTCTGTTTCTTCCACTCTGCAAATGAGTTCAAGATACTTAATATAATCTGGATGCCGGTGGCTCACCCCTGTAATCCTAGCTACTCAGGAGGCTGAGACCTGAGGACCCCAGTTTAGAGCCAGCCCCAGCAGGAATGTCTGTGAGCCTCTTATCTCCCATGAACCACTAAAAGACCCCCAAGTGGAGCTGTGACTCAAGTGGTAGAGCTCTAGCCTTGAGCAAAAGAGCTCAGGGACAGCGCCCGGGCCCTGAGTACAAGCGCCAGGACCAACAATGATAGCAAGAGCAGCAATAACAACAATGATATTTTAATATGGAATCTCCCGTTTACTTCCTCCTCCTATCTTTCTCCACTGTATCTCACACACACACACACACACACACACACACACACACAGGATTAGAGCCTATTTTCTGGTAACCTGCAGCAGACCCTCTGCTAGCCAGGGCGGCTCATGACTTGGTGCCCCAGGGAAGCCAGGACAGAGCCCGTCCCTCGTGTGCTTCTGTGTGTCCAGAGGCGCTGGGGGGAGGGCTGGATGCACGCAGACGCCTCTCACCATGGCCCTCAAGGAAGCCTAATCATCCCTGCACCCAGGGCTTGCTGGGCCATCTAGGCATAGGCTGCCTGTCCCAGCCGGACCCAGTTCTCCACCTTCCTTCCCCTTCTGGGACCCTCTCAAGACCACACATAGGGGAAAGAAATGCTTCAGAACAGGAAGAATCGGAGTGTCCAGCTGGAGCGGACCTGGGCTTGTCTGCTCCCACTGGAGCCATTGTGGAGATCTCTCTAAGAGGAGAAGGGCCTGGCAGAGCCACCAGAGCTAACCTCAGCCGGGGCCCCTGCAGGCAGCCCACGGAGGACCTTGACTGGCCTCTGGTGGCTGAGCTGGCTCAATGCCACACCAGCAGCTCCATCCTGCGGGACATGAAGCCATCACAGGTCACTCCAAACAGACAGTATTCCAGGACTGATGAAGCCATCCAACAACCAGGGGCCAGGCTCAGTGACTCACACCTATAATCCTAGCTACTTGGAAGGTAAAGATCAGGAGGATCAAGGTGTAAGCTAAGTCCTGGCAAAATGTTAGCAAGACCCCAGCTCAACAAATAGACTATGCATGCTGCTGCATCCCTACACCCCAGCTATTGAGGAGGCCTAGATAGGAGGGTCACAGTCTGAAGCCGGCCCTGGGCAAAATATTAAGACCCTAAATATGCTTACAAGTGTAGTGTTAGCCTAGTAACTAACTTACTAAACAGCATGATTTTAGTTATCCAAGTTGGTTTGTTCTTATTTCGTAAGGGGTGTGTGTGTGTGTGTGTGTGTGTGTGTGTGTGTGTGTGTATACTTGCATGTCCAAGCACGTGTTGGGCCTAGGGCTTAAACTCAGGGCCAGCACTCTACCACTTGAGCCATACTTCGCTCTACTTCCAGCTTTGGGTGGCTAATGGGTGATAAAAGTCTCATGGACTGTTCCGCTCAAGCTGGCTTCAAACAGAAATCCTCAGATCTCAGCCTCCTGAGTAGCTAGGATTACAGGTGTAGCCACCAGCCAACCCCCAGCTTGTTTTGTAAATTTTAAAGACTTTCTTTCCTGTTCTTTCTTATTGTCCTATCTCTCTCTCCTACTCTGAGTGTGAGAGGAACTCAAGAATGTCTCCGCTGCAGGTCATCAAGCTCTGCTCCTTATCTCCCTCACGTAGGAGGGACATGGGAGGAACAGGGCATTCCAGACAGCAAGGAATACAACTCTGCAGACCAACACCAGCATATCAGGAAATAAGAGACCCAGGCGCCCCCTCCACCTCTCCCCCACCCCACGCCAGAGTTACTTTGGCCTGCACATCTGACAGACCACGCTACGAGGGTTTGGGCCTGAACTCAGGCCTGGCATTCTCACTGTCTTCTTCGCTCAAGGCTAGTGTCTAACATTTTGAGCCACAGCTCTACTTCCAGTTTCCTGGAAGTTAGTTGGAGATAAGAGTCTCATGGACTTTCCCGCCTGGGCTGGCTTTAAACCACAATCCTCAGATCTCAGCCTCTAAAGTAACTAGGATTCTAGGTGTGAGCCACTGCCCCAGCTAACATTTTTTCTTTTTCTTTTGAACTGGCATTGAATTGAGGGGACCAACTTCTGGTAATGACTACCTAAAGCAGAAATGGCTGGAAGCATAACTTCAGTGGTAGAGTACCTGCCTAGCAAGCAGGAGGCCAAGTTCAAATCCTAGTAATGGCAAAAAGGAAATAGAAACACACAAAAGCCAGGAGCTGGTGGCTCACGCCTGTAATCCTAACTACTCAGGAGGCAGAGATCTGAGGATCGCAGTTCAAAGCCAGCCTGGGCAGGAAAGTCCTTGAGACTCTTATCTCCAATAAACCACCAGAAAACCGGAAGTGGCGCTGTGTGGCTCAAGTGGTAGAGCACCAGCCTTGAGCTGAAGAGCTGCGAGACAGCGCCCAGGCCCAGCTAAAAACCATCTGTCATTGTGTCTGAACAAAGAACAAATGTGACCACATCCCCTACACAGAGGCTAGCCTGGGTTAGACAGTGAGACTCTGGCTCACATAAGGGTAATAAAACAAATAACTCAAGAATGTTCTTGAGCTGGGCTCCAGTGGCTCATACCTACTCAGGAGGCTGAGATCTGAGGATCATGATTCAAAGTCATCCCAGGAAGGAAAATCTGTGAGACTCTTATCTCTAATAAACCACCAGAATACCAGAAGTGGCGCTGTAGCTCAAGCGGTATAGCACTAGCCTTGAGTTGAAGAGCTAAGGGACAGCACCCAGGCCTAGAGTTCAAGCCCCACAACCAACAACAACAACAAAAAAAAGTACATGAGACTCTTACCTCCAAGTAACCACCAAAAACCCAGAAATGGAGCTTTGGCTCAAGTGGTAGAGAACCAGCCTTTAGAAAAAAATATTCAACCTCAAGGCCCTGAGTTCAAGTGCCAGTATCAATATGAATACACACAAAAGAAGTCTGGGAGCCCAGCACCCGTGGCTCATGCCTGTAATCCTAACTGCTCAAGAATGTGAGAGCTGAGAACCATGTTTCGAAGCCCCAGCCAGGCAGGAAAGTCCATTAGACTCTTATCTCCAATTAAACTAGAAGTGGCGCTGTGGTTCAAAGTGGTCGAGCACTAGCCCTGCGCAAAAAAGCTCAAGGACAGATCCCAGGCCCTGAGTTCAAGCCCTATAACTGACCAAAAAAATGCAGTAAGAGTCAGTGCAGGGCTGGCCCAGCCCCTGTGTCACCAGTGTCCTCGTCTCCTTCCAGCTTCATATTGCTTCATCATTAGCACATGGCTTCATCCTCACGATCACTTCTTAGTCCAAAATAGCTGCTAGGGCTCCAGCCATGAGTACCTGGGTCCCCTGAAAGAAGCATGAGAAAGAAGGGAAAATGGGCTTTCTTCCCAGTATAACCACCTCTTCTAAGGTTGTTCCTCCAAATCTCATCTAACAACTTCTGCTCATTGGCAACCTGTAGCTTTAAAAGAGCATGCCAATCTAGTCTTTTTATTTTTTTAGAGGTTAGGGGATTGCCACCAGGAGTAAAATCATCGTGTGATCAACAAAGAGAAAGGCGGGAAAGGAATTCAGACAAGCAGCCACACCTTCAGGGCTGGTAGACTTCCATTTTAGAGCTGGACAAAGCAGGCGCCCAGAGGTAGAGTCCCTTGTCCACAGTCTGGAGCCCTGTTGAGACTGTGGCTTTGACCATGGGGCTGTGCTGCTTTGGCCTCCACGGGGTGATACAGTGGGTTGTGTGGCGTTGCTGGACTGGAACTGCCATCTTCCGTGCAGAGGTGGGATACAGCCTGTCACCTCCCTCCACCCAGCTCAGTAATGAGGCCAGCGCCCACCTGCGCATATCGGCCGCCTCCCACCTGCCTCAGTGTCCTGGCCCTGGAGGTGGCCTGGCATCCACCAGGCCATCTGGAAAGTTCCTTTACCTCTCAGCTTCCTGATGAGTAAAGGAGCGTGCTGACAGTGTCATCTTCCCGGGGACACCACGGAGCCTGACAGGGAGGGCGCGCTGCACCCACTTCCCTCGCACGTGGCTCTTGGGGGCCAGCCCGACCCCCGGTCAAGACACAGCCAGGTGGGACTCGCCAGTGCCCACACAGATGGCATGTTTTGTGGTTTCCAGGAGTGTCTGTGTGAGGAGTCTGCCTCAAATGAAAGCAAACAATTTAGAGGTGCTTGTGCAAAATTCATCACACATGTGCGTGCGCACACACACACACACACACACACACACCAATTTATCCCAATTTTAGGTTCAGAGCAAAACAACACCAGCATATCTACTCTGGCTCTGATGCCAATGCAGCCATGAACTTGAGCCGTGACCTTGGCCAAGTCTCTGTCCCTCTCTGCCTCCCCCACCCTCCCCCATCATGGGGACACTGGTGTGCTTGCCAGGACCCACATGACAAGGGCTGGGAAAGGAATTTGTGAGCCATGAATGATAGGGACCCAGGGCTTGTGGGAGGTGAAGGGCACAGCGCATGCTGAGGTGCAGGGACAAGCACCCCCAACCCCCACTCCCCCCCCCCCCCCCCCCCCCCCACACACACACATAAGACCTGCCTCTTCTCACAGCTGATAGCGCTCAGCCCAACCTGCTGTGGGGCCTTCCAGAAAGCCCTTCCTGGGGCTGGGAATATGGCTTAGTGGTAGAGTGCTCGCCTAGCATGCATGAAGCCCTGGGTTCCATTCCTCAGCAACCACATACACAGAAAAAGCCAGAAGTGGCGCTTTGGCTCAAGTGGTAGAGCACTAGCCTTGAACAAAAGAAGCTCAGGGACAGAGCCCAGGCCCTGAGTTTAAACCCCAGGACTGGCAAACAACAACAAAAAGCCCTTTCTTTCTCTGGCCCTCTGTTCCTCCATCTGCTCCCAGAGGTCCCTACTGCCTCCATCCCACACAGAGAGGCTCAGTGACTTTTCCAAGACCACACAGCAGTAAGTCATGAAGAGCCTGACTCCGAGGCCAGGTCCTGTGTGGCTGCCTGTGGGGACAGAGGTCCACTGCTGCTCACCAGTGGCTGCCCTCACCCCCATCTCCAGGGAAGCTGGCTAGGCCACAAAGCAGCTAGCCCAGGAGTATTGGCAGGAGGAGGGGAGGGGGAGGGAGGGAGTGGCAGCGAAGCCTTCCCCAGGATTGGGAAGAGCAAGCTCCAGGATCAATCCCTGGGGAGGAGCAGGGGAGGCCCCTTTGGGAGGCCAGGGGCAGAGCTGTGGTTTTCTTCGCCTGGACATGGCCCAGGTGACTCCTCAGTGAGCAAGTCTGCCATTCAAATCTCAGGCTCCCAGGAGACCCAGGACTGCCAGCCCGCAGTCTATGTTTTAAAACTGGAACAGAAGCCAGTGCCCGTGCCTGTAATCCTAGCTACTGGGAGGGTGGGGAAAAGGGGAGGGTGCTGAGGATCACGGTTCAAAGCCAGCCCAGGCAGGAAAGTCCCCATGAGACTCTTATCGCCAATAAACCACCAGAAAACCAGAAGTGACACTGTGGCTCAAGTGGTAGAGCGCTAGCCTTGAGCAAGCGTTCAGGGCCAGCACCCAGGCCCTGAGATCAAGCCCCATGACCGACTGACAGAAAAAGAAAAAAACAACTGGAGCAGGGTTCGCTGGGTTCACACGCAGCCCTGGGGACATGGTGATGTGCACCCATGTGTCTGTGACACACGACACCTACTCAGGTCATCCCAGGGCTCCAGCGGGAAGCAGAGGGGCGCCCCAGAACTGGGCAGGGAAATAGCGTTCCCCAAGCCTGCCTGAGGGACGGGGGTAGGGGTCTGCTCATAAGCCATGTGACTCATGACCTGACTTTAGGAGATTCAGCACAGAGGGTAGGGAAAGGAGGCAGGCCTGTCTTCCCAGAAACCCACATGGGCCTGGCCCAGCCCACGTCCGTCTCCAAGGACACTAAACCTGTCCCGCCCTGCCCTGGGAGGTGATGGCCTGTTGGCCCTTCCAGCAAGCCTGGTGACAAGGTGGAAAAGATGGCCATGATAAAATAGCTGACATTTTTAGACAGGCTACTGGGCATTTTACCTGCATCTCTCACTAATGGCAGGTGTTCTGAATAGCCTCATTTTAGGGCAAGGTGTGGTGCCTCACACTTGTAATTCTAGCTATGTAGGAGGCAGAGGTAGAAGGATCTTCCAGCGAAGACCAGCCCAGACAAAAAGCATGAGGCTCTATGTGAAAAGAAAGAACCAATTAAAAGGGGCTAAAGAGGTGACTCGAGTGGTAGAGCACCTGCCTAGCAAGCATAGACCCTGAGTTCAAACCCTACAGCAAAAGAAGAAAAAGGAGGAAGAGGAGGAGCCTCATGGTTCAGGGAGAAAAAAGGGGATCAGAGCTTAAGTCCCTTCTCCAAGCTCACCAGCCAATAAAGATCCACTCCAGTAAGTGAGCCAGAAACAGTCAGGTGCTGGAATGACAAGGCACCAAATATTGCTAAGACACAAAATCCTCCAGCCGGGCGCCAGTGGCTCATGCCTGTCATCCTAGCTACTCAAGAGGCTGAGATCTGAGGATTGCGGTTCAAAGCCAGCCTGGGCAAGAAGATCCACAGACTCTTATCTCCAATTAACCACCAAAAAAAACGGAAATGGCACTGTGGCTCAAGTGATGGAGCACTCACCTTGAGCTGAAGAGCTCAGGGACAGCACCTAGGCCCAGAGTTCAAGCCCCACGACTGACAAAAACAAAACAAAAACAAGATCGTCCAGCAGGAGGGGACCTGAGGCCCATGAAGAGGAAGCCGTTGGGGACAAGAGTCTCATGCACAGGAGGTCATAGGTCAAGGGCAGAGAAGCAGGACTGAGCAAGCGCTGGCCTGACTCATGTGAGGCCCTGACAGGAAACAAACCACACACAGAAAACAGCTCACTGTCCCGCTGGCTGTACAGCTGTGTCCACTGCAGTCCAGCACAGGGGAGCCCCAGGACCAGGGCCCCACCGCCAGTGCAGAGCTGACTTGCAGCCAGAGGCCTCTGGCATGAGCCAGTACTCTCTCCCATCTCCCCTGGGGCCCTGCACCCTTGGGCTCTGGCCCAAGCAGGCGCCTGCTTTCCTGGGAATCAGGGTGCTGAGTGGGTGGGCAGGAAGCAGAGTATGCAGTGGGTGGGCAAAAGCTGGCTCTCAGAGAGGGTGGTTGGCAGAGGCTCTAGTACTGCAGCCCGCTAGCATGGGGTTGGGGCTAGTGGGCTGCAGGGTTCCCAGCCTGGGCAGCTGCCCCATGGCGCTTGCTTTCCTGAAGCAAGCAAGTGGCAGTCTCATCTGCCCTCCTGGCGTCAGTTACCCAGCAGGCTCAGGACCCTGCAGGTTGGTACTATAGAGTTTCAGGTGCCTAGATTGGCTGCCTCCTGCCATACGTTTATATGCAAACTTAAGCCATTAACTGTGGCTTAAAATAACACCTGCGCCAGATGCCAGTGGCTCATGCCTATAATCCTAGCCAGTCAGGAGGCTGAGATCTGAGGATTGGGGTTCAAAGCCAACCTGAGCAGGAAAGTCTGTGAGACTCTTATCTCCAATTAACCACCAGAAAACCAGAAGTGGTGCTGTGGCTCAAGTGGTAGAGTGCTTACCTTGAACTGAACAGCCAGGGGCAGTGCCCCTGAGTTCAAGCCCCACGACTGACAAAAACAAAAACAAAAAAACAAAAAACACCTGCCAGGCACCAGTGGCTCATGCCTATAATCCTAGTTACTCAGGAGGCTGAGATCTGAGGATCACAGTTTGAAGCCAGGCAGGGAAAGTAAAGCCATGAGACTCTTATTTCCAGTTAACTACCAAAAAGCTGGAAGTAGAGCTGTGGCTCAAGTGGCAGAATGTTAGCCTTGAATGAAAAAGCTAAGGGATAGCTCCAGGCCCTAGTACTACAGCAAACGCGTGTGAGCGTGCGCGCACACACACACACACACACACACACACACACACAGAGCTCATTGCTTTTTTGGGGGGGTCCAGTCGTGGGGCCTGAACTCTGGGCCTGGGCGCTGTCCCTCAGCTCTTCAGCTCAAGGCTAGCACTCTACCACTTGAGCCACAGCGCCACTTCCGGCTTTTTTCTTTTTGCTTATGTGGTGCTGAGGAATCGAACCCAGGGCCTCAGGCATGCAAGGCAAGCGCTCTACCACTGAGCCACCTTCCCAGCCCCAACACACGGAGCTCATTTCTAACAAAGTAAGAGGTGCAGACAGAAGTGCAGACAGCCCCTCACTTGATCATGAGGGCCTGTGTTCAGACAGTACAGCTGCCAGCCTCATCACACTAGATGCTGAAAAGAGGTTCGTTTCATTGCATATCAATTGTACCTCCAAGAGAAAGGGAAAGGCCAACCCCCTTCCTTCCCTCCCCCCTTCTCTACCTCCACACTCCTTTCTGTCCACACACACACACACACCATGGTCTTTCTGATCTCTGGCTGATCCCCTGCACAGGGCCAGGAGTTTGTTTTGTTCTCTGGAATAAACAAATGAATGAAAGAATGAAGATTCAGTCCCTGTGCCCGCCTGAGTGGACGGCCGGTGTTTGGCAGCCATTTACCCCGTGGACGTTGGGAGAGACCACAGCTGAGACAATAGCTCCTGCGCGTCTGCAGGCGGGCCGTGCCCGCCTGCGTCACGGCTCAGGCATTTATTTGGACGATGCCATTCTTGGGCTCTGTCATCATCACTGTAGCCCTGCAGGGGCCCAGCCCGGAACCTGACGCCATTGGCCAGGACTTCCCATGTGGGCACTGTGTGTGTGTGTGACAACCAAAATATTACCTTAAAGGTGGAGCCACACACCAAGCGGGGCAGAGCCCAGGGCCCGGAGGCCACCACCTGATGATGTCTGCCTGTCTGTCTGCCTGTCTGTCACAGGCTTCTTGGCTGCTTTCTTTTACTTCATTTTCTTTTCTTTCCACATGGATAAGATGCGTGTGCACATGATCCAAAGTTCAAAAGATTCAAAACTTTAAGAGTTTCCTTCTCTCTTGATTCTAGCCAGTTTGCTCTGTGGGGACAGCTGGGGCCCATTCTCTGGGGAGATGGGTTCTAGCTATTGTGGCTGAGGATCCTGTTTCATGTTGGAAATGTGGGTGCTTGGAGCTGGGGCTCTGCTGCACCTATGCTGGGGGCGGGAGGGGGGGAGGCCGCGGTGGGCTTGGTGACGGGGGGGGGGCAGTGAGCAGGTCCTCCAGATCACAGGTGACCAAGGGAACACAGAGACCTGCGAGCATGGCACATGCCACAGGACCTGGGATAGTAGCGAGGCTGGTGTTGGGCCTCACCTCCCTATTTAAGAGCCTAAAACGTGGGCTCCCCTTCCTGAGACCGTGTGGGAGGATGTGGGAGCTGAGCCCACCGCCCGCTGGGCTCGGCGCCCAGCACACCATAGGTGCCTGGGCTTGAGAGATGCCTATCCTTCACCTCTTAGTGTGCTAGTCTCCTCACAGTTTAAGCCTTTCAGTGTGGATAACAAATAAAAACATTTTCTTTTATTCTTTTCTCTTTTTTTTTGCCAGTCTTGGGGCTTGAACTCAGGGCCTAGGCACAGTTTCCAAGCTTCTTTGGCTCAAGGCTAGTGCTCTACCCCTTGAGCCACAGTGCCACTTCTGGCTTTTTCTGTATATGTGGTGCTGAGGAATGGAACCCAGGGCTTCCTGCATGCTAGGCGAGCACTCTACCTCTGAGCCACCTTCCCAGCCCAACAGTTTCTCTTTTACCAACAGGGACTCACTATATAGCCAAGACAGGCCTTGCACTCACAATCTGCCTGTCTCAGCCTCCTGAACGCTGGCATTACAGGCATCTACCACCATGCCCAGCTCATAAGACTCTGAAACAATGCATATGATATTCATCTTAGTGTCCATGATTAAGGAATTCTCCCTTTCGGCAGATGCCAAGGTAGGCACCGAGCTTGGAAGTAGCCAAGAGAGGATTTGAACCCAGACCCCCTCATTCCAGAGGCTGCTAACCAGAGCACCTCATCAGAGACCCAGCCACTCTCCGAGAAGACCACGAGACAGGTGTACACACACACTTGTCTCTCAGTATGCACTCGCACTGGCAGGGCCAGGCCAGGCCCAAAATCGAGTGGTCACTGCACACTGCCCAGCAGTGTGACCTGAAGGGAGGGAGGGACAGCTGTCCCCTCTGTGCCCCAGAGCCCGTAAAATTCAACACGCCTGGGGCAGAGCTCTCTGGGCTGCAGAGGCTGCAGGCAGGAAGGATTAAGGATGAACCCCAGGGTGGGGGGAGGGCGCACATGGAGGGAAAGGGGGGGCGGGAGGGACACCAGGGACATGGCTGGACAGCCCAGCCCAGCTGCCAAGTGACCTTGCTCCCAATGCAGTGCCAGGCTGGAAGGCTCCAGACAGGGCCCCCGGCTTTAGGGGAGAGACCTCCCTGGGCTATTTTCAAACCCCAGAAATCCAGGCCGAAGGTCCTGACTTTCCACTTCCCCCAGCCCAGGGTTAGCCCTTCCCTGCCTAGAGCCATACTAGAGATCACAATGCCTCAAGAGGAAAGCAAAAGCCATAGGAGAACCATCCATTGCTCTGGGTCACCCAGCTAGAGGGCCTGAACTCTGTCCCTCTAATCTCTGGGCCTTCCCACCATGCTCTCTCTCTCTCTCTCTCTCTCTCTCCCTCCTCCTCCTCCTCCTCCTCCTCCTTTCATTCAGCAGATGTTTAGATGTTTTGGGAGTAGCTGTCTCCCTTCAGAGGCTGGGGGCATCACCCAGGGCAAAGCCAAGCCTCTGCCTACTGAAGCTTCATTCTCGTGAGAGACACAGAAAGTGGCCTCTTCACAGTCCAGTCCAGAAGGATGTGTCTTAGGAAGAGGAACAACCAGCAATAGGGAGGGAAACTGTCACACGCTCATGAGTCAGCTGTGGGGGGTGGTCAGCGAAGGCCTCTCGGAAGAGGTCCAACCTGGGCAGACACCAGAATGAAGGAAAGAATGAATTGTGTGATATCTGCCAGAGAATCAAAGGAAACAGCAAGTCAAAGGCCCTGAGGTAGTAAGACATGGCTACAGCAGAGGCTGGAGGAATGACAGGGATTGAGATCATGAGGCTTTGCCAAGCATCATTTGGCCACAGGGTTTTTGTCTGCCTGGCAGGATAGACCCTCACATTGTTCGAAGGCTCCTACCATTCTTCATGAATATCACTTTCTCCCTATTCCAATCATCTATTCCTCCTGAGGCAGAACAGGCCGTATCTCCAGAATCCTTCATCTCTAGTTCATCTTCTCTGGTTAATTCTTATGTATCCTTCACAGCTCGGCTCAAATTTTAGACTTCCAAGATTTGCTGGTCAGGTCAGCAGTCAGGTCAGAATTTCTCATCCCCCATCCTCCTCCTCTTCCTCCTTTCCCCCTCCCTCCGTCTCCTCTATGAACCCCTCAGGGATGGGGAGATCACTGCCATACATACACATACCACACCCAAGCCCAGGACCTGTGGCAAGGCGCAATAGCAGAGTGACTAACTGATCTTCATTTTCCATGTGAGTGAATCTGGGCCCCGGGGGGGCCTGAGGTTCCCAGGAAAACGGAGAGGGGTGGGCCCCGCTGCAAGGCTTGCCTGTTAGAGCACCATGGGCAGGAGCCCCAGCTCCAGCACCGGCACAATGTTGGTGCTCGTGATGCTTGTCTTACGAGGCGCTCTCGAGATGCTGTTCATCAGAATGGCTCCACATGAAAGAGGGAAGGAGGCAGGCTTCTTCAGAAGTGCTTGAAGGGCTTCCAGAAGGAAACTGGAGCCTAGAAGCTCACTGCTGTGTGTAATAGCACCCTGGGGAAATCAAAGGTGTCAGAGAATCAAGAGAATTAGGGGCAGCTGAGGAGGCACCTGAGCAAATACGAAAGGAAAGCGAGCAGGAACAGGGGAAAAGCTAAGAGCTGCTGGAGACAGGAAAGGAACTCAGATATAAACACGTGACATGGCTTAGCAGGAAGCAGCATTTCCACAGCCATAAGATGAGCAATGCCCACTTCAGGAAAACAAAAACAAAAACTGCACTGCATATCGATTGCAAGTAGAAGGGGTGAGTGAAAGCTAAGTCCTCCTCCATAAAAAGTGTCTGTAATCCTAGCTACTGAGAAGGCTGATTTCTGAGGATCATGGTTCAAAGCCAGCCCCGGCAGAAAAGTCTGTGAGATTCTTATCTCCAATAAACCACCAGAAAACCAGAAGTGGCTCAAACCGGTAGAGTGCTAGCCTTGAGCATAAGAGCTCAGGAACAGGGGCTGGGAAGGTGGCTCATTGGTAGAGCACTTGCCTTGCATGCATGAGGTCCTGAGTTCGATTCCTTAGCACCACATAACCAAAAAAAAAAGCCAGAAGTGGTGCTGTGGCTCAAGTGGTAGAGCGCTAGCCTTGAGCTGAAGAGCTGAGGGACAGCGCTCAGGCCCAGAGTTCAGGCCCATGACCGGACCCAAAAAAAAAAGAGCTCATGAACAGCACCCAGGACCTGAGTTCAAGGCCCGGGATGGACCCAAGAAAAAGGCATTTGGCCACATGACAGGCTTGAACCCTACTGACAACAACCAAAGTCTTCCACTCTTTCCTTCCAAAGAGGCAAAGACCGTCATGTGATGCCCGCCCAGGGGGTCCGGAGGGCAGCCACTGCAAACAGAGCCCGTCTGTCGCTGCCTACACCTTATGAGCACCAGGGAAAGCAAGCTACTTGGAAATCCGGCGGCAGACAACACTGAAAAAGTTGGAAGTGGTCTCCTTGGAGGAGTGAGGCTGGGAGGGCCAGGAGGGGGTGAGAATACCCTTTCTAACTGTGCCATGTAATCTGGCACTAATATCCGAGGGGGTTCGGAACCAGCAGAGAAACACAAAGGGAACAGTCTCTGGGGACAGTGGGTGACGTTTCCTGTCCATACGGCCCACACTTGTCTAAACTCAGCAAACCAGACCTTCAAAGAGCCATCTGTACATTTTATCTCCACCAAGGAAAAAAAAAGAACTGTAAGCAAATACAGGACTCTAGCTAACGGCCTGTATGCTGACATCTCATGAAGGAGAGCAAGCTGATATTTGCAAACTTTCTTTGAGAAGGTTTTTTAAATTAAGCCAGGTCCTGGTGGCTCACTCCTGTAACCATAGCTACACAGGAAGATCGGTGTTCAACGCCAGATAAGACTTTTTTCCCCCATTGGCCGTGGGGCTTGAACTCAGGGCCTCATCACTGCCCCTGAGCCTCTGGGTTTTGAGTGGTTGATTGGGATTAAAAGTCTCACAAGGACTTTTCTGCCTAGTCTAGCTTGAAACCGCAATCCTCAGATCCCTGCTGCCTAAGTAGCTAGAATCATAGGCGAGAGCCACCGACACCCGGCTGAAAAGTCCATGAGACATTCATTTAGCTCTAGTTACCAGCAAAAAGTCAGAAGTAATGACATGGCTCAAGTGGTAGGGTACCAGATTTGAATGGAAAAAGCCAAGTGAGAGTTCAAGCCCCAGTACTAGCACATATACACTCCCCTGAAAAAAAGTTGCATAGAGAGACAAGTAGGTTCCTTATAAATCAAGTATAGCAATATTAACAATTGTACATTGTGGGTAGATATATAATGATTTCCATTTGAAGTTTTTCCTATAAGATGCTGGGGGACCACTAAGTGAATGAGTTGAAGGCCAATATTATACTGCTCAAACTCAGATCGGCCTGGATGGCCCACACACCCTCCTCTGTGCCTGGCTGGCTGGCAACTGTCACCATGCCTTTGTGTTCCCACTGCACCCTGGGACCCTAGAGTGTGGGGACCCAGGATGTCCTCACCTCTGTCCCCCTCCCTCTCCCCCCCCCAGGATGTCTGGCAGAATGGGATGTCCTCCCCCGGGCCCCTCCATACCTCAGTAACAGAACTATCTCACCAGGGACATCCCCTGCAGCTGTATTCTGTCCTCTTGCAGGGGGTAAACTGAGGTGAGACAGAGCCTGGCTCGCCTGGGGACTAAGCAGCCAGGGTGCTTGCTCCCAGCCCATGTATGTATAATTAGCCAGTGGGAAATAGATGGGGGAGCAGATCTCATCTGCCTAATTAGGGGCTCAGCAGCTGGGACCAGGTTGGCCTGAGGAGCCAGCGGGAGAGCAGCAAGCCCCGGAGAAGGGGCAGCAGCTGCCGGCCCTGAGGGGGGCTGCCCATTGAGGCTCACACCCACTCCACATGGAGGGGAACAATGGAGGAGCTGTGTCTGCAGATTGGAGGCTGGCAGGGGGAGGGGCTGGCTGGGAGGCTCCAGACTCTGGAAGGGGTGGGGTGGGGGCTCTCAAGGCCCGGCAGCACCTGTTGGAGAAATCAAGGCTCAGTCTGGCACCATCGCCCCTTCCAATAATCCCTCCTAGGGTCCCCTTCACCCCCACTGGTTGACTCAGTTCTGCTCTGGGATAGGGCCTTGTATTGCAGGACAGGAGAAGTGCTCTCGGCTTCTCTGCCCCAAGTGAAGGCAGGGACGAGGTGTGCTTGCCACGGGCACGCAGCAAGTGCTGCACAGTAGAATAATCAGAAGGAATGGGTCCATGGAGAAGTGGGAAGCCCAGGCCTTCTTGCAGACCTGCTAGAAGCACCCCTGTCTCTCTAAAGGTCCCCTTCAGATTTGGTGAGGGGTGCCCCAGCACCAACACCTCTCCCAGGAACTAGAAGTTCCCCTGCCAGCCCTGGGACCTGAACACCAATTTCTCCACATTGTAAAATGCAGCCAGGTCATCCAACTTCCAGACTGCCTGGGGTTTGCAGGTCACAGTGAGGAAAGAGCCCAGAGAGCTGGCCTTGGACCACACAAAGGCTCCACCACGCGGAGCTGGCCTGGCTGTCCACCCTGACCCTCACTCCTGCAGTACGGAGACCCAGGAGGCCTGGCTCCTGCCCTGTCAGAACTGCTGGACATCTTTGGACATCCGGGCCTCTTTTTTTTATTTTTTTTTTGGGTCTGGTCGTGGGGCCTGAACTCTGGGCCTGGGCATTGTCCCTCAGCTCTTCAGCTCAAGGCTAGCGCTCTACCACTTGAGCCACAGCACCACTTCGGCTTTTTTTTTCTCCTTATGTGGCACTAAGGAATCAAACCCAGGGCCTCACACATGCAAGGCAAGCGCTCATTCACTGAGCCACCTTCCCAGCCCCCATCCGGGCCTCTTGTGCCTCAGTCTCTTCGCTGTACCCAGAGGGAGTAGAACCCATTCTCACACGGCAACCACATTTTTCTTTATCCAATCTCCCTGTTTTTGCTCAGACTCAGGCCAGATCCCCAGGACTGGTTGTGAGCAGACAACTGGCCTGACCTGGATGTTTGTCAACAGCTTAGCGGAAATCAACTCTTTCTGCCTAAAATAAAACACGAGCCCTGTCACAGGGGCCCCCTAGCCCTTCCTGTTTCTGAAAGTTGCAGCTGAAGGAGGCAGCCTGGGTGAGGAAGCACCACCGGCCTCCCCACTCCCATGGGGGGAGGGGAGCCCGCAAGACCGCCCTGGATGGTCACCCGCGAGTACTAGGTCTGGTTGTCCTGGCAGCCAAGCGCAGTGTCTCCTGGCTACAAGGTACTAACCTGGGAGACAACTAGAAGGGGATGAGCCCTCCAAGCTCAGTACCAGCGCCCTACCCTTCTGCCCCTTCCCCCCAGAACTATCACCAAGGATCCAGGACCCAAGCCTGTGACACCTGGCCCTCCATGGAGGCCAGGAGGGAGCCTGGCTTGTCTACGGCCACCCACCCTACGCTGCTCACCTACAGCCCCACTTCCTTCCCCAACTCCCGCCTCCAGCTCTCACTATGGCCTGGGTGCCTTCTCTGAGCTTCCTGAACACCAAGGCTGGGGAAGGCCTGGGCATCCCTGCCAGCCTCTCCTCTATGCCCCTTTCCCAGCTCTGTCCCCTTCTGCCATGCAGCTGACCCATCTCCTCTGCCATGAGGGAGGGATGGCTGGCCAGACAACCCCTTGCCCACACCTTGGGGTGAACAAGTACCCAAGTTTTGAAGACTCTACCCCATGACTTTTAGAGACTTATCCTTTGTGAACACAGAAGAGTCTGAAGGCTCAGCCCTTGAGAAACGAACAATTGTGTTTATTAACAAGGAAGAAAAATCAGAGCAGCACAGTCTCCTAACCAGTCCCTCCTGTAGTCTACCCACCTAGCCCATCTGCCAAAGACTGTAGACAAATGCTCTCCTCCCTGCCCCCATCCAGGATGAGCTCCCAGGAAGTCAGGGCCCGCTGGATAAAGAAGTCAGCAGAGGCCAAGGAAGGAAGGAGGAAACCGAGCTCCTTGGCCAGACAGGCTTGGCAAGTTGTTTGGCCCCTTACTCTCAATGGGGAGGGCTCAACATCCCAAATCCGGCCCCAGTAGAGGAACCAAGCTGGTGTATACTCCCTTCAGAAACCTCACTCGTGGGGAGGGGAGGCCAAGGCCAAGGCCACTGGGGGCAGGGTGGGACCTTGTCAGAGGTCGCTGGGTTGCGCCACGGGGTTCACACCAGGGAGCTGCCTCCGGTCTGCCCAGAGACAGGAAGTGGATGCACAAGTCCAGGGCCCAAATGCCCTCCACGCTCTGTCCTGCGCGGGTCCCGGCCCCCGTGGGGGCCTACCCCTCCGCGGCCGGGGTCTCGCGGGCCTGCCGGAGGCCGTACAGCCACTTGATCACGCGGGCATTCCTCTCGATCACCGACACGCCGTAGGGGACGCGATCCCGGGCGCGCTCCTCCACCGTGGCCGAGCTGCGGCGGGAGCATCCCCCCTCGGAGCTGCCGGGCCCGGCACTGGGCCCCGCCAGGGACACGATGTCCGAGCTGGCCCGCGCCAGGTGCGCCACCCCCAGGCCCCGGGCCTCCTCGGGGTCCAGGCCGCAGTAGTTAAAAAAGCGCTCGAGGTCGGCGGCGGCCCTGGAGAAGCGCTCGCTCAGGTCCGACTTGGAGCGCTGCAGTCCCGGCGGCCGGCCGGGGCTGGAGGCGGCGGTGGTCCCGGGCGACGGGCAGGGCTGGGCAGGGGAGGCGGCGGGCAGGGGGCGCACGTCCACGCGGCGCACGGCAGCCGTGCTGGGCGGGGGGCGCGGAGGGGTGGCTGGGGGGGCCGGGGCGGCTCCCTCCGCCCGCCCGGGGGTCCGGCTGCCCTCCCCGGCGCACACGGGGCTGTCACACAGGTCGATGAGGTTGCTGAGGATGTCCAGGTCCAGCTGCGGCCGGCGGCAGGGGCCAGGCAGCGCTCGGCGGCTGGGCGTGAGCACTGTGCGGCGAGTCCCGGGACTAAAGAGCGGCTGCTTGGACAGCAGGGGCTGCACGGGCTCCTGGCGGGTGTTGGCCACGTGCAGGCTCTTGACGTACTTGGCCTTGTCGGCCTCCAGGCGCTCCACCGCGCTGGGTTTCCGGGCTCCGCCGTCCACCGGCCTCCGTAGCAGGTAGCCGGGAACCTTGGGCCGCAAGCGGAAAGGAAGGGCGGGCGCGGCTGGGGCTCCCGGGCTGAGCGTGTCCACAGGCATGGCTGTCACATACCCCGAGGGCTTCGGTCCGGCAGAAAGCAGGCAACCTCTGCGGGGAAGGGAAGGAACCAGGCTGAGCGCAGACAGACAAAGGCTCAGGCAGAGCCGGTGAGGGGCTGAGAAACCGGCCCTATATAAGGGAGAGGCCACGCCCCCACACCACAGGGAACCAATCAACAGGTAGACGGCCGCTGCTGACGGGGTGTGACCACACCCACTCCCCTTCCCCCCGCCCATCCAGGGATGGGGATCAATCAGGCCCAGCGCTGACAGAAAAAGTAAAAAGACGCTGGAGAAGAAAGAACAGGCAGCGCTGATGTTAAGGGGAACAGAGCAGGGCCCAGACCCCGTGCTGAGGACGGCCAGCTCCACCTCGGCGTCTCCCCAGAAGCCATTTTGCAGATGGGAAAACTGAGGAAACCAGAGCTGGAGGAAATCACCCAACAAGCTGCAAAGGAAATGGGGGTGCAGGTGGTCAAGTGACCCAGGAGGAGGGGACTCCAGCCCACCTGGACACCCCACCTGGACTGCCCACAGAAGCCTGGCACTACCTCCACTCCTCACCCACCCGGGCAGGAAGCCGCTAGGTGCCATCCACCTGCCTGGACATGCCAGGCCCTGGGCATAGAAGAGCATGTACGAGCAGAAAATGCCCATCTCTGCCCCACCGGAGGCCAGACACCCGTAGCTTCCAACATGGGATGCCAAGGTGAGGCCCACAGTGACCCATCTGAGCCCTGCTGCTCCAAGGAAGGTCGGAAGGAGCCAGGCCCACAGGGATGGCTCTCAGGCCGGAGCTCTGCCTGCACATGCAAGTCTACAGGGATGCCCAAGCAGCACAGCTCAGGTATCCAGGTAACCCTGTGCATGTTTCCAAGGAAGGGCCAAGGCCAGAAGACCCCAGCCCCTTAGCTCCCTGGGAAACAAAGGTCCCAAACCTCATCTGGGCAACAGAGAAAGAGGAGTGCTTAAAGCACCCCAAGAGGACTTACTGTTCAGGCCGCCTGGACCTGTACTGCCTGGATTAAATAGCCACTACTCACCTGACTCTTCAGCCTTCCTAAAACTCAAAGAGACAGCACCTCACACCTCTAATCCTCACTGCTCACAGGCAGGAATCTGAGGATTGTAGTTAAAAGCCAACCTGGGCAGGAAACTCCATGAGACTCTTACCTCTAATTAATCATCAAAAAGCCAGAAGTGGAGGTATGGCTCAAGTAGTCGAGCACCAGACTTGAGTTAAAAAAAAAAAAAAGCTAAGGGACAGCCCTGAGTTCAAATCCCAGTGTCACACATACAGCCAGGTCCTGAATCACACCAGCTCCACCTCCATGATGACGGGAGGGCCAGTCTGTGTGTTCACTGTGGCTCTTAGTACCTGCTAGGCATTCCAATATTCACTGAGTTGAAATGGCTAGGGAGCCAGCCCTGAACCAGCAGAGCGATGGAGCAGAGGAGCAGCCTGTGGGTCAAGGCCAAGGCGATGGGAGTAGTGTACCAGGAGGCTGGAGACCCAAAAATGAAAGGCTTCTTAGCTATGCACATAATCAGTAATAATTTGTACAATACTGCATTTACCAGGCAAATAAAACATGTCTGCAAAGGTACCTGTCCTCCTCCATGTTTCCTCCTTCCCCAGCTTGGAGGTGAGCAGCTATGGTGAACTGACCTGGGCCTTGGGGGCTGTTGGTTCATAGCTACTGCTGCTCCCAGGGTAGGGGGGGATGGGTAGATAGGGGAGGCAGGCTCACCCAACTCAGGTAGACCCCCCAGGAGACCTCAGGCAGGGAGCTCCTGCGAAGTAGCCAGACTGCACCCCACCCCCTCCACCCCCCACCACCACCCAAACCAGTCCAACCCGTTGGTAGTAGCAGAGGCGGAGGCGGGTCCTTCCCCAGGCACCACAGGGAAAGAGGAAGAAGGTCAGAGAAGCAGGGCCAGGGCAAAAGCCCCTTGAGCACCTGCTCCAGCAGTCATTCCTGCCAGTGCCCCGGCCCCAGAGCCCCTTGGGCAGGGAGGCTCAGGGACAGAAGTGGCCTGGCTCAGGGTCTCGGGGGTGCCCACCCACCCGCCTGCTGTGCACCTTGCACAAGCAGCTGCCACCTCTTTAACAGACTTGGTTTCCTTATCTGTGAAATAAAGTTAAAAATAGCCCTCCCTGTGCACGGTCGGTCGGGTCACCAGAAGCCTGGAGTGATCAAACAGGTCACCACACCTGAGGAGCCAGTGGGAGGGCAGCGCTCCACCAGCCTGGCTGGCTGGCTGATTTCCGAATCGCGCCTGTGACAACCCAAGTACGCAGATGCCATCCCAGGGTCCCTAGGCCCGTGACAGGGGATGAACAGCAAAGTGACCTGCAGGAGCTCCATGCACAGGGGGCAGCTGGCAGGCTGGTGGCTCATGTGAAGGGTGGCCAGGCTGGTCTGTTCTCACTGGCCGGCACCCCACCCATGGATTTTCCAACACTGCCACCAACACTGAATGCCAACACTTTCTGCTGCGCCTCACCCCTCCCCACCACTGGCACCGGCTTTAGCCTTAGGGGACCATGGAGGGGGACTCCAAACCTCAGCTTGGCTTCTACCATCTCTCACTCTGAGGCAAGCTGGGGAGTCCTAGGGATGCCAAGGGTACCAGGAGGGCTGTGTGATGGCCAGAGCCCCTGCCCGGCTCTGAGCCAGGGTTGACCTACGTTTCTAATGGTCCGTGTGGCCCAGTCATGGCCAAAGGCTAGAACTTACCAATTCCCTGCCATCCAGGGAGGGCATGGCACCCTGGCTGTCCCCTCATGTCTGGGCCAAGTGCCCCCCCCAGTCCTGGCCCCCACCAGCTCCCCCCAGCACGTACCTACCTTGCTCCCCTTGCTCCCCGCTGCTGCGCTCCTCCAGCCCAGCCAACCTGGCTCAGGTAACCAAGTTTGCGCAACTTCCGGCAGCCTCAGGCAGGTGAACTCGCTGGCCTAAATGTCACTCCATAAGAGGGAAGGAAAGCCAGGAGGAAGCTGGAACTGGACCCTGGGTGCTAACCACTGGACTGTAAAGGGGGTCCAATCAGCCCCAGGCCACCCCAGGAAGCTCTTCCGGGAGCCAGGCCAGCCCACTGCATGCGTGGCAGAGTCCCAGCACACACTCGGGGCTGTGTCTATGTGAGGGACCTCCCAGTTAAGGGGAAATGAAGTCACTCCCCAAACTCCCCTGAGTCAGTGCCAGTGGTCTGCGCCCTGACGAATGGAAAGCCCAGGCTGGGGAAGGCTGAGTCACTTGCTCAAACTCACCAGGGAGACTGCAACCTGGGAACTTTCCCTCCAGACCACGCCCCCATGTCACCTCGCAAACCCTGGAGCAGGTGGCTGGCTTCTGCTGTGAATGAGGAGTGCCACCTTTGGGCCTGGACATGCCCTGCCTGCAACAGCTTTGTGCAAACCTGAGACAGGGCTGTGAGGTTCCCTGGAGCTCTGAGGGCCAAGCACAGCACACTGAAACCTCATGGTGCCTTGCGGCCAGCCTGCAGAAGGACCTGTACTCGCTCCCCACCCTCCACCAGCTGCTAGCCTCTGCCACTCAGGTGGGCGCCTCGGACTAAGCCATCTTCCACTAGGATGCTGAGGCCAGGGAAAGAGATCATCACCCATACTTTAGTAAAATGGGAGGATTCGTCTCTTCTTCTATCTGCACCAGGCTCTGCTGTGCTCTCTCACAGACATATTAACAACTTACACCCTCATACCTGCTCTGTGCATTACCCCATTTTACAGTTCAAATGCTCTGTGCATTACCCCATTTTACGGATTAAAAAACAACTGAGGGACAGAGGTCAGGTTTCCAACCTGAGGTCACACAGCCTGCAAATGGCAAAGCCAAGATTTGAACCCTGGCTTGGGTCCTGGGAGGGTTTCTAGTGTTAAGGCTTTGGCCATTGACCAGACAAGTCCCTCAGGAAACATCTAAAGTATCTACAGATTCTGCTTGGGCCCCAGAAAGAAGACATCTCTGGAAGCACACCTTGGCTGTGATGCTGAGCCTCTGTTTTCTCAGCTATAAAATGAGAGAGCAATGAAGTGTTGTCCAAAAGACCTGATCTCATAACCACTCCGCTTAACTCTTAGGATAAAACCCAGTCTTAGCAGGGCACCAGTGGCTCAGGCCTATAATCTAACTACTCAGGAGACTGAGATCTGAAGGTCTCAGCTCAAAGCCAGCCCAAGCAGGAAAGTCTGTGAGGCTCCCATCTCCAATTAAATACCAAAGGAAGTTGGAAGTAGAACTGTGGCTGAAGTGGTAGAGTGCCAGTCTTGGGCCCCAAATTCAGGGACCTGAGTTCAAGCCCCAGTACCAACATTAAAAAAAAAAAAAAGCAGACAAACAAAAATCTAGCTGGCCCAGTAGGCCCTCTACCCTCGGGGGCCAGGTCCCTGCCCAAGCCTCCCTTCTCGTGCATACACAGCCTCTCCCCTGCTCCAGTCACCAAGCCCTGTCTGCAGATATTCTGATGTGCAAAGGTCTGTCTTGCCCCAGGGTCTTTGCACCAACTGCTCTTTGCCGGTTTTTAGAATCACTTCAAGTGCCAGCTCCTCCAAGGCCTCCTGGCCACCCCGAGAGAGTCCCACCTACCCCATCCCTTATCCTTTTGAGTTCTCTCTTCTCCTTCACATCTGTCCTGGACCTTCCTCTGCCCTCCCTGTTTTCTTCTTCCAAGACAAACATGACAGGAAACATCACTGACCTGTGGCTAGAACAAGACACAGACCAGCCATGGAGATGCATGCATTTAATAGTGGGGTTTTTGTTTCGTTTTGTCTTGTTTTCTGTGTTGATTCTGGGGCTTGAACTTAGGGCCTCATGTGCTTATCAGCTTTTTCTACTCAGTTATGGCTCTACCTCCAGTTCTAGCTTTTTGCTGGTTAATAGGAACCAAGAGTCTCATAGCTTTGTCTGCCAAGGCTGACTTCAAACTTCAATCCCCAGTTCTCAGTTTCTCAGTAGCTAGGATTACAGGCATGAGCCACTGTGCCCAGCTGATTACTGTTCCGTTAATCCTACCTCAATTTAAAAGGGAGAAAAAGAGGGAGGGAAGGAGGGGACTCTTTATTCTGTAACAACAGTCTGTCCTAATCTTGGTGATCAGCTGACTCCCTGGCTAGGGCTCTAACTGCCAGATTTCCCCTGTGTATAGTTACTATTTTCCCTTTGTAATTAATCGCTATCTTGGGAGGGGGGGAAATAAAGGCCTGAGTCCCAGGGTACCAGTTCCCCCAGCTCCCTCTCCCACCTAAGCTGCTGGCACCAGGGCCCAGCTGACTCTTCCTCTGGCCCCAAGCCCCCACCCCCCAACCTGGGCTCTGCTGCTTCTAGCCCAGCCCAGTTCTTCCTTCAAAAACACCATACCCATCTCTGCCCGTGCAGCTCACCTGCCCTCAGTGCCTTTGCTCCACCCCTGCTTCCTCTGCACGTGCAGCTGGATTCCAGAGTCAGCGTTCTGCACAGCAAACATCTCGAGGCCTCCTTTCCCCAACTCCAAAACAAGGAATCCCTCCCAGCATGAGGCCGGTGTAAGATAATTCCCACCAAAGTGTGACCTATGGAAACTGCTCTGCCAAACAGGCTCTCCAGGGCCAGCTCCCAGGAGAGGCCATCACCAGAAGGCTGGCCACAGTCCCCATGGGCTCCAAATCTAAGATAAGACAGTAAAGAGAGCAAAGTCACTGGAATAGACATTTCCCCATGATTTACAAAGGGGAGCCAAGCATGGTGGTGCATGCCTGTAATCCCAGCACTCTGGGGGGTATGGTGGGAAGTGAGACATGGCCACATCCTCAGAAAGAAGATATACAAAAGGTGAAATCAAAGCTGAATACCATGGCTCATACCTGTAAACTTAGCTACTCAGGAGGCTGAGATCTGAGGATTGAGGTTCAAAGTCAGCAGGGGCAGGAAAGTCTATAACATTCTTATCTCCAATGAGGCAAAAAAAAAAAAAAAAAAGTGGAAGTAGAGTTATAGCTCAAGTGGTAGAGTGCTAGCCTTGAGCACAAAAACAGCATCCAGGCCCTGAACTCAAGCTCCAGGCATGGTATACACACACACACACACACGCAGACACACACACACAGACACAAATCTTAAGAGATGGAGCTCCAGCCTAGCAAGCAACACTGAGCTTTTGAGCCAAAGGTCCAGAATTCAGACTTCACAACTATGACTGGAGGGTTTTGAGAATCAATATTATTTGGCACATACATACATGCTCATGCTGAAGAAGAAGCCAGGCTGCCTTAGTTCATATCACATTTCTGCATGACCTCGTGCAAAGTCTTAGGTCCCTTTTATTTATTTTTTTTGGTCAGTCATAGGGCTTGAACTCTAGGCCTGGGCGCTGTCCCTCAGCTCTTCAGCTCAAGGCTAGCGCTCTACCACTTGAGCCACAGCACCACTTCCGGCTTTTTCTGCTTATGTGGTGCTGAGGAATCTAACCCAGGGCCTCATGCATGCAAGGCAAGTGCTCTACCACTGAGCCACCTTCCCAGGCCCTTAGGTCCCTCTTGTACTGTTTCCCCTCTGGAAGATGGAAAGGATGTGGAGGGAACTACCTTGCAGAATGGAGGGAATTCACACACACTTATAAAGCACTTAGCCCTAAGTGCTCAAGGTGTGGAGTGATTTTTGCCCTGGTTCAGGGGTCAGAGGTGCAGTTTCTGGTGTTCATCACATCCTCCACCCACCAACCCCACCCCCTTCCTTCCACCTGCTTCTCTCAGTCCCGTCCTGGAAGCCAAGTCCAGACTTGGAGAGACAGAGAGGCCCTGGCCTGTCCCAGAAGAGGATCAGAAAGGCTCCAGCCAGCAGGGCAACCCCAGCTCCATTTCAGCCAGCTGTCCAGGGCAGACACCCCGCTGGACAGCCTCCACGGCTGTGCCAGCCCAAGCTATTTCTGGAGTCTTCTCAACACTCATGTCTTGGCCTGCCCAAGAGTCAACCTGGTACAATCCTCAGGAAGGAGGTATGAGACGGCTGTGGGAGGGGTGTGGGAGTGGATGCCTAGGGTACCAAGCTCCTGCCTGTGCAGCACACCGTATGCCCACCTCCACTAACTCGGTCTTCTAGCCTTGATTTATACCAGAGGTTGCAAAATGGGGACAAAGGGCCTTGCTGTGGGGACTGAATGCCAAGGGGGAGAGAGAGAGAAAGGCAAGGCCTTAGGCACACAGGAAGGGGAAAGGTGGGGCTTGAGAAGAACTCACAGCCATGCCCACTTCCTGCCCTCCACTACCCTCTGCCTAGGCCTGAGCTTACCAGTCCCGCCTAAAAATGTGAAGAAACACGTCCAATGTCACACCATGTCAGCAACAGCTCTCACAGACAGGACAGTGACCTCATGGTTGTATGCATATTTAATCATTATGTATATTTAATCATTTTAAGTATATCTATTTAATGGGATTTTCAGTGAGGTAAACAGGTAGCTCAAAATTTTACAACTTTAGTCCAGGGCTAGAGGCTCATACCTTGTAATCCTAATCAAGGAATCTGAAATCTCAGAATCTCAGTCCAAAGCCAGCACTGGCCGAAAAGTCAGTGAGACTCTTATCTCCAATTATCTAACAAAATAAGCAGGAAGTGGAGGTATATAGCTCAAGTGGTAGAGTGCCAGTCTTCAGTGAAAAAGCCAAGGGAGATCACAAGGGCCTGAGTTCAAGTCCCAGTACTGCCCTCCTCTCCCAAAAAGCCCACACTGCACTCCTGGTAAGTCCCTCACTTGCCTCATCCCCACATTTGCTAGGCATCACCTTCCAGCAGGGGAAGATCAGAAACTGGCTAATAAGTAAGCCATGTAGGGCATGGATGGGACCAATGCCACAAAACATGGTCAGTGAAGGCCAGGGTGAGTTGAAGTAATGAATGGAAAGATTTGGTTTTCTTTGAGTTCTTGGGAGTCTTATCCCCAAAGGCTGGAGGCAGGGAATCCCCACAAGAGGTCAGAAATTCCCTTCTGAAAAGACTGCTGACAGGATTCTAGATGTCAAGACGGAAGCCAGACCCCTGCATTGACAAGCCTGAGAATATGGCGATGGGGGGTTAAATATTCAGACCTCAATTCCTCCCCCCTCTCCTACATAATGCCACCAACTATAGTACCCTAAGGCAGGAGGGGAATCCCAGGAGGCAGAGGGCCCAGCCCAAACCAAATCTCCATCTGGGAGGGTCCTAACCCTACTCCCAACTCCAGGTCTTGGCTGACTAGCGACCCTGGCCCCGCTGCCCTACCCCAACCTGGGGCAGATTCCCGAGGCCAGCAGAGCCGCTTAGGATCAAAGAGTCTGTTCCCCACCCCAATATAACCCAGCACTGTCCGTCCATCCGATTCCCCCTCATAAAGAGACCCTCTGAGAGAGCAGAACTGGAGTTCATGCCAGGTAGGCAAATGGTGTCACGCGAACCCAGAGTCCAGCTCGGACACGTTCTGGGGGAAGGGAAGGCAGATGGGCATGAGATACCCCAGGATGGAGACGCGGGGGTGGGGAGCGCAGGTGACCCACCCGGGGGCCCGCAGGCCCTGTCTCCACAACAGGGGGCTCAGGAAGTGCGCACCAGGGGTCCTGGTAGGCCTCTCGGAGAAAATCCGAGCCGCCAGGCCTAGAGGCTGCCAGGAAGCGCGGAGAGACTAGAGAGTGGATTCTCGGCGGGACCCCTGGAGCCCCCGTCCTCACCTGTGCCACGCGCGCAGGTGTCACGCGAGGATCCGGCACGGCGGGGCGCTGAGCCCCCGAGCCGAGCCCCGAGCCC
>NW_012267229.1:12373572-12382866 GCF_000151885.1 Dipodomys ordii
GGATTACATGTGTGAGCCACTGGCACCAGGCAAATCTGTGTCTTTTCAAAGTGAATTGTATATGCAGTACAATTTACTAAGTACTCTTGGTTAGCCACAGCTCCAATGGAAAAAAAAAGCCATCCTCCCCTCTGCCCTTGCAGGTGAGTCTCCTCTGCTCCTTGGTGGCCTTGGAGTGGTTTCTTTCTCTAGCTGTGCTGTTTCTGGATGGTGGGATAAATAGATGCACAGCAAACACTCCTCTGTTTGACTGCACCGGAGCCGAGCAAGCATTTAATGACTGTGTTATTCCCGCCCCATTGGCTTTCCAATTGTGGCCTCTGTGACTGATTTTCTATTACAGAGCTGTTACGCATTCTTAAAATGAGATCCGTGAAGGAGCATAAATTCCCCTTCTCAACCTTGAGTCACTCCCGGGCCTGGTGGATGGTAGACCAGGCAGCGATTGCAAAAGTGGGGTGTGAGCCACTCGCATTTGGGAAAATGCTGCCTGACCCTTGGAGACACTGAGGCTCAGAAAGGGGAGGTGGCCTGATGGGAATACATGGAGCAGGTGGAGCAGGTGGCCAGAGCAGGGGAGAACAGATGGTTCTGGAGGGAAGGGGAAGCTCGCATCTCCCCTAGGAGGAGGGGGAGGTTCGCCCATCCCCATCCTGCTGCCCTGTGCTAAGGAGAGGTCGGAGGTCAGAGGCTGGCCCCGACAGATGGCATTCTGCAAGAGGAAGGGGCATCTGAGCAGGCAGGCTTCTTATGAAAGGAAATGACCTCCACTCTGTGGCCCCTCCCAGTCCCAGATGGCAGGCCAGGCTGAAGGGGTGTGGGAAGGGGGGTGGAGGCCCCCCTGAGTGGAAGGTCATGGTCTGGGGACAGAAAACAGAGCCTTTGTGGAAAATGAACAGCCGGGACCCACTACCTGAGAGAGAACGCGAGCCGCGCAGCCCTTCCCAGCTTTCAACTTGACCCCTCGCCTCCTGTGCTAATCAGATGCAAATGAGCCTGCCGGGGCTGAGCGTGCTGCCTCCCTCTCCTGCAGGTCTGCCCTGATACCCCAGTCCCCTGGCCCAGTGATTTGGGGAGTACACACTAGTGTAGCCCATCCATCCTGCCTAGACCCCGAGTCAGAGCCTGTGTGCTCCAATGCTCACCCCACAGGCCCCCTGCCCATCCAGAACCTTCCCTCTCCTCCTAACCCCACCCACACCCCTGCAAGGGTTCCCTGCCTGCCCTCCCCCCTCTTCTTCCCTGCCTGCTCTTGCCTGCCACCCTCTTCACACTCTTCCCCCAGCCTCTAGGGTCCTCACATGGGAGGTACCTGGACTTGCTCATTCATTCATTCATTCATTCGGAGATCTGGACTCAGAGCATGCAGCTTACTCTTCCACTATGCCCCCCCCCCGCACACTTTCGCTTTAGTTCTTTTCCAGATAGTCTTCCCTTTTTTGCCCAGACAACCTCCTGAGTCTACTGCGTATACTATACCTCCTGAGTAGCTGTGATCACAGGCATAGAACACCCATGCCTGGCTGGCTGGTTGAGATGAGATCTCATGAATGTTTTACCTGGACCAGTCTCAAACTGTGATCCATCAGACGTCTGCCTCCTGAGATGACAGGCACTTACTAGCCAACTTACCTGACCTACAACCTGGAATCATTTCCCATGCGTTTGTTCTCTTGCTTATGCTTGTCTCTTACACAGGCTGGGAGGCCTTGTCTATGTCCCAGACCTAGAAACTGCCTGGCACACAATAGGTGCTCAGTAAAGGAAAGAGGAGAGGAGGATAGAGTGCCCAGGCTGAGACTTACACACACACACACACACACACACACACACACACACACACACACACTAGAGTGAGAAATGCAGTAACAATCATTTGTTTCTTCACTGCAGTCCTGCTGAGTGCTGGACACTGAGGGGGCTGGGGACACTGCAGGGGACAGGGCAGGCTGCCCTCTGCTGTCCCTGTCCCCACGTGAAGGCAGGAGGTGGAGACAGAGAGGCCAGGGCACAGCCTGCTTTGACCATAAAATCAGAAGCCAGGAAAGCACAGCCCCTATCCAGTGCACACCTTTTAGGAGCTCCCAGAACCTGCGGAAGCCCCAGGCTTCTCCCTGGCAAAGGGAAGGGGCCCCTTCCTGTCCCCCTGCACCCCTCCACCCCTGCAGGCCAATGCTTAAAAACACCAGCCCCAAACCAGAGAAGGCGGCTGGGAAGCTCATAGCATCAGTGAGAAAGGCAGATCCCTGCTGCTGCTGTCCGAGTGCCCGTGGTCTCTTCATAAAGATGACAGGCATCCACCGCTGGAAGTGCTTTCTATTAGACTGGAAGACCCTGCTTTTCTTCTCTCTTTTTTTTTTTGGGGGGGGGGCTTGAACTCAGGGCCTATGTGCTGTCCTGAGCTCTTCTGTTCAAGGCTAGTGTTCTACCACTTTGAGCCACAGAGCCACTTCCAGTTTTCTGATGGTTAATTGGAAATAAAGGGTCTCATGGCCTTCCTTACCCAGGCTGGCTTTGAACGGCGATCCTGGAATCTCAGCCTCCTTAGTAGCCAGGATTACAGGCGTGAGCCACGAGTGCCTGGCTTACCCTGGTTCTCATCCACTAGCCTCCTACACCGAAGCCTTGTCAGTTGTTAGATATAATTTGGGGCAATCAGGGAACGCAGTTGCACATAGATATGACACAGTGCTCATATGGGGAACGTGGGCATATTCAAGGAACTGGACTTACATTTTTAGAGAGGTGGACTCAAGAATTTGGGGATATGGGGCTGGGAAGGTGGCTCAGTGGCAAAGTGCTTGCCTTGCATGCATGAGGCCCTGGGTTCGATTCCTCAGCACCACATAAGCAGAAAAAGCTGGAAGTGGTGCTTGGCTCCAGTGGTAGAGCACTAGCCTTGAGCTGAAGAGCTGAGGGACAGTGCCCAGGCCCAGAGTTCAGGCCCCATCACTGGAAAAAAAAAAAAAGAATTTGGGGATATGTAGATTAAAATGCTTTAGAAGAAACTAGAACAAGCAAATGCAGCAAATGTGATGGTTAAATGTGGGTGTAGGTTGGGTCATTTGTTGTATGTTTGTTGTATTATCTATCGTGTCTTCCTGTGTCCCACAGTGCCCCCAGCGTAATGGAGTCACTTAGAGAATATTACGAGGAAAATCAGCTGGGCACCAGGTCACTCACATCTGTAATCCTAGCTACTCAGGAGACTGAGATCTGAAGGTTGAGGTTCAAAGCCAGCCTGGGCAGACAAATCCAAAATACTTATCTCTAAATCAGCAAAAACAAAGGCAAAATTGACATGTGGCTGAAGTGGTATAGTGCCAGCCTTGAGGAGAAAAGCTAATAAAGAGCAAGAGTCCGGGGCTGGGAAGGTGGCTCAGTGGTAGAGTGCTTGCCTTGCATGCATGAAGCCCTGGGTTCGATTCCTCAGCACCACATAAGCAGAAAAACCTGGAAGTGGCGCTGTGGCTCAAGTGGTAGAGTGCTAGCCTTGAGCTGAAGAGCTGAGGGACAGTGCCCAGGCCCAGAGTTCAGGCTCCACGACCAACAACAACAAAAAAAGAAAGAGCAAGAGTCCTTGACCAGAGTTCAGGCCCCATGACCAACAACAACAACAAAAAACAAAACAAAAAGAGCAAGAGTCCTTGAGTAAAGGCCCAGTTGTGGTGGGGGGGGAGGAGAATGAATAATCTTTATCACATTGGCTATGGTCAACACTGTGAACAAAGAGTGAGGATAGAAGTCAGTGCTGTCCCCAGACGTGAGCGTGCGTGTGTCCCTGTGCATTTGTCCCTGTCTGAGGCCCTTCCCCAGGGACCCTAAGTGTCTAGCCCCTCTGGCCTGGCGTTGGACGGCCTCTCTGTGGCCAGACCCTCCATCCGGAAGCATCTGCTGTAGCTCCCAGTTGAATGAAAGCCTGGCAGACCATGCCTCCTGGTGGTCAATTTTATAATTGCAGGCCGTCTGGTTCCAGGCAGTAAAATGCAGAGCTAGCTAGCTACCTTTTCCAGTTGGGGAGATTGAGCCTGACCGCTGGTCTGTACACCACCCCAGCTCACAATCCAGCCTACCTTGCACACATCCCAGATCTCAGCTCCCCAAATTACCCCAAGCTCAGCAGAAGGGGGTCCCTTCCCCAACAGAGTGAGTGATGGGCTTTCCCAGGCCGGCATTTCCACTAGCCTTGTCCCCTTTCCCTGCGGGCCTAGAGGTGTCCACAGGAGCCCCTGACCCCCATGTACCCCTTCCAGTTCTTCCAGATCTGTGATCTGTGTGGGTCTCCCACCTTCAACCTTGGCCTGCCTTAGGCAACATAGTGTCTCAGAGAGAACAAAGCCAAGGTCAGACTTGGGCTGAGTACAGCCCAGGGAGTTGTCACCTCCCCTGACCTGCAAGTTAGACCTTTGTTGATGGCACACAAAAGAGCACTGGCTATTGCTTTCATTTCTTTTTTTTTTTAAGTATTTTTAATTTTAGGTTAAACAATTAATGGGGTTACAGCCTCCAGGACAATTAAAATAGCTTAGTGAAAGATTCAGTTCCCTTCCTCCCCCACTCCCCCTTCCAGTCCCCCAGGGCTGTTGGATGTGTAAACACATACACACATCCCTAAAGAATGTATAGGATTTACTAGGACCCACATGCTTATTCTGTAATTGCTTTGCCAATTGCAATTGCTGTTCTAAGCCCCTCCCTTCATCTCCCCTCCCCTTCCCCCCTCCTCTCCTCTCTCTTTGCTAGTACTGGTATTTGAACTTACAGCATGGGCACTGTCCCTGGGCTTTTTTTTATCAAGACTGTTGTTCTGCCATTTGAGCCACAGCTCAATTAATTAGAAGACTTTCTTGCCCAGACTGGCTTAGAACTGCAATCCTCAGATCTCAGCCTCCTGAGTAGCTAAAGATGTGAACTAGCCCCTGGCCTCTTCCGGTCTCTTGAGCTCAGTTCCTGGGTACAAGGATGTGCTGGCTGTGATGGGACTGCCGCATGTTACAAGTCCTTACCGGGAGCAGATGGGTCCTTTCCTGGCCTGGAGATCCCCTAAAGCCCCTCTCTCCTCCCTTCCCTTTCCCCTCCGCCTTTGCCACCTCGTGGAGCTCAGGCCCCTCATAGCTCTCTTGCAGAAGGGCTGAGGCTGTCTGGTGCCTTAGAGAGGTTCCTCACAAGCCAGGGGTCAGTGGCTCACACCTGTAATCCTAGCTACTTCAGGAGGCTGAGATCTGAGGATCATGGTTCAAAGCCAGCCCAGACAGGAAAGTCTGTGAGACTATTATCTCCAAGAAACTACTCAAAAAAAGCCAGAGGATGGGCTGGGAAGGTGGCTCAGTGGTAGAGCACTTGCCTTGCATGCCTGAGGCCCTGGGTTCGATTCCTCAGCACCACATAAGCAAAAAGAAAAAAGCCGGAAGTGGCGCTGTGGCTCAAGTGGTAGAGCACTAGCCTTGAGCTGAAGAGCTGAGGGACAGTGCCCAGCCAGGCCCAGAGTTCAGGCCCCACGACCGGACCCCAAAAAAAAAAAAAAAATAAAAGGGGGGCTGTGGCTCAAGTGGTAGAGCTAGCCTTGAGCAAAATAAGTTCAAGGACCACACCCAAGCCCTGAGTTCAAACAAGAAAGAAGAAAGGAAGGAAGGAAGGAAGGAAAAAGAAAGAAGGAAGAGGGGGAGAGAGACGAGAGAGAGAGAAGTTCCCTGCAGGCCTTGGGCTCTCCTGCCTCCTGGTGGCTGCTCTCTGTAACTGCAGCAGTGCCTACTGTCCCTGGTCCTTGCTTCCCTACTAAGGGGGGGGGGGCAGGGAGGGACCAGACCCAGTTGATGTCTAAGGTGAAGCTTCCAGGTGAAATGTGACTGCGGATTTGAAGGTGCCCTCTATGAATGCGCTGTTCTGTCTTGCCTGATTTCCTCCTTCCTTTCTTTCAGTTTTTGGACATACTGACGTCTGAAATGAGGGCCTCGCTAGGCCAGTGCTCTGTCATTGAGTCACACATCCAGGCCTTTCGATTTTCCTTATTTTTCCAAATGGAGCCCCCTCTTTTTCCCAGGTCTTTCTGGACCTTGATCCTCCTTTCACACTTCCCCCACAGCTGGGATGACAGCTGTGAGCCAGCTTGTTATAGGTCAAGACAGGAGTCTCACAAGGGTTTTTGCCTGGGCTGGCTACCAACCATGACCCTCTTGATGGTTGCCTCCTGAATAGCTGGCATTCCAGGCATCTGGCCACTGGACGCAGCTAGTTTTCATTGTAAGGCAGATTTATGTTCTGTAGCACGGGTTGGTCTGGAGCTCCGGAGTCTCCTGCCCCCACTTCCTGAGTGCTGGGACTACATGTGCACAACACCACACCCCACTTAGCACATTGTTCTTGCTGGCAAACGATAAAAGCCCAGCAAGGAGAGTGGGCTAAGTTCACGCTGGCATCCGCACCATAGAACACCTCCAGCCTAGGAAAGAGCCCCGCCTGTCCTCTGGGCCCACATCTGACCAGCTATTGTCCTCCCAGAGCTAGCCTGTAGACAGCTCCCTCCCTCCCCTGGGTCTGAAGTCTCCATCTCAACCATCTCCCTGTGTGGCTTGCTGGCTCCGCCCACTGTGCCCAACTCCCTGTCCCCCCCCCCATTGCAGGCCCCCCTCTCTTCTGGAGAGCTCCTATTCTAACACACTGAAAGTTTTCCTTGTTTATCATGTTTGATTTTCCTGCTGCTACAGTAGCACTCTGTGGACAGAGACTTTGTCCTCTTCAGGGTGTCTCCAGTACCATCCTGAGGCCTGATGGAGAGCTGACACTGCATCAAAACTGGTTGGGTGAATCAAAATGAACAAATGAAACTGCGGAATGGGACTTTGTGTGGGGGTAGAGAGAGCTCAGAGATAGCAAATGAAAAAGGCAACTTGTGGGGTCCCATGTGCTGCCCCCAGCCCTTTGAGTAACTTAAGCTGAGACAGAATTGCTCCAAGCAGCTTGGCTCCATGGCCAAGCATCTGCCTTGTGTGCTGGAGGCCCTGGGTTCCATCCCCAGCACTGTAACAGAAGAAAAATAAAGCCTCCAAACTCCAAAACTCAAATAACAGAAATAATAAAACTTTCTGCAGATTTTTTAAAAAGCAGGGGGGGAGGAGGCTGAGCATAGCATTCCATACCTGTAATCCCAGCTACTGGGTAAACAGAAGGCTGTCAATCCAAGGCCAGCTGAGCAAAAGCTTACTTAAAGAACAACCTACCCCCCACCCCCGTCCCCCCACACACAAAATGACAGACTGGGGCCACGGCTCAAGTGGTAGAACACTTGGAGCCCTAAATCCAATCCCCAATACAGCAAATAAATATGAACTAATTAATCAGTGAAAGAAAGGATGTAGCACTACAGCACATCAGGACACCGCCCGCCATCTTCCCTGTACAGACATGAGCCTTAGCTTTAAACAGAGGGGCAAACGCACGCAGCCCCAGCTGTGTTGGAAGGCAGCCAGGGCCCGCAGCAGACGGCCTGCAGTCCAGTGGCTCAGGATCGGTCATCTTAGCTACTCAGGAGGCTGAAGTCTAGAGGAGCGCAGTGCAAAGCCAGCCCAGGGCAGAACACTGTGTGAGTCTCCATTTCCAACAAACCAGCAAGATGCCAGGCTAGAGGCATGACTCAAGTGGTTGAGTGCTAGTGTGCGCAATGAAGGGAGGTAAGTGCAAGCCCCTGAGTTCAAGTTCATACCAGCTAGAGAGAGAGAGGGCATCAGGGCTGTGATGCCCAGCTGTTATTGTAGTTTTGGTTGATTTGCAGGCTCAGGTAAACAGCACTTTCCAACCACCCAAGAACCTGTCAGGGGATTAATGAAAGGCTTGGCTCCAGCCTAAGGTGCTCCGCAGCTGGGAGAGCAACTGAGCTCGGACAGACCCCGCCCCCAGCAAAGCCACGCCCTCAGGCCAGGGCCGGGTCAAGACATCTCCCGAGCTGCACCTGTGACTCAGGTCCTGGCGACGACTCAGCACTCCAAGTCCCTCAGCCACAGTGAAAACCGGCTGAGCAAAAGCCCTGGCCACTCTCTCCCCCCCAGGTGACCGCTTTCAGCACACTGAAAGTGCATTTCTTTTTCTTTTCTTTTCTTTTTTTTGGGGGGTTGTGGGGGCTTGAACGCGGTGCCCAGGCGCTGTCCCTGAGCTCTTTTGCTCAAGGTTAGCACTGTACCGCCTTGAACCACAGCACCACTTCCGGTTTTCTGGTGGCTAACTGGAGATAAGAGTTTCATGGACTTTCCAGCTGGGGCTGGCTTTGAACTGCTATTGTTAGATCTCAGCCTCCTGAGTAGCTAGGATTACAGGTGTGAGCCACCAGAGTCTAGCCTTGAAAGTGGATTTCTTTCCTTTTAAAAAAAAACAACCTTTCCTGTCAGTGGAAGTGGAGCTGTAACTCAAAAGTACAGCGCCAGCCTCGAGCAAAAGAGCTCAGGGACAGCACCCAGGCCCGGAGTTCAAGCCCCACGACAGGAACAAGAAAAAAACAAAAACTTTCCTGTTACTTTTACCACCTTTCAGGTCTTACCTGAACTCTCTCCCTCCACACCAGGACGCAGGTAGACAGGCGGGCTGACAGTCACACAACAAATGCTTAGAGGACGGGAGGAGTCCAGTTGTGCCTAGGAGAGGTGACAGATAAGAAAGACAGCAATAAAGGCTGAGCGGGGCACCGGTGGCGCACACCTGGAATCCCAGCTACTCAGGAGGCTGAGATCTGAGGACCAAAGTTCAAAGCCAGCCAGGGCAGCAAAGTCTACGAGATTTGTTTTCTCCCACAAATCACCAAAATGCTGGAAGTGGAGCTGTGGGTCAAGTGGTGGGGCACTAGCCTTGAGCACAAAACCTCGGGGACAGCGCCCAGGCCCAGAGTTCAAGCCCCAGGACTGGAGAAAACACAAGCACACCGGCAGCCCTGGTTCAGATCTGCCGCCGCGGCCGGGACAGCACAAGCCCTGGCCGGGGGTCGCGGGGGATGCGGGGGGGGGGACAAGCTCAGGCCCCCCGAACTCGGGGGGACACCCTCATTTCCGTGCCCCCCGCCTCGCCGCGGGCACACCCCAGGGCCCCGGGAGCCCTGCGTGAGCACCTTGGGCCAAGTCCTTCGCCTCTCTGGGCCTCAGTTTCCCCCTCAGGACGACTGGAAGGTGGGGTGGGGTGCAGGCCGCCTCTGTTGGGGTGGCTCAGCTCCGCCATCTCCCTCCTCGTGGCCGCCCCCCATCTCTGGGACTCAGTTTCCTCATCTGGAACAGGCGCCTCCGTGACTCCCCTCGCCTCCGCGGGGGTCTGGGGAGC
>NW_012267229.1:12384156-12405722 GCF_000151885.1 Dipodomys ordii
GCTGTGGCTCAAGTGGTAGAGCGCTAGCTTTGAGCTGAAGAGCTGAGGGACAGTGCCCAGGCCCAGAGTTCAGGCCCCATGACCGGACCCAAAAAAAACTGGAAGTGGTGCTGTGGCTCAAAAGCGCTAGAGCGCTAGCCTTGAACACAAAGAGGTTTGAGGATAGTGCCCAGGCCCTGAGTTCAAGCCCCACAACTGACAAAAACACAGGGCCAGCCTGACCCTCTGCTTTCTAGCATCTAAACGCACAGGAGGGCCCGGTCCCTCCATTTCTCAAATGCCGGGGAGGCTGTGGCAGGCCAAGGGCAGGGGAGAGCCTCTGCCAGCCCCCCCCACACACACTGGCACACAGGCCACCTGCACCTAAGCTCAGCTCGCAGCAGGGAGGCTGTGTGACCTCAGGTGACTCCTCTCCTCCTCTGGGCGGTTTCCTCACCAGCGCTCCCAATGACAGCGAAGGTGACAGATCACGTGGAGAAGGCGGCCCCCTTGTCCTGTCACGGTCCCCCTTGTTGTCTTGGCTTTTGGTGTTCTGCTTGTTTGCTGCTGGTCCCGGACTTGCGCTCAGAGCCTTGGGTTTTGCTTGCTAGGCTTCCTTACTCAACGCTGGCTGGAGGCTGGCTTCATACCCCAACCAACACTCCAGATCTCAGCCTGGAGTGGCTAGGGTGACAGGTGTGAGCCCAGCCGCGGCGGAGAGCCCCCCCCCCACTCCCTGGCTCCTCCCCACAGCCAGAATGTTAAACATTAAGTGAAGTGAGAGCCTCTGGGTGGAGGGGCCTTTGGGCCACACGAGAGAGCAGCCAAGCTCCCGCCTGCAGGTCAGGGCAACTCTCTGCTCTCCAGTCTCTTCTCCCTCCCAAGGCCTCGCCACTGTGACCTTCTAGCTGTTCTCAGAACATTTAGATCTGTTTCTGGAATACTGCCGCGAGGCCCCGCCCCAGGGCCTTTGCACTTGCTGTCTCCACCCTGGACCCTCTTTCTCCAGACACAGTTCATGCCTCCCCTTCCAGCCTCTCAGCTTTGCTTCTCTCGAAGCCCTTGGCCCTGGCTGATCATTTTCTATTTCTCTTAGTGACCACTCGCCTCACATTCCTGAGAGCAAGCAGGAGTTGCTCCCCAGCTCCTAGCAGGCAGCCAGTGAAAACAGAGGGAGTGGATGAAAGGGAACTCAAGGCCACTGCCCAGAAGGCCGAACCCATACCACCGGAGGGCCTGTGGTGCTGAGCTGTTCCTTAGCATTCTGAAACATCAGGGCCTTTGCACGTGCCGTCGTGCGGTCCCTTCCGCCAGGGGCATCCCCACACCCATCCCCTCCTCAGGCATGGCCACTCCCCACGGTGTCCCCAGCCCGGGAGGCCTTCAGAGATGACTGGGGGCGGGGAAAGGGGTGTGAACTCACCGGGCATGACCCTGACCCCCAGAACAGAGACGCTCAGCAACTCCCAGCTGGCCGTGGGGTCAGCACCCAGAGACCTGGCTGGGTTGGAAAGGGGGTTGGCGACGCTGGTCCTGGGACGCACCCTGGAAGCCCAGCGGGGTTCCCTCCAGCTCCAGTGGTCAATGTGTAACGGGACACCTGGCCCAGCGCCTGTTACTCCAACAGCTTCCAGGTGGCCAGACAGCCATCTTCCACGGCCGCGTCTCCTTCAATTATTTACTTCCTCCTCTTGGGTAGGTCGGTCATTTATTGCCTCCTGAGCAGCTTGGCTGCTTTTGCCCCTCTGCTCCCTGCTGCGCTGAGCTGGTGCCTGTCTCCTTCCGGGCTTGGCCGTGGCCAGGCTGTTTAGAATAGAGAAACACCCACATGGGCGGCCACCCCAGGACATGGCTCTGCTCCCCTTTTATACTTCTGCCCCCAGTCCCACAGGAAGAGCTCCGCCCTCCCTCTCCCCATCCATCCCTCCCCTCCACCCCATTTCTCTGGAAGACCTTTGCTCCTAAGTTTCCTCTTAAGATTTAAGGTGTGTCTAAACAGCTACTTTTGCTAGATTTTTTTGGTTTTTGATCAAATCCTGGTTGGGAGAGGACCTGCCTTTCTAGGCCAGGCCATGGTGGATACCCGGACCATCCATTCACTTTTGGGGTTCCATAGGCCTCCTGGAACATACATCTCTATACAGTTACCCAGGGGATTCACCGCCGCCGGGACGGGTCTAAGAACTGCATACTCAACAAGCCACCAAGGAAGTCTGGTCTCCATGCCTCGTAGGACACATAGGCTGCCCGAGTTCTGGTTGTCAGGAATGAAGGAAATGCAGAAGACCAGAACAAGGACGGTCCTTCCCTTCAGGGGGCCCAGGAGGCCCACATTAACGAGAGCCTGGAGATCATCGATGTCACGTGAGCACGCAGGCATGTGTAGTCACGTTTTGAAAACGTTTTCCTGAGAAACTAGAAACCCTGCATTTTGAATGCCACCATCTGACTTAGAGATGGCTCGGGTGGTTTCAGGCACTGAGTGAACCAAAATCATGCTCGCTTACCCACCTGCCCACCTGGGCATTGGCCAATGAGTTTCCAATGTACAAATCCTGAGCTTCATCGAATCTTTGAGGAAGGAACACAAAACAAAACCAAACCTCCCAGCCTACCCAGCGCCAGGCTGCCAGGCCCGGGCCCCGCCTTTCATCCACGCTCTCAAGCAAAACCCCAAGCTTTTGGTGAGGGGCTGGGAAGATTTCTTGGGTGGGATCTTGCGGGAAGCTTGGGTAGAGGACATTGAGCTCCAGGCTGGACCACAGCTGGAGCTGGAGCATGCGGGGTGCCCAGGGAGTCCACCTCTCTCCTCTGGTCCTCCAGCAGCCCAGGAGCCAGACCTGGCAGATGCCCTTGGCAGCCAGCTCTGGAAGATAACAGCGCTCAGCTGCCTGCTCAGGGAGGCGGTGGAGCAGGCTGGCAGCAGGTCTGACCACCTCTGTTCTGGGTCCTCAGGAAGTTCTGTGTGTGGGACGTAGGAGAGGATGTGGCCAGGGTGTGGGAGGTGCTGTGGTGAGGCGTGGCCACCTGGACTCTCTCCTGAAGGTACCGGAAAAGGAGGGACCATCCGGGCATGGTCGTACACACCTGTAATCCCCAAGAAGCTGAGGCAGGAGGATCTCAAGTTCAAGGTCAGCCTGGGTTACTTAGGGAGATCTGGTCTCCAAAAATAAAAAACAAATTTAAAAAGGAAAAGGCAGGAGAGAGTCAAGCCTGCGGGACGATCGCACAGGGACCCGTCCAGTCTCCACCTGGCACGTTCCTGGGCCTGGCTCCCTCTGTGTCAGGAAGAGCTTGGTGGGTGACATGTCTCTCAGTGCTGGAGCCTGACCAAAGATGACTCCAGCCAGAACCTCCTGGAGGGGGGAGATGTTTCTGTTCTAGTTTTATTAATCATTGTGAGAAAAACTGTCTTTTCTTTTTGCTGCTTTTGTTGGATGTGGCACTTGAACTCAGGGCTTGGGCACTGTCCCTGAACTTTTTCACTCAAGGCTAGCATGCTACACTTTGAACCACAGCACCACTTCTGGTTTTCTGGTGGTTACTTGGAGAGAAGAGTCTCAAGGACTTTCCTGTCCCAGCTGGCTTCAACCTCTGATCCTCACATCTCAGCCTCCTGAGTAGCTGGGATTACAGACGTGAGCCACAAGTGCCTTGGCTGTCTTTTCTTTCAACATGTGCTGCTTAAAAGTTCCTGCTTTGGGGGCTGGGAAGGTGGCTCAGTGGTAGAGTGCTTGCCTTGCATGCCTGAGGCCCTGGGTTCTATTCCTCAGCACCACATAAGCAAAAAGAAAAAAGCCCAAGTGGTAGAGCGCTAGCCTTGAGCTGAAGAGCTGAGGGACAGCACCCAGGCCCAGAGTTCAGGCCCCACGACCAGACCCCCCCCCCAAAAAAAAAAGTTCCTGCTTTGGGAGCTGGGAAGGTGGCTCAGTGGTAGAGGGCTTGCTTTTGCATGCATGGGGCCCTGGGTTCAATTCCTCACCACCATATAAGCAGAAAAAGCCGGAAGTGGCGCTGTGACTCAAGTGGTAGAGTGTTCACCTTGAGCTGAAAAGCTGAGGAACAGAGTTCAGGCCCCAAGACCAGCAAAAAAAAAAAAAAAAAAAAAAGTTCTTGCTTTGGCCTGGTGGCTTGGCCTTTGTTAAGGAAAAGAGGAACTGCCTTTATGAGAAAAATTTCTTGTAAAATGTAAAGATTTCTCTTAAAGTGGTTTATTTTCCAAGATGGAATTAGGACACACCTTAGCCTGTTCAAGAAATAGCAGAGGGTGTGGGTATATTTGGGATTACTTGTGGACTGTTAATCTTATTTCAAAACACTATGTAAATACATTTTACCCCATTCAAACTAGCCAGTCCTGAGCAGAGCTGAGCAGGTGGGCGGGGCTGCGGCATTAGGAATAAATCCCTGAGCCGACTGCCTGTCCAGTGTGCTTGCTTACCAGATTTCCAGCTGATGGCGCGCCCTTCTGAGCAGAAGTGCATTTTGCCTTACTGGGACAATTATTTTCCTATTATTGTGACTCGGATGGTTCTTGGAGAGCATATTTATAACAACATCAACTTAATTTTCCTGTGAATTAGAAACAAACTGCCAAGACACCTGAGACTTGCCAACAATCAGCCAGCCCTCCCGCATGCGCTGTGTGAGCCAGGGCTCAGTGTGTGCACCCTAGAGTGTCAGAGGGTAAGAAGAGCAAAGAGGGCTGCCCACGACCAGCTGGCTGCCCAGCCAGCAATGGCAGGGCCAGTTCAGCCTGCAGAGCCACCATTCAAGCCTGACTACTTGGGAGAGCTGGTAGAAGCAGCTCAGGTGGGCTGACACTGGTCCACGGGGCTGGAGTAGGTGGTCTCTGAAGGCCTGGCCCCTAGAGAATTCTGTAGTTTCATGAAGGGGAAAAATAAAAACATACTGAACTGGGCACCGGTGGCTCACACCTGTCATCCTAGCTACTCAGGAGGCTTAGATCTGAGGATCATGGTTCAAAGCCAGCCTAGGGCCAGAAACTCTGAGAGACTCTTATCTCCAATTAACCAACAAAAGACCAGAAGTAGAGCTGTGGCTCAAGTGATAAAACACTAGTTTTGAGCAATAAAGCTCAGGGATAGGCCCCAGGCCCTGAGTTCAAGCCCCAGGACCAGCACCAAAAACCAAAACAAAAACAAAAAAAAACACACCAGATTGAAAATGTATTTCAAGTAACAATGTCCCTGTAGTTAGGTAATATGTTCCTTGCTTCATAAATAAAAAGTGGGTTTTTTTAAAGGTAAGACATACACTGAGGCCAGGAGACAAAGTGGCTCATGCCCAGCTATTCAGGAGGATCAGATCTGAGGATCTTGGCCTGAAGCCAGCCTGGGCAGAAAGATCTGTGAGAATCTCCAATTACCAAGCAAAAAGCTGCACTGAAGGCATGGTTCAAGTGGAAGAGCGCCAGCTGTGAGCAAGCAATCCTAGCAAGGCCTTGAGTTCAAATTTCAGTACCATTACACACACACACATACACAGAGGTCACCAACCTCCCAGCAGGTCAAGGGTCCAGATTGCTATAATGAAGAGTAGCTTCTCTGTCTGTCTCCATTTGCTTGTTCCCTTACAGTAGAGCCTGGAGACTGCTCCTTCTCAGCCAGAGATTAGCCCCTTTCCCCAGCCTGAGTCCTGTAATGGGGTATATAGTATTTCAACAGTAGCTGAGTCCCTCTGCTAGCTCCTCCACTGTTGATAGCTACTTGGGTTGTTTCTTGTATTTTACTATTGCAATGATAATAAAATAATAATAACTTTAGACATCAAATGGCAGCTAACCTTTGTCTTTGGGACAAACTTGTGATGAGAAATGACATCTTGGAGTCACTTTCCCATAGTGAAGAGAGGTATATGTGAAAATTTTATTTATGCTTTTTCTTCTAAACTGTTCATATGCTGTTCTGCATACCAAACTGTTGGCCCACTTTTTACTAGGGTCTTTTGTTGCTGATTTATAAAATCTTGTGTGTGTGTGCGCGCGTGCTTGTGTGCGTGTATGTGCACACACGTACACGCGCCCATGCGTGCGTGTGTACCAGTGCCAATATTTGAGGCTTGAACTCAGGGCCTGGGTGCTATGTCCCTCTGAGCTTTTCCACTTGAAGTGATGTTCTACCATGTGAGCCATACCTCCACTTCCTGCTTTTTGGTGATTATTGGAGATAAGGGTCTAAGGACTTTTCTACTGGGACCGGCTTCAAACTAAAATCCTCAGATCTCAGCTTCTTGAGTAGCTAGGATTACAAGTGTAATCTGTACCCAGACAAACTCCTTACAAATCAGGGAAATAAGCCTAGGGCTTGAACTCAAGGCATGAGTATTATTCCTGAGCTTCTCTTGCTCAAGGATAGTGCTCTACTCCTTGAGCCACAGAGCCACTTGAAAATAAGCCTGTTTGTCAGTGATTTACACTACAAATACCTCCCAGGTTGTCATTTCCATTTCTTGACTTTGGGGGGGGGGGGAGGGTTGTTATGTGCTTCCATGTTGGCTTTTGTGTGTTCTCCCAAGTGTGCGGTTCAGAGCACTGAGCTGTCCCTCTGCAGCCCCTGGATTGATGAGTCACACTTAGAAAGGTTAGTCGCAGGCAAAGGAATGTATCCCCATTTTCTGCTAATAAAAAGCCAGTTGGCTCCTGGGAATAAAATTCCCTGGGCCCTATAGTTTCTTGATGGATGATTCACCTGAACTTTCTCCCTGATGTCCTTCCCCGCCGTTCTCCTGCAGGCTGATCTGCACGACGGTGGCCCCCGGCCCGAGGCACAGGCGCCATGGCCCTCCATGTCCACCTGCTGGTCTGTGTCTTCGGGATGGGCTCCTGGGTGGCCATCAATGGGCTCTGGGTGGAGCTGCCGCTGCTGGTGACGGAGCTGCCTGAAGGCTGGTACCTGCCCTCCTACCTCACGGTGGTCATCCAGTTGGCCAACGTTGGGCCCCTCCTCGTCACCGTGCTGCACCGCTTCCGGCCCGGCTGCCTGTCCGAGGTCCCCATCATCTTCGCCATCCTGGGCGTGGGGACCATCTCCTGCATCCTCTTCGCCTTCCTGTGGAACATGACGTCCTGGGTGATGGGCGGCCGCCACAGCATCGCTTTCATCATCCTCACCTTCTTCCTGGCCCTGGTGGACTGCACCTCCTCCGTCACCTTCTTGCCCTTTATGAGCCGCCTGCCTACCTACTACCTCACCACCTTCTTCGTGGGCGAAGGCTTCAGCGGCCTCCTGCCTGCGCTCGTGGCTCTCATCCAAGGCTCAGGTATCAGCACCTGTGTCAACGTCACCGCTGATGCCACCCTGAGTCCTGGGACCACCAGAGAGACTCGCATCACCCAGGTACCGGCAGGACCGGGGCCACTGTGCCTGATCCCAGACAACCTTTTATTTTGATGAGGCTACAGATCCATGATGCACATAGATTAAGAACAGAAGGAAGTCGGGTGCTATGGCTCACCCCTGTAATCCTAGCTATTCAGGAGGCTGAGATCTGAGGACCAGGGTTCAAAGCCAGCCCAGGCAGGAAAAGTCCATGAGACTCTTATCTCCATTTAACCACCAGAAAACAGGAAGTGGAGCTGTGGTTCAAAGGGGTAGAGCACTAGCCTTGAGTAAAAGAGCTCAGGGATGGGGGCTGGGAAGGTGGCTCAGTGGTAGAGCACTTGCCTTGCATGCATGAGGCCTGGGTTAGATTCCTCAGCACCACATAAGCAAAAAGAAAAAAGCCAGAAGTGGCGTGGTGGCTCAAGTGGTAGAGCGCTCGCCTTGAGCTGAAGAGCTGAGGGACAGCGCCCAGGCCCAGAGTTCAGGCCCCATGACCGGACCCAAAAAAAACAAAAGTGACACATGCAAATTTAGAACAGAAACCCTGTTTTACTTAGGTAGGGACTCAAAAAGCCAAGAGATTGATTGGAGTTTAGCACCCTGAGCCACAGCAAGCTCCAGGGCCCTGGGCCTTCTCCCTGTATGGGAGTGGATGTGTGTGGGGGAGATGAGTCGAGGTTGCCTGTTAGAAAGGGAAATAAAGAATCTCTGGTGGCTGGATGCCGGTGGCTCACGCCTGTCATCCTAGCTACTCAGGAGGCTGAGATCTGAGGATCAGGGTTCAAAGCCAGCCAGGGCAAGAAAGTCCTTGAGATTCCTCTCTCCAATAAACCACCAGAAAACTGGAAGTGGCGTTATGGCTTAAGTGGTAGAGTACTTGCTTCCAGCTGAAGAGCTGAGGGATAGCACTCAGGCCCAGAGTTCAAGCCCCACAACCAACAAAAAAAAAAGGAAAGGAAAAGACTCTCTGGTGATAAAGGCTGTCATGTTGCTCTTGCTGGTGCAGATGCCTTTCCTTCCTTACCGGTCACTTCCCACTCACACGGGCATCTTTACAGAGCTGCCCCTCTCCTTATGGTGTCTCAGAATAACCCGTTTGACATGACTAAGGGAGGCAGGAAGGCGGCCTGTCCTGGCTTCGTGCAGTGGGATTTAGGGCCATGAGCCCCGGGATGCACAGCATGAGGACCACGGGTGCGCGCCTAACGATGTTCCTCCCCAGCATGGCTGAGGCAGGTTTTGTTGGGGAATCTGCTACTCACCAATGGTGTACTCGGTCACCCTTGCAATTGCCATGGCCCTGCCTTCCTCCTCCTCCCCAGGGACGGGACTGACCCCTGCCTTGCTCTCTCCCCCAGGGCCCCGGCGGCCCCTCTCCATCATTCCGCCTGGAGAGCCGCTACCTGCCCGCCCGCTTCTCGCCCCTGGTCTTCTTCCTGCTGCTGTCCTTCATGATGCTGTGCTGCCTCGTGGCTTTCCTCCTCCTGCAGCGGCAGCCCGGCGGCCGGCACGGCTCCATAGAGGACCTCCTGCAATCCCAGATCACCCTCCACTCCATCCGACCGCGAGAAGAGGTGGACTTGGGGTCTCCAGGCCCTGGAGACAGCAGCAAAGGCGGGGAGCCCCTGGAGCAGAAAGCAGCCCTCCTCCGCCCGGCCCAGCTGGCCTTCATCTACACCGTGGTGGCCTTCGTGAATGCGCTCACCAACGGCGTGTTGCCCTCCGTGCAGACTTACTCCTGCCTGCCCTACGGGCCGGTGGCCTACCACCTGGCTGCCACCCTCAGCTCCGTGGCCAGCCCTCTCGCCTGCTTCCTGTCCATATTCCTGCCGACCAGGTATCCTCGCTTGGCCCTAGGAACCCCAGGGGATGGGGGAACACTTCATTCCAGAACTCCACACCCCAGAAGTCCTCCCCCATCCCCTGGTCTGGCTGCATGGGGGCTGGTTTGGGTATGTTTTCTCTGCCGAATGTGGTTGCACACACCTGCCATTCCAGTCACAAAGGAAGCTGTGGTAGGCGGATCAGGATCTCCCCCCCACCACACCCAGCAAACACATGAGGCCTGCTTGAAGAATGAGGCAAAAAAGTATTAGTGTGTGTTTGTGTGTCTGTCTGTGTGTCTGTGTGTGTGTGTGCACGCGTACACGTGCAGCTCCTAAACCTTAAACTCAGGGCCTTGGCACTGTCCCTGAGCTTTTTTTTCTTTTTTCTTCTCAAGGCTGGTACTCTACTACTTGAGCTACAGCTCCACTTCCAGCTTTTTTTTTTTTTTCCGTCAGTCATGGGGCCTGAACTCTGGGCCTGGGCGCTGTCCCTCAGCTCTTCAGCTCAAACCTGGCGCTCTATTGCTTGAGCCACTGCACCACTTCCTTTTTTAAGAATTTTTCTTTAGGGGGCTGGGAAGGTGGCTCAGTGGTAGAGTGCTTGCCTTGCATGCATGAGGCCCTGGGTTCAATTCCTCAGCACCACATAAACAAAAAGAAAAAAGCCAGAAGTGGCACTGTGGCTCAAGTGGTAGAGCACTAGCCTTGAGGTAAAGAGCTGAGGGACAGCACCCAGGCCCAGAGTTCAGGCCCCACGACCGGACCCAAAAAAAAAGAATTTTTCTTTAGTAGTTTATTAACAACAAGTCTCATGGACGTTCCTGTCCAGGCTGGCTTCAAACTGATCCTCAGATCTCAGCCTCCTGAGTAGCTAGGACTGCAGGTGTGAGCCACCAGTGCCTGGCAACTGATTTTCTGGGAGGCTGGGTCCCACCACTGCCACCCTGACCCTCAGGCATCTGTCTGTCCCACTGTGGGCGTGGCAGCCTGGGGTTTCCATGAGGCTGTAACCTTTAACCCCAGAGGGGTAGGCCATTCACAGTGCCCAGGGGCAGAGGGGCTGCCCCTGTCCCTCTGTCATCCTCCATTCCACTGTTCCTAGGTCCCTGCTGACCTTGGGAGCCCTCACGCTGCTGGGCACCGGTTTTGGAGCCTACAACATGGCCATGGCTGTGCTGAGCCCCTGCCCACTCCTGCAGGGCCACTGGGGAGGGGAAGTCCTCATCGTAAGTATCTCCTCCTGTCCTTTGCCTCTCCCCCCACCGCCAGGGACCCCTCCTCCTACTGACCAAAGCCTTTGGAGGCGCAGGCTCAGGGGAGGGAGGTGACCGGTCCCCGTACTCCTCCACACGCCCCCATCTGACCGTGAGAGTGGCAGCAGTGTCCCCAGCTTAGTGTGGGAGGACAGCCACCCACACTCCCGTGCCCCTGGAGGTGGGGGGGGGATCCCCGCAGCTCTGCAGGGTCTCCCTGATGCCGAGCCTCCCTCCTCTCTCGCTCTTGCTCTCTCTCTCTCTCTCTCCTCTCTCTCTGGATCACATGGGCCCACAGGTGCTGTCCTGGGTCCTCTTCACCGCCTTTCTCAGCTACATCAAGGTGATGCTGGGCGTGATCCTGCGTGACCGGAGCCACAGCGCCCTCGTGTGGTGCGGGGCGGCGGTGCAGCTGGGCTCTCTGGTGGGGGCGCTGCTCATGTTCCCGCTGGTCAACGTGCTCAGACTCTTTGCCACCGCTGACTACTGCAGCCTGGACTGCACTACCTAGGCCTGGGGTCGGGGGTGGGGGGGAGGTTGGCACTCAGAGGCACCGGTCTGCCCCCACCCCTGCCACCTGCAAGCTGGGACCTGGAGGTGGGAGGGGGCACACAGCCCAGGGTCAGCAAGGGCCTGGAATTGCCAGGCATACCCTCCCCTCTCCCCAGCGTAGCAGTGTCACCAGACCTGGGACTGACATCCCCCCACCCCCCACCCCAGCCCTAGCCTGCCTTGTCCTTGGACTTTTGAGACCTCTGATTTGAAGCCTCCAGTTGGAGGCAGGCTCACCGATGTTAAAGGGTTAAGACCTGGGATCGTGAGAGCTGCCTCTGGCAAGCTGTGTGACCTCGGAGAAGCCCTTGACTTCTCTGTGCTGCTGCTTCCTTGTCCGTTAGCTGCACAGGGAGCATGTGGCAGCCCCTCTCGGATGGCTCCCCAGGTGACAGCCGCAGCCAGAGAGGTTGAAGGGCTGAGTCCTGGGCAACTTGGCTTTCCAGTTCCTAGTGTGGACCCCACTCCCGTGCCTGAGCCCCATTGTGGATGGCGAAGCCATGATCTGTGAAGGCCACGGGGCCCGCAGGGAGACAGAGGTGACACCAGGGCGCCCACCTCAGATGGAAGGTGACCCCGCCCCTCTGCCCACCGAGGACCCTGGCACCCAGTTCCAGCCCCAGACAGACTCGTGGCCATAATGGGGGGGGGTCTTATTTTTTAAATAAAATTCTTTTTGCTTTCCCTCTGCATCCATCTTCAGTTTCCTGTTGAGGCTGAGCTCAGAACGGAACAGAACCAGGAAGTTCCTCCCTCCCTCCCATCCTTCCTTTCCTTCTTTGCTCCTTTCTTCTTCCCTCCCTCCCTCTCTCCCTCCACTTTGGGAGAATATCCACACAGGCCTCCGGTGCCCCTGAGTTACCCTCCCCCCGAGTTACCCTCCCCCCTCCCCCGTCTGTCCAGTTTCAGTTTCCAGACCAGCCACAGACTGGGGGTATTCCTGTAGCCAGCCCAGCACCCAAGCACCCACGTAAGTGCCCGGAGCCATGCCTCAGCTAGTGTGGTTGCCTGTGGGTCCAGAGGCTGAGACCACCTGAGCCCAGGAATTCAAGGCCAGCATGGGTAGCATAGCACAGAGAGAGAAGAAAGGGAAGGCGTGAGCTAAGCTCTGTGGGACAAGCTTGTAATCCTAGCTGCCAGTGAGGCAAAGACTGAGGGACCAAACTGTGAGGCCAGCCCAGGCAAAAAGTTAGGAGACTTCATCTCAACCCATGGCCTGTCAAGGTAGTGCACACCTGTCACCTCAGCAGTGCACTAAAACACAAATAGGAGGATCATAGTCCAAGCAGACACAACATGAAATGAAAACTTGCCTCAAAAAATAACCAACACAAAAAGGCAGGGGCCTAGCAAGCACAAGGCCCTGAATTCAAATCCAAAAAGAAAAGAACATCAGAGGCCAGGTAGAACAATGCTTCACACTTGTAACCCCAGCTATTCAGGATCATAGTTTAAGGCAAAAGTACAAGACCTCATCTAAAAATCAAAGCACTGCTGGGCGCTGGTGGCTCACGCCTGTACTCCTCTCTACTCAGGAGGCTGAGATCTGAGGATCGTGGTTCAAAGCCAGCCTGGACAGAAAAGTCCATGAGACTCTTATTTCTGATTAACCACCAGAAAACCTGAAGTAGTGCTGTGGTTCAAGTGGTAGAGCGCTAGCCTTGAGCTGAAAAGCTGAGGGACAGTGCCCAGGCCCAGAGTTCAAGCCCCATGACCAACAACAAAAAAATAAAAAAGGAAGAGAGGGAGGAGGACGACAGAGGGGAGGAGGGAAGGAAGGAAGGGAGGGAGGGAGGGACGGAGGGAGGGAGGAGAATCAGAGGCCAGGCTTGGTAGTAGGCATCTGGAATGGCAGCTATTCAGAAGGTGGGGGGGGGGGCTTTGTGGAATTGTGAGTATTTGGGGGTGAGCCTGAAGGGGACAGAAGCCCCTGTGCCAGGTGGGGGCGGGGGGAGGAAGGGGAGCGGGTAACCGGGGCAGAAATGTGCCCGTGGCTCCTCTCCCCTGCAGGACTTGAGAGCCCCAGGGGACAGACAGGAAAGGGGCCGCAGTCCTGCAGCTGCTCTGGTCTTGTTCCTCAGGGCAGGGTCCCAGGAGCCTTCCCTTGCCTTTTGTGGGGTGGTGGCCTGAGGGGGACTTGGGGCTGTCTGGAGACCCCCCCCACTTCCCCCGTGGCTCTGCTTAAGCAGGCTCTGCTCTGCCAGGAGCCCTGCGTCTGTCTGGGTTCGGCCTTGCCCTGGTCCCCTTTCCCGTGCCAGGCATCTCCCTCGGGCCGCACATCTCAGGTCCCTGAAGGAGGCTGGGAGCTGAGCTATTCACCCTGAATCCCTGCCCTTCCCGGGGCTCAGCCCAGCACCCCACCCTGAAGGTGCAATGGGGACACCCACGCCCTGGTTCCTGGAAAGCGGGGACAAGGTGCTTGGCAGACACAAAGGACTTTGTCAAGTGGCTCGAAGGTCGCTGGCCGCAGGGGTGGGCGCAGCCTCACCAGGTGAGGATCCCACCGGACGAGGCAGAGGGGGCAGAGGTCGGGGGGTGGAAGGGGAGAGGGGCTCGGTGCCCAGCCTTGGCTGCCCGGGGCTGAAGGAAGAGTCGGGGTCCAAGCACAGAGAGTGAGGAGCCCGCAGGCGTGGAGGGCAGTGGCCGGTGATGGCTGGAAAGGGTCTGGCTTCTGTCACCAGCCTGACCAGCCCAGAGGATCCTCCCAGAGCCCGGACCAGCCCTGCACACGCGGTGCTGTGGGATGCTGGGCCCAGGAGACCCACTCTCATTTCTTTTCTTTTTCTCTCTTTCCTTCCTTCTTTCCTTCCTTCTTTCCTTCCTTCCTTCTTTCTTTCTTTTTCCTTCCTTCCTTCCTTCCTTCGTGGGGCTTGAACTCAGGGCCTGGGCACTGTTCTGAGCTCCTTCACTCAAGGCTAGCACTCTACCACTTTGAGCCACAGTGCCACTTCCGGTTTTCTGGTGGTTTATTGGTGGTAAGAGTCTCACAGACTTTCCTCCCAGCTGGCTTTAAACTGCGATCCTCAGATCTCAGCTTCCCGAGTAGCTGGGATTACAGGCGTGACTACCAGCGCCCAGCACCACTGTCCTATTCGAGGCCACTGCCCAGGAGCAACAGTAGAAAACCAAGGGCGCAGTGCTGTGGGAGGGCCCCTGTGCTTGGGTCGTTCTGTGGACATCGTGACAGCCACCAGCTGCAAGCTTCCCACCCTGTGCAGCAGAGGGCGAGGGGTGATCCAGCCAGGGTCCCCCAGAACGCAGCCCCCAAGCCCGGCTAAGTGGCTCCGGCTCCTGGCCCGCTCCTGGGTAAATGCTGGGCTTGCACGCGTGGCCCTGGAAAGCTGGAAGCATCAGGCCAGCAGGACTGCCCTGAGGACAGACGGACGGATGGGCGGGCGGGCGGACGGGTGCTGCGGCTGCCGCGCTGCCGGGGCTTGCGGGCCAGCTTCCGCCCTGCTCACCGCTCTGAGGCCGGCTGTGGCAGCCATCAGCTCTTGGGCTTGAGAAGGCTGGGCAGGCCCCGCTTCCTGGGCCACCCTGGGCCGGGCGCTGCCCTCCCTGCAGGCCCTGGCCCCACACAAAGCTGCCTGATTTAATTCTCATCACTCCGGAGAAAAAGCCCAGCAGGGTCACACACATCTGTAATCCCAGCACTTGAGGCCAGGAAGATTCCAGGCTAGCCGGTGGCCTGGCTCAAGTAGCAGAGAGTGCCAGGCCTGGTTTAAATTCCAGTATAAGGAGGGGGAGGGGAAGAGGGAGGGGAGGGGGAGGGGGGAGGGGAAGGGGGAGGAGGGGAGAGGAGGAGGGGGAGGGGAGGGGAGGAAACTAAGAAACCGAGGGGTTAGGTATCGTGCCTCGTTACCCAGCCAGTGAGTGGCACAAGACTTGCACCCAGGGCCACTGAAGCTGCGCATTGCCTGGTTTTCTGAGCCACAGATTATGAGTCTAGAAGGGTGTGGACTGCTCAAAGAAACCTTCATCCAAGGCTAGCACCAGATGGGGAAACTGAGTCACCAGATTAAAGCTCTACCACCTTGAAAAGCTTAAGCCCTTTCTCCCATCATTCTCTCTCTCTCTCTCACACACACACACACACACATCAGGGTGTGACTTAACTCACAGAGTCGGACAGCATTGCTGCTTCAAGGGTGAGCAGCAGCGGGACTGGGCGTTGTGTCTTCTGTCTGGCTGTGTTTTGTGGCTCTGGGTGTGCAATGGAGCCTCTCCTGCATCTCCTACGATGACCACAAGACTGAAGTCCAGGAGGCCGTGCAGCGAGCGCTGAGCGTGTGTGGCTGGCACTCTGGCTCTGGCCTAGCAATCCCTGGCCAAGCACTGGGCGCTGGACCTGCCCTGGGAGAGAAACCTGCTCGTGGAACCTGCGAGGGGCCCGGGCTGGGTCCATAACGGGCTCCAGGGGTCAAACGGCAGCTTACAGCTTGCTGTGACGCCTGTGTCGCTCCTAGGCTTAGAGCCTCCCCTGACTTGCCACTGGGTCATGGCCACCCGGAGTCTAACATCGATGTGATTCAGAATAACACCAGCAACTTCTGTGCCGTGTATAAACAGGAAGGAGGAAGTGCTCCTCTTCCCATTTCCCCTTTCCCTGCTGGCAGGAATACAAAGGTAAGGGCAGGATCGGGAGCAGCTGTCTTAGCCCATGAGGAGGAAGATGCGGGTTGAGAACAACACCGCCATATTCGCACTCGCATGCCCACAGCCTCCCAGAGCCCACTGGAGAGATCAATCACAGCAAGAGCCTCCTTCATTCGGGGAGAGAAAACTGAGTTCAGGTGATTTTTTTTTTCCTTCCTGGATACTTCTGTACTTTGATTTGGGGGCGGGGAGTATTATTTTTCAAGTCGACAAAAATAAAGTCTAAAGAAAGGAAAGTTCCTATAAATAGAGCCTATTGTTTAACTCACCTGTGCTTGTTCAGGTGAGCCTCCAAAGGCCCTTCTCTCCTCCCCCCCCCTCTCTCACACACACACACACTTAAGTTAGATTATGTGTGCCAGTATTGGAGCTTGAACTTAGGGCCTGGGCACTGTCTCTGAGCTTTTTCACTCAAGGCAAGCGCTCTACCACGTTGAGCCACAGTGCCACTTCCAGTTTTCTGGTGGTTCATTGGAGAGAAGAGTCTCACAGACTTTCCTGCCCAGGCTGGCTTTGAACCTCGATCCTCAGATCTCAGCCTCCCAAGTAGCTAGGATTACAGGTGTGAGCCACCCATGCCCAGCTTTACTTCACTTTCACTTCTTGTGTTTTGATTTTAGAGTATGTTGTCTTCTGCTGAATTAAGGCAAGGAAAGGGCTTAGGACAGCGCCGGTCTTAAGAGCTTAATAAACGCTAGCTGCTTTATTATGCAACTGGAAACCATCCTGTGTGCCCAGGAAGAGAGCAGCACCAGTGTGGACGGCCTGAGTGGGCACGGACGGGAGTGGGGTCAGACCCAGCGTTCAGAGACCCCCACAGCCCCGGGCAGGAACAGACTGAGAATCACGACACAGACCAGCCCTGCACTGACCCCTTTAAGTCCAGCCTGTTCGCTGCTGCGATGGATCATGCAGAAAACCGCATGTGGCATCCTTCAGGTGACTCAAAGCAGTTTGTCAGAATGTTTCCACACATGATTGGGGCGAGCAAGGTGCCAGCAGACCCAGCCCCAGGACTCCAAGTCCAGTGCTCTGTCTTCTGCAAGCCCCCTTCCAAGGCCCCTGGGCCTCTCTGGGCAGAGGGGCAGGACAGGCCCCTGGGCTGTGTCTGGAGGTGAACGGTGAGGTGGGTTCCAATCCCAGCTTTGCAGATGGCTCCGTGAGACCCCCATCCCCTCCTGTGTAAAAACACAGCAGCATGCACAACAGGCACTGGCGGCAATGCCGCTTCCCGCCAACAGGTGGCACTGTGGCCCAAGGAGCAGGAGAAAGGGGTTAAAGAATGGGGTGTCCCTGGAGGGGGGATCTGCTGCGGGTCTTACAGGCTGGGAGGGGCACCGCGGTACACTCCAGAGGACGGGCCATGCCCCTGAGGCTCACACAGACTAATGTGATCCCACAGGACAGATGAGGCAGCCCAGAGAGGCAAAGCCACCTGCACGAGGTCACACAGCAGTGTGCACCACAGCTGGGACATGCTTCAGGCCTCCAATAACGTGACCGTGGTGTAATTCCGGCCCGGCCTCATGCCGCCTCAGCCGGTTCAGCCCTGTGCGGTCGGCATTCGCAGTTTCATCTCCCAGTACAGGGAAGGAGATGAAGACACAGAGAGAGGTTCAGCCATTTGCCCAGGGCCACACAGCCAGAGTGAGCGCTGGGATTTCTCCTTAGAGCTGCTCTGTGCCCCTGTACTGGCCTGGCTCTCGAGAATAGACATAAAGGGTGGCCAATGAGGTAAAGATTGGCAGGATTGACGTTCAAGGCCAACCAGGAGCAACAAGTACTCAAGAACCCATCTAAATCAATCAGAGAGAATAAAAAACACCCTAGGCATGGTAGCACGGGCCTGTCACCCCAGCCGCACTGGAAGCATACCTAGGAGCATCAAGGTCTAGTCTTGCCGGTTATATGAGGCCCTACAGAAAAAAATAGCAAAAAGAAAAGGAGTTGGAGGTGTGGAGTTGGAGCAAAGCAGAACAAAAGCCTATGCTACCCGTACTCCCCTGGGTCCCTCGGTGGCAAGTGGCAGAACTGGGGAGCAATGCAACAGACGGGCCCCAAGTTCGCTCTCCATATCATCAAGACACTCGTTCTTCAGAGGAGGGCAGAGGGCTGGGCTGGGGGCTCCGCTAGTCATTCAGCGAAGGAGTGGACAGTGAGGGAGGTGAGGCACTTTTCCATTCAGGTGCCTGCTGGTGGCTCCCGCCTGTCATCCTAGCTAGCTACTCAGGAGGCTGAGATCTGAGGATCGAGGTTCAAAACCAGCCCAGGCAGGAAAGTCTGTGAGACCTCCAATTAATCCCCAGAAAAAAACCGGAAGTGGCACTGTGGCTCAAGTGGAAGAGTGCTTACCCTGAGTGAAAAAGCTCTGGGACACCGCCCAAGCCCTGAGTTCAAGGCCAGGACAGATGAACAAAACCCAACAAAAGAATGGCGTTTGGATCTCAGGCTTCCAGCTGCAGGATTCCGGAGGCTGGGCTGCAGCGAGGCCGCCAGGCGGAGGCAGGGAAGGGACAGACGTGGGGATTCTTGTCTGATTCTTCTGCTCACAGAGCACTCACACCCTGCCCCCAGGGACAGGGCCTCTGTCCCCTCCATCGGTTCACCCCAGCTGATGCCCCCTCTTCCCAGCGGAGCCCCCCCAGCTCCCCTCATTGTCTGAAGGGCTCAGATGGAAGGCAGCGCCTTAACCCCTTCCTGGCCTCGGTGCTTCCTCCTCTTGCAGCTGTTACTAAGGCCTGGCCCGGGCCGGGAGAGGCCCCGGTATTAATCACAATTAGAGGTCAACATGTCAGCTGGGAGGCTGGCCTTCTCTGTCAGCTGCCAGCCGGCCCAGGCCAAGGGGCCCCCCCACCCCCGTCAGCCACGCAGTATAACACCTCCTCCAAGACACACACAAGCGTCTTTCACCCCCAGCGCTGCTGAGAAGACCACCTAGCACCTCCACCCCAGAGCCTCTGCCGACCCTTCCCCTGGGACGGGCCGCCTCTTCCCAAAGGCCCTGCTGCCCACCCTCCAATGTAACATGGCTCCCAGACACCACCCTCTCTCACCAACCTTGCTAATGTGTTTGGGCATTTTCTTTGCTTTTGTTCCTGTAGCCGCTTGAACTTGCCAGCCTGGCTTGCTGATCTGGCAGCAATACCACTTGAGCCATGCCTCCGGTCCTGCTTTTGTTAGGTGTTTTTGGAGATGCAATCTCCTGGACTTTTCTACCCAGGCTGGTTTTGAAGCTTAAAATCCTCCAGATCTCAGTCTTCTAAGTAACCAGGATGGCACGTGTGAACCACCCACATGGGGGCAAAGTGCTTCGTTTTGTGTCTCCAAAATACCTGTTGCTGTCTAGAACTGTCTTGGATGCTAACTGGTTAGTGTGCAGTTTCCTAGGATAGTGGCCCCTTGGTGGCTCCAAGTTAGGTGACTTGCTAAGGTGTCTGGAGATCAGAGAGTACAAGGCGCTGGCTGGGCCTGGAGACACCTCCCAGCTTCCCCTTCACCTTTCGGGGTGGCAGGCAAGTCTGGCATATTCCTTGGCTGGGAGACCCATGGCTCCAGTCCCTGCCTCTGTGGCCACCGGGCCTCCCGGGCATCGGTGTGGTGTCCACATGCCCCCTTTCTCTAAGGATATCCATCATCACCCTGGGGCCCCGCCTTCCTTGGTACGACCTCATCTTCACTTGATTGCATCTGCCTGGAGCCCATTTCCAAATAAGGCTGCAGGCCCAGTGGCAGGGTTAGGAGCCTATCTTTGGGGGGAGATGGGAGCCCTCCCCAGTGCTGGCCTCTGGTTGCATGGTTAGACAGCCGTGCTGCAGGCTCCTGCCATGGGATGTGTTCTCTCCACAGTCTTTGCTTAATGAAAAAGCAACACATTTAATCCTGGCTTCTGCCTCGAGGCTCTGAGGCTCTAGAGGAAGAGAAGGCTGGCATCTGGAAGCCAGCTCCCCGCTAAAGATGGCCCCTGCACCCCAATCCACAGCAAGCTCAAGGAATCAGAGTGGTCTGATTGACAGATAAGGAGAGGATCTCTGACTCCAACAGACTAGGGGGTGCTAGAGCCCCCCAGGAGCTGAGCTGAGGGGGAGGGCTGGGGAGGGGGCAGCTGCGCACTCCAGCCTGCTCTGCTGGGGACAGCACCTCGGCCTAACTTTGTCCAGATGGCCATGCAGGGCCATTAGAAGATTTTTGCCTTAATAGTAATTAACAAGCCAGGTGCTAAAGGCTCCTGCTTATAATCCTAGCTACTCAGGAGGTTGAGAACTGAGGATTGTGGTTCGACGCAGCCTGAGCAGGAAAATCTGTGAGACTCTTATCTCCAATTAAATCACAGGAAAAAGCCAGAAGTAGAGCTCTGGCTCAAGTGGTAGAGTGCTGGCCTTGAGCAAAAGGAGCTCAGGCACACTGTCCGGGCCCAGAGTTCAAGCCTCAGGACTGGCAAAAATTAATTAATTAAAATATTTATTTTTTAAAAAGTAATTAACAAAGTGATGAATTACTTTATTTTGCAGAACTGGGCATTGACCTTGGCCTGGATTTGCTAATCGAGCACTACCGTGCCTGGCCATGCCTCCTTTTGCTTTTAGTTTTGCAGATAGGCTCTTACACAGTTCCAGCTCAGACTGGAACTGTGATCCTCCTACCTCGACCTCCTGAGTAGCTGGGATTCCAAGTATGAGCCACCATGCTCAACAGATCTTTCCATCTTTAATTGGTTTGTTGTTATTCTGTCGGTCATGGGGCTTGAACTCAGGACCTGGGTGCTGTCCCTGAGCTTTTTCACTCAAGGCTAGCACTGTACCACTTTGAGCCTCAGTGCCACTTGTGGTTTTCTGATGGTTAATTGGCTGGCTCTGAAGGGAGATCCTCAGATCTCAGCTTCCTCGAGTAGCTAAGATTGCAGGTGTGAGCCACCAGGTACCCAACTTCTTTAATTAGTTTGTAATTGTGGGGTACATTCCCTCAGTTGAATCAACAGGTCTAACAGGATACAGAAGTGTCTGTAAGTCCAGGGCCCAGGTGGCCCCAACAGCCACTGTCACCCATCTCTTCCAGAGCGCATTCCCTTCCATTTAACACTCCCGCTGTCTGCACCTAACTCATTTAAACTAGGCTGAAGTTTATTTGTCAACAACACACAAATGATCACTCCCAGCACCCCAAAGAGCCAAGAAGTGCTGTCCCCCACTTCCTAAGCCTCTCCTGCAGGTAGAGAGGAGGGCCTGAATGCTTCTCTCAGCTCATGTAGATGACTCCTGACAGTTTTCCAGGGTCAGGTGCTCGGGGCCAGCTTGTTTTCTCTCCGTTTTGAGGTTGCTGCACGGTTGTGAGTATCGTTCACTGGTGGTTACTGCAGGCCAGTTCTGGACTACATGGATGCACAACTGGGTCGTCTTCATTCACTCACAGGTGCACACTGAATTGTTTCCAGTGGTTGTTGACTGCATATTCATCTTACGAACATTTGTATACAAGTTTTGGGGGGAACATATATCCAAAAGAAATAAAATACACACACATAAATAAAATAGGCATATATGTGTGTGTGGCTTCTTTGGGTCAAAAACCCAGCAGTGCCCTTGCGAGATCGTGGAGGGATGTATAGATAACCTTGTGAGAAACTACCAGACTTGCCCAAAGTGCATTATCCCGAATACAGATCACTGTGGGCGCATCAAGACTCCAAGCCAGGCCCCAGCGCCAGTGGACGACGCCCGCAACCCCTGCTACTCAGGAGACTGAGATCTGAGGATGGGGGTTCGAGGCTAGCCCGGGCAGAGAAGTCTAGGCCTCTTCTGTCCAATTAACCACCAATAAATAACTTACTCAAATAGATCCGGAGTGGAACTGTGGCTCCATTGGTGGAGGTCAGGGCTGGCCCCGGGGGCCATCGGGGAGGGCGAGGCCGAAGGGGGGACGGTGCGTCCGCCAGGGGGCGCTGGAGCCCTGCGGCCCGGGGT
>NW_012267229.1:12406222-12415569 GCF_000151885.1 Dipodomys ordii
CCACCTCCCGCAGCCCCCACCTCCCGCAGCCCCCACCTCCGCCCTTCCTCACCCCCTTCCCGCAACCGGCTGCTCCTGGGCCCACCTCCGCCCCACGCCTCCCCGCGCCCTTCCCTGGGAACGCCGTGCCCTTCACCGGCTCCTACGGGTAGGCCTTGGGGAGATTGTACAGCACAGGTGTACACTAAGTAGCCCTCCCCCCTTTTTTGTCGGTCGTTGGGCCTGAACCCTGGGCCTGGGCGCTGACCCTCAGCTCTTCAGCTGTAGACTAGTGCTCTACACTTGAACCACAGCGCCACTTCTGGCTTTTTCTGCTTATGTGGTGCTGAGGAATCGAACCCAGGGCCTCATGCATGCCAGGCAAGCGCTCTACCACTGAGCCACCTTCCCAGCCCCCTTGCTTCACCCCTCCCTTGACCATGGCACTGGCTCTGCTGTGTCTGCAGGCCATCCATGCTCTTGGCCTTCTGAAAGTAATTCTCACCCCTGCACCAGCAGTTAGACCTGGAGAGACTTCATTGAGTGCATCCTGCAACTCCCGCGAGATGGGGGAGCATTGACCTTGGCTCTGCCACCGGCACCCACAGCAAGGGCCCTCAGCGGCCAGCATGCCCCCTCTCGGGGCTCTATTGTCCTCATCTCAAAAATAGGCCCAGGGCTGGGAAGGTGGCTCCGTAGTAGAGCGCTTGCCTTGCATGCATGAGGCCCTGGATTCAATTCCTCAGCACCACATAGCAGAAAAAGCAGGAAGAGGCGGTGTGGCTCAAGTGGTAAAGCACTAGCCTTGAGCTGAACAGTTGATGAGCTGAGGGACAGCGCCCAGGCCCAGAGTTCAGGCCCCACAACCGATTAAAAAAAAAAGTCTGCTGCTAAGCTGGAAAGGCCCCATGGTTGGTTGGGGGGGGACACGGGATGCATTTCAGAAGCCCCACTGGAGGGCTCCTCAGGGGTGCTGCTGTGCGCACTTGTGGGCTTGTGGGCGGGATCCCTTGTTGAGGGGGCAGAGGAGGGCCAAGCCTGGATTCCAGGACAAGGTGAAGCTGCTGGAACCATGTCTCTACAATGGTAAATGCCTGGCTTAGCCCAAGAGAAAGGCTGGTGTGGGGCCCACCCGTTTTGTTTGCCCTGTGTGGCCTTGGCTCTCTTGCTTGTCTCTCTGGGCTTCAGGTCCCTCACCTGGAACTGGGAATGAATGCTGCTCAGAGAACTCAGAGGTCCTAGATTATCACCTCATTCCTGCATGGGATGGGGGGGGGGGGGAGGGCAGCCGTCCCTGGCTTTCCTTCCCTTGGCCTGCTCTGCTCATCTCTGCAATGGGGTCAGCACCACTCTGACCACACTGGTGGCCCGGGGTGGCCCTGTCTGTGCCTGACCCTTGAGGGAACTTCTGCTGTGTGCTGGGCCTGTGCCAGGCCCCAAAGAGCCCCAGCCAGGGTAGAAGAAATCATCTTCACACAGGAAGCCTAGACTAGAGTACCCTGCCTCGCTGTACTCCAGCCAGGGGCAAAGCAAGAACTGTGAATCAGAAGCACACACCCAGCACCCACAGGACCAGGTCTACCAGGTCAAGAAAGAGACAGTCAGCCTCCCAAAGCACGGAGACATGAAGCAGCTGGCCCGGGTCACACAGCCAAGCAAAGGCAGAACTGGGGTTGGAACCCAGGCAGACAGACAGCAGAAACTGAGCTACTAATCATGATACCTATGTGGATAATGTAAGGTCCACTCCTGGACGGCTAGCAGACTCCACCCTCCTGGCAGCAAAGTCTCCACCCAGTACCTGCGTTACCTAGGCAACTGGGACACCTGGAAGAGGTCACATCTGCATCTGCTGAGGTCACATCTGAATTTGATGTGGCCACACCTTTCTCCGCCCATACCCTAGATAAGGCCTAGCCCAGGCCCAGACGCTCTCTCTCTTCTCTTTTCTAGCTCTTTCTCAGCTCTTTCCTTCTCTTCTCTTTCCTAGCTTGCTCTTTCCCACCTCTTTCCCAGATGCTCTCTTTTCTAGCTCTTTTCTCTCTTTTCTAGCTCTTTTTTCTTTCCCAGCTCTCTCTCTTTCCCAGATCCCCAGCTCTCTTTCCCAAGGCCTTTCCCCACCGCATGGAGGACTAAGATGGCCTGGTGTCAGCCGGAATGATGAATAAACCTACCCCTTACCTGAATACCACGTGTGTGCTGCTGTTCTTACTCGGCTACCTCTTTTTAAAAACCTAACAGATAACAACTATGAAGATACAGAGGTGGGAAAGGAGAGGCAAGAGAGAGGAAAGGCAGGGAGGAGACTGGGAGGCAGGGGAGAGGAAAGAGGAAGAAATGACAAAGGAAGGAGAGAGGAAACTCAGCTAAGGTAGAAAAAAAAATAGAGATTCTAACTACTCAGAAAATGCCAGAAGTGGAGGAGAGAGAAGGCACTGGCAGGCAGGAAGAGGACGAAGCGGTCTTGAAGGAGGCAGGGAGACCCATTCTCGGGGCTGGGGAAGGGGCAGCTGGCCTCTGCCCTGTCCTCTGCTTCCCCCCGGATTGCACACCAGGCTCAGGCCAGCTACAGGAATTTCCAAGGAAAGGGGTCTGAGGCCCAGCCACGCTCAGAGCCAGGGAGAGGAGGCTGTGGCGAAGAACTGAGGGCTCTGGGGCTCCTGCTGTCACCCTTGCGGGGGTGGGGGGGCTGTCATCTCTACTTGAAAGGAAGAAGCCCAAGTCAGAAAAGAGGTGTCCTGCTGGGCACCAGTAGTTCAGGCCTATAATCCTACCTACTCAGGAGACTGCGATCTGAGGATCATGGTTCAAAGCCAGCCCAGGCAGCAAAGTCCAAGAGACTCATCTCCAATTAACCACCAAGAAGCCAGAAGTAGAGCTGGAGGTTTAAGTGGTAGAGTGCTAGCCTTGAGTAAAAAGAAAAAAAAATGCAGAGCACCTAGGCCCTGTGTTTGAACCCCAGGACTGGCACCAAGAAAAAAAAGAGTTATTCTCCAACCTCAGAGCTCATGAGTCAGTCCCTGATGTAAAGCTGCGGCCCGCAGCTCCAGAGCCTGGCTGGAGAAATCTCCCTACACGTGCAGATTCTTTCATTTAACCTTGTTCTCTACCTCCAGCCACAGCCTGGACCCCAACAGCGGCCTCCTGGGTAGCAGCAGCTGTCAGAGGCAGAGGCGAGGAAGAGACCCGGTCAAGGCCATGAGCTCCCCGTCTTGACCCCACCAAAGCCCCACAGCAGTCAGTACAACCCACCACTGCACCACAGGTAACACCTCTCTTTCAGACTTGGGGATTGGGGGTGGGGGGGGAAATCACTGCGATTTGGGGCTTCAAGGCTTGACGTGGGGAGGCCTGGAATCCCTTTGGGCTTCTACCCAACTTATTCCTGTGTGCACCTCAGCTCTGCTGGAGGAGAGCCTTTGGTCTCAGCAGACTTTCAGTGGATGACTTGCGATGCTACAGAGGAGGCTAAGAGTTGGGAGAAGCCACTGTGACCACACAGGGCCTAACGCGTTCTGGGCTGCATTCATCCCAAGGCTGGACTGAGGCTGCAGGCTGCAAGTGGGTGGTCTCATCTCTCCACCCCCGCCCCAGGGCCATTGCACAGCTTCCTGAGTGACATCACAGCACCGCAGCTAGCCTCCCACGGCCACCAAACCCAGAGGCCAAGACCACCAAGTCCCGCAGTTCATTTTATGACCTAGCCTTGGAAGTCACGCTCTGTTGTCCCAATTAAAAAAAAAATACTTCCGATTACAAAGGTTGGCTTCATTAGAATTCAGCAAGGGTGTCAACCTGAAGAAGAGACAGGTCCAGGGCCACCGAGGTCACTGGGGTCACAGGAGGGACAGGGAGTGAGAGGAAAACCCACGGCATCCAAAGCTCTGCAAGTCACAGGTCTCCTGCAGAGCAACCCTGCCCCACGCATGGGGCCATGTGTCAGGTTTAAAACCTCACCCCGCCAGGCACCAGAGACTAACACCTGTCATCCCAGCTACTCAGGAGGCTGAGATCTGAAGATCACGGTTCAAAGCCAGCCTGGACAGGAATGTCCATGAGATGTGTATCTCCAGTTAACCACCAGAAACACCAGAAGTGGAGCTGTAGTTCAAAGTGGTGGAGTGCTAGCCTTGAGCAAAAGAGCTCAGGGACAGCACCTAGGCCCCAAGTTCAAGCCCATGACTGACACAATAAATAAATAAATGATTTTTTTAGATTAAACCTTCCCAGGCCAACCCTGCACATGCTGCCCAGGCTCTCTCCATACCTCCACGGTGTCTCACTGTTCCACACTCCCACTTTCTACCAGTTCCCTCCAGGTGATGCGCCTTCTCCGGCCTCCTCCAGTCCTTCATCTCTACCTTCTGTGGTTCTCAAAGGCCCTCTTCCTTGATCTCCCAAGCTGCCTCCTCCAGGAAGCCTCCCTGAGGCAGCCCACAGGTTCTAGTTGCTCCTCCGGTCCCCAGGGTCCCCTCCACAGCTGCACAGACCCCTTGTACTGCGCCTGCATCCTCCTGCCCCACTGTGACCTGGGTTAGGGGACCCACACATTCCCTCCTCCTGCAGCACCTACTGGGGTGCTGAGCACACAATGAGGGCTCATTACCCACCCAAACAATGAGCCCTTCAGGATGCAGACAGACGCTGGGGTATGGCCAGTTCCCTCCCTGGGCCTCAGTGTCCCCACCTGTCACGTGCCAAGGATGCCTCTTCTAATCCCAAATCTCTGCCTTTACCCCCCCTGCCCCACCCCCTGGAAGCATCAAGGGTCAGGGGCTTGAACTTGGCTTCCTTTCTGGAGTCTGAAGCAGGTAGGCAGTGGCCAAGGTCACATAGCGTCACACCTTCAGTGTAGGGGTGGCTGGTAAATGGTCACGATGGCTCACCAGGACAGGCAGGGACAGACGGGCTCTTCGGAGCCTGCTCTAGCAGCAGGCTATTCACCCACCTGCCCCTGGGCCAGCTCTCCATTTCACAGATGGGAAGTTGAGGCCCAGAGAGGTGATATGACTCCCCAAGGACGCACAGTCACCAGGAACAGAATCAGCCTTTCCCCTGCAGCTTGCTTAGGGAGACACTCCCCAGAGTGAGCACAGGGTTTAATTCCCCCACCCCCAGATCCAGACCCAAAACGCTGACTGCACCTGGAACCCGCCCTCAGCCCCTCCCCACTCCCCATCCCCCACCCCCAGCCACCTTGGCTCCACTGGTTCAGTGCTCTGGCTCCTGGTGGGTCTCCTCTGTTCCGTTCCTCCCCTTTTACCTAATTCTACCGAGTTAGACGTCCTGATTCTGTAAGTCCTTTCTCTGTTCTCCCGTGTCTCCCAGTTTACCTGGTACCAAAGCCAAATGCTGTCTGCAAGGTCCTGCACAAGCTGCCACCTCTTACGCTTTCTTGCTCCTCTTTCCCCCTGGGCCCTCTGCTGCGGCCATGGCAGCTTCTGCCTGCGTGTGCCATGGTCCCTGCTGTGCCCACAGCCCAGGGACCTCCCTCCTCTCCCCACACTCCTATCCTCAGAGTCCCATCTGTGTCTATTCACAATGGAGTGATGGGGCTGCATTTACCTTCCTACTTGAGACAAACATGGTAAGAGGAAAAATGTAACTGGATGGTGTCTGAGTCACTGGGCATAGCAAGGGCGGATGGTGACCGCTGAGAGACAGGACAGCAGGCGAGTCCTTAGAGGGTCCCAGTGTGCTGTGTGGGGACAGTTTTCAGATCCGAGTGCAGGGGGCGGACCTAGAAGGTTCCCTAGCTTAGGGGAATGAAGAGGAGAGTCCAGGAGAAACAAGAAAGAGTTTGTGGGACAAAACATTGAGAGAAGCGACATGTACAGAAAGAAAAGGTCCAGAGATGGGAGGTTGGTCCTCAGCCCTGATGGAGGCTCTTGGATGACAAAACCACCCCCCGGCTGAGGAACACAGGAAGAGCCTGGAGAGCAGTGCCCAGAACTCACGTCGGACTGAAACGGTGCCCAACAGAGTCCTCATCCCTGAACACTGGTTAGAGCTCTCAATAGCAGGGAGTAAATTAGCCCTTCACAGAGCACTGCTCTGCTCCCACTGTGCCAATCATAAAAGCAAGGCTGGAAAAGATCAAACTGTTTCTAAGTCATTTACTTGTATCTCAGAGAAAAGCTTGAGAAGATGTATAGCAACATAAAAATATACAACGTCCAAGAATTGGTAAAATTCACCATGCCTGGCATCCAAAGAAGCATCCCAGAAGCAGGGAGACATGGCTCAACCAATTGAAACTAACACATAAGCAATGGACAAGAACATTAAATCAATTATCACTGCATTCTAGGACTATAGGCATGGCTCAAATGGTAGAATCCCTGCCTAGCAAATATAAGGCTCTGAATTCAAAACCCGGTACCACCAAAAGCCTTGTATTCTAGTTGTCTCTATGTTCTAAAGTTAGGGAGAAACATGCAAGATATAGAAAGATCCAGACCAGCTTCTAAAAATGAAACTAAAACACTAAAACAGCAGGAAAAAATTATCCAAAACTAAGCACACAGAGGGAAAAAAAGGTATATGACAATAACATTAATAAAAAATAGTAGTGTGACTAATTTAATATCACAAAATTGATTTCAAAGCAAAAAAAAACACCAGAGACAGATAAGATCATCTTAGAATGACACAAGCCAATTAATCAAAGTGCATATAAAAAGTCTAAATGTTTATACCCCATAGCAGAGATTCAAAAATGTATGAAGAAAGTGTCAGATCTGCAAAAGGAAATAAATCCATAATTCTCTATCAAAATTTCAGACTTTAGTAGTTGAAAGAACAAGTAGGGGCCAGGTACAGTAGCTTAATACCTGTGCTGCAGGCAGGGAAGGAAGGAAAGAAGGAAGGGAGGGAGAGAGAGAGGGAAGGGGAGGGAAGGGAAGGGAAGGGAGAAAAGTATCACCTTAGTCCTGTGTTGAACATCAATTTTATTTTTATCTCCTTTGCTTCCTAGATCTTTCCTGCACACATTATGTTTAAACATAATATTTATTTTACTTTATATGTAAAATGCCTGAAACAGTCTTTAGCACTTAGAAACTTTCAAAAAATACTTGTTAAGTAAAAATATGATTGATTTGTTGCAATTATTATGCAGGTCTGCTGAGTCATCTTTCTCCATTGTTTCTTTTTTTGTTTGTTTGGTGGGTTTTGGTTTTTGTTTTTGTCGGTCGTGGGGCTTGAACTCTGGGCTTGGGTGCTGTATCTGTGCTCTTCAGCTCAAGGCAAGTGCTCTACCGTTTGAGCCACAGCACCACTTCCCATTTTTCTGGTGGTTTATGGGAGATAGGAGTCTCCAGGACGTTCTTGCCCAGGCTGGCTTTGAACCCTGATCCTCAGATCTCAGCCTCCTGAGTAGCTAGGATTACAAGCGTGAGCCACTGGCCCCAGCTCTCCATTGTTTCTTGAATGGGTTAAATCCAATACAATCAGAGCCTTAGAATTCTAGCACCCCTATCATGGAAGGACCCCTATCATGGAAATCCAGAATGTTTGAGTAAGCAGCACAGGATGTTAAGCTTCTAGAAAGTCGGAAGGCTACACTGTTGGAATGACAGGATGTTTGGAGATAGAATGTAAGATTCAGGAGCGAGAGTTGACTAGGAAGTGACCCCAGGTATGCATGGAGTGGGGTGTGGGGAGCAGACCAAATGGCACTGGTTTGTATTCCATCTCCTGGTTCTAGGCCTCCCTTAAATTTAGTATTCACAAGGAGGTGTCCCCCCATAAACCCTACTATCCAGGCAAGACAGAGAGAGAGTTCTCCCTGACTTCCATAGCAGCAGAAATGAGAGTGGGGAAGGGGCGAAGGACAGAGGAGGGGGAGGGGAAGAAGCTCCATTTCTCCATTTTAATTCAGCTCTTGCTCTCCGGGCCCCTTCTGGACAGGATGGGCTCATGAGGCATTGTGGTCATGCAAGACTGGAGCTTGTCATTATCAACAGGGAACCACTCCAGGCCCCTCCTCCTCACAGCTGCAGGGTGCGAGGGGGCCATCATTCCAAGGGCTGGGCTGGAAAGGCTAGGCTACACTACTGAGGCCCCCCTCCCCCCCATGTCTCTGCACCCAGGACGGTGGCCTTCACTGCCCTGACAAAGGAACACTGCAGTGGTGGGGAGGGGAGGGGTCCTGCAAGGGGACCATCCACCTCACCAGTCATCTTGCCTCTATCTACAGCTCTCAGCACCCACCGAGCTGCCTGCCACACATCTCACGTGTTGATTTCACTTGTCATCTTCCTTCCAAACTAAGAGCATGAGCCTGCCAGGTACCAAGACTTCTGCATTGTCCACCATGTCCCCAGCACCTAAAAGGTCCTTCTGCGGTGTCCACACAAAATAGACTTGGCAACCCTTGTGCTCTGGGACTGGATGGGTGACAGGTTCCCAGCCCTGTCGGCAAGACACCCCCCCCCACACACACACCCCAGCAGGAATGAACAGACACTCCCATCCCTCACCCACTGGAGCAGACACTCAAGGCCAAGTTAGACACAGAGTACAGGCTGCCACACGGCTGGAGTAAGGGGAGACCAGACTCGAGGCCTCCACCTAGCACCATGGGTTTTCAGTCGCAAGGTGCCTGTGCAGGGAACACGGCAGATAATTCCAGGAAACAGCACTGGTGAGCAGTAGCTAGCTTCCCAGAGCCAACATGTCCCAGCTCATCAGCACACATGCGCGCGCGCACACACACACACACACACACACACAAGCGCGCACGCACGCATGCACACCACCCTAGGCACTGTGTGATGCCAGGCACCCCTCCCCGTGGGAACCCTCTCTGAGACACCCTGAGATACCCGGCTCTCAGCATTACCTGGATCACAGGCTGCCTTTGGAGGGGGGGTTGGCAGCTGCTGGCAAAACCCCGGGAAAGTCACAAAGAGGAGGGCGCTGAGTGTGTCAGGCGAATTCCCCGGGACCCTGCCCCCCCCACTCCAGCCTATAATAACCAGGCGTCGCACACCTGGAGTGCAGGGTGGGTGGCAGGGACCCCCTCCTTTTCTGGACCCTGCTGGGACATGTCCCCTCTTCCCTCCCCTCTCCTTCCCTCTCGTCCCGACGGCTCAAATTGCTGCTAGGCCTCGCGCTCTCCTCTTCTTAATTAGTGCGCGCTGCTGCTTAATTGGGCGGCCCCGCGCGCGTGTGTGCGCGCGCGCGCGCGTGTCTCTCGGGCGACGCGGAGGGGGTCACTTCTGACACATGGGGCGCCGGATGGAGGGGGGTTTTGCTGGCTTCCTGCCCGAGAGCAGGACCCCCTCCCCCAGCCCGGCCGCCGGGGATCGCGCAGCCCAGACAGATGGACGGAGCCCGAGGGGCGGGGGCGCGCCGACGGGGTG
>NW_012267229.1:12415979-12417151 GCF_000151885.1 Dipodomys ordii
CGGACCCCGCTTCCGCCCACGGTGTGGCTCCCCGCGGCGCGCGCCCCTCTCCTCTGTGCTCCTCCCCAGGCGGGCGCCCCTGCCAGGTGCGGCTTCCCTCTCTAAAGGCCCCTCCCCTCCCCTCTCTTCCCTGGGCGCCCCTCCCTCCCTCGGCATCCCTCTCATCCTGTGGGTGCCCCTCTCCATCTCGGGCGTCCCTCTCCCGGGGCGCCCCGCTCCTCTCTGGGACACACAATGGCTGACAATGTGGGGCATGCGCTCTGCGTGGGGTGTTGTTCTGAGCGGCTGGGCTCCCTTGGGCCTGAGAGTGTCCGCTTTTGCCCAGATCTCAGGGTTTTCAGAATGGCCTCCAAGGTCAACTGGCTCTTTCTTAACTGACCCAAGGCTTTTAGATAGAAAGCGGTAAAGTCGAAATACACTGGACCGGTGGGAAGGTGATGGAGCATTTCATGGACTACAGTAATGAGGTACAGCACCATATCTGAGCTATTCCACAGGGAGAGCACCCCAGATCCCTAGATGGGAGTGTCTGGGCAGAGTGGATTTGCCTTCGGCTCTTCTAGGAAAGAGAAGCCATGATACAGGTTGGGGAGCTTGAGTTGGGATTTCCCTGCAATCCAAAGGAGTGTCTACAAAAGCTGGGGAGGAAACCTGGATAGTTTCAAGGGATCCCTTTGAGCTAAACAACTATGAGACAAAGAATGGAAAATTGGAGGGTCATGGACAGCGCCCCATCCCTGAGTAAGCTCAGGCAAAAGGAGAAAGGTAAAGAAGAAAAACTCACAGCTCTGGTCTTAGGAAATTGATAAAGTGAACACAAGTGTTAGCTAAGTCATAGGGGAAAAGATAGAAACAACTCATGTCTGTAATCCTAGCTACTCAGGAGGCTGAGATCCAGAGGACCATGACTCATGGCCAACCTAAGCCGGAAAGCCTAAGGAAGACTCCATCTCCAAAACAGCACAAAAAAGCTAAGGCATGAGCTGGGTGCTGGTGGCTCACGCCTGTAATCCTAGCTACTCAGGAGGCTGAGATCTGAGGATCGAGGTTCAAAGCCAGCCCGGGCAGGAAAGACCATGAGACTCCTATCTCCAATAAACCACTAGAAAACCGGAAGTGGCGCTGTAGCTCAAGTGGTAGAGCGCTCGCCTTGAGCTGAAGAGCTGAGGGAC
>NW_012267229.1:12417201-12429660 GCF_000151885.1 Dipodomys ordii
GGCGCTGTAGCTCAAGTGGTAGAGCGCTCGCCTTGAGCTGAAGAGCTGAGGGACAGCGCCCAGGCCCAGAGTTCAAGCCCCACGACTGACAAAAATAAAAAAAAAAGCTGAGGCATGGCTCAAATGGTAGAGCACCATCCCATCAATTCCAAGATTCCCAGAGTGGCCAAAATTAAAAGGGGTTACAGGGATTGAGGAAATAAACCTTGGGAGATTTCCTTACTATAGCTGCTTTCCAGGAGCACAAGGCTCCCAGTAAAGTTGAGCCTGTCACTGGGCTGACGGAGAGCACAGGGAGAGGCCCAAGGTGGCCTGCAACAGCAGCTGCGAGTGTCTTAAAGTCACTGCCCAGACTGTCATCTGCCATCCAGCTCTTCTTCATCAACAACACTCACCTCACAGGGTACTAGCAGTAAGAGCACAAACAAGCACAAAGCAGGTCACCTGGGACACAAGAGGCGTTTGCCTGCCCTAGGCAGACAATGGTGCCAGAGCAGCAGTGGCCACAGGAGCTCCAAGGAGATGCCACGACCTCCCCCAAAGAAGCTTCCAGACCAGACCAGTCACTCATCTCTAGCTCTGCCTGGTGACTCCTGAGTCCTGATTCCCTGCCCAGGCCTATTCCTGGGCCTGGGCTGGACCAGGGGCCGGGCATGGGAGCCCTTGAAATGACAGGAGCCAGGCTTTCAGGCAAAAAGGGATAGGGTTGCAGCCAAACTAAGATTTATGGGCCTGCTCATAATAATGAAAGAGAAAAAGGAAAAAAAAAAGGGGGGGGGAACGCATGTTCGGCAATGCCCAGGGACCAGGACTGCTGCCCTATTACCAAAAATATCGTTGCTCTTGACTCTGCAAATTAGCATAAAACATGCTGTTTTGCATCAATTTGCATCTCATTTGCATGCTAATGACTTGACGCCACAATGCACCCAGTCCCCTAAGAGGCTTCTGGTCTTAGGTTTTCTCCTAGCCCCTGCCCTTGTCTTATACTGAGAAAACAGGGAAATCTGGGTTCTAAGCAAGCCTGAGAGGCTCACTCTGGGCTGCTTCCTCTCTGAGTCCTAATTTCCCCGTCTGTGAGCCGGAGGGAAGAACTGAGCAGGGATGTTTCAAATTATGCTCCAGTAGCCCCCTTGGGGGATGCAGGCACAGAGACAGGAGAGCAGGTGGGTCAGGAGCCCCCCTCTTCCATCCCCTCTGAACAGCTGGGACTCCAAGTAAAATTTCTCTTGAGCAATGCAGAGCATCTCTGCTAAAAACAAAGAGGAAAAAGTTTGCAAACAAACGGACTCGGGTTTCTCCAGTGTAATGTTTTGTAAAGACTTGAATAATGCCAATCAGAGCTGGAACATATAAGCATTTACCATCAAGGACCAGCATGGCACTACACACAGGCAGAGCCCTCAGTTCTCACACAGCCCTGGAAATGAATGCTGTCATCATGCCCTCATTTTATAGACTAGGTAAACTAGGGCCTGCCTGGTCAATAACTTCACTGAATTCTAACAACCACTGCATAATAGGGATTCAAATGCTGAGTATAGTGGCTTCGAGCTCTAATCCTAGGTACTTGGGATTGTGCAAGACCAGCCCAGGCATAAAAATTTGACCCCATCTCTGGTGCCTGTACCAATGCTGTGTGCACGTTATCCCATCCACAATGGCCAGAAGCAGCAGCATTTTCCTGTCATCCCTGGAGACATGGGGAAGAACAAGGAGGGTTGCATCTCAGGCTGGCTCAGGCATAAAAGTGAGATCTTACCTCAAAAACAACGAAGTGTAATGGAGGGACAAAGCGTGAACAAACGCTGCTATGGTACTCAGAAGAGGATATGTTGAAAATCAACTATATTAGTTGTGGGTGGGAATGGGAGGGAAAAACAGAGAATGAAGGAGGAAGTGACGTTGTCCAGAAAGAAGTGTACTCGTTACTTGACTTATGTAACTATAGTTCCTCTATATATCACATTTATAATAATTAAAAAATAAAAATAGTAAGAATAAGCTGGAAGCTAGTGGCTCACGACAGTAATCCTAGCTTCTCAAGAGCTGAGATCTGAGGATCACCATTAAAAGCAAGCCTGGCCTGGGCAGGAAAGTCAGAGAGATTCTTATCTCTATATTAACCATTAGAAAACTGAAAGTAGCACTGTGGCTCAAAGTGGGAGAGTGCTAGCCTTGACCAAAAGTTCAGGGACAGTACAGGCCTCATGACTGATAAAAATATAAATTAATTAATTAATTAATAAGAAAAGAAAAAAATAAAGTAAGTCAGGCTCCAGTGGCTCATACTTGTAATCCTAGCTACTTAGGTGGCTGAGATCTGAGTATGTCTGTTACAAGTCAGACCTGGCAGGAAAATCCTTGGTATTCTTTTTTTTGTCAGTTGTAGGGCTTGAACTCTGGGCTTGGGCGCTGTCCCTCAGCTCTTCAGCTCAAGGCTAGTGCTCTATCTCTTGAGCCATAGAGCCACTTCCAGTTTCCTGAGTGGTTTACTGGAGATAAGAGTCTCTCAGACTTTCCTTCCCAGGTTGGCTAGCTTTGAATCTTGATCCTCAGATCTCAGCCTCCTGAGTAGCTAGGATTACAGGTGTGAGCCACTGAAGCTTAGCAAATCCTTGGTATTCTTATCTCCAATTAACTAGCAAAAAGCCAGAAGTGGAAGTGTGGCTCAAGTGGTAGAGCACTAACCTTGAGTAAAAAAGCCAAGCAAGAGCAAGAAGCAGTGAGTCCCGAGTTCTAGCCCCAGTAGCGCCCCCCCCACACGAGTGAAGAGGGGCTGGAGGCATGGTTCAAATGCTAGAGTGCCTGCCTAGCATGCATGACACCTTGAGTTCAAACTCCAGTACTACCAAGAAAGAGCAAGAACAAGGAAGGAAGGGAGGAAGGGAGGGAGGGAGGGAGGGAGATAAAGAGGTTAAATTCAAATCCAGACTGCCTGGGTTGCTACTGCTGTAAATCCAGGCAGTCTGACTCCAGAGTCCACACCACAAGTTTATCCAGTTCAGGAAACTGAGGCCCAGTGAAGGAAAGAGAATTTCTGAGCCTGGCATCTGAACTGGCACCTGAACATCATGTTCTGCCCGGCTGTGTGCACCCCTCCGAGGCTTGGAGTTTCAGAGCTGGGGCCAGGAGCCTCGATGGGGGAGGGGCCTTTCTTAATGGCCCCTACCAGAGTGGGGGGTTGCCCTCCTCACCCACAGCCAGCCCCATCCCAGCTGGTGGACCTGAGGGAGCAGGCTGAGGAGCTCTAAATCAGGGCAGCCGGCAGGCTGATGAGAGCACCAGGTGTACCCACCAGAGCCCACACACAATGTAGCCGGCTGTGCAGGTGGACAGCCGAGGGAGGTCTCAGGGAGAGGGGGGCAGGGATGGGCCATGCCAGGCCAGCAGGTGCTTGCCCCCCCATCCCTTGGGGGTCTGGCTGGGAAACCCCAGGTGCAGAGACGACTGGGCTTCCATTCAGTACTCTTCCTGCCCTCCCTGGGACTTCCCCCAGCCCTCCTCTCCTTCAACCTTCTCCCCCCTCACCCTGCTCCAGCCACCTGGGCCTTCCTCCTAACACCCCACGCTCAGTCCACCTCTCTGCCTTGGGACTTGCAGTGTACACACACATACACGTACACACACATAACCCCCTTCCCACCCACCCCCCCCGCACACAGTGGGACCCCTCAGTACCTAGGGTCTCTGAGCAGTAGACACCTCCCTGACTACGCAAGTTATATGAGTGCTACCCTTGGGCCATGACTTGCTGGACCTGCAGCTTCATTTTCACCCAGCTGTCATGGCCACCTGAACTTTGGCTCTTCATTTCATGCCTGTCTCCAATGTCCCTGCCTTAAACTCTCACTACAGCAGAGACAGACCTGCTCTGTGTCAAGGCAGTGAGTATGTCCTCTTTTTGTGTGTGTGTCAGTTGTGGGGCTTAGTCCCTGAGCTCTTTTTGCTCAAGGCTAGTGCTCTACCCACTTTGAACCACAGCTCCACTTCTGGTTTGGAGTGGGGCTGGGAAGGTGGCTCAGTGGTAGAGCGCTTGCCTTGCATGCCTGGGGCCCTGGATTCGATTCCTCAGTACCACATAAGCAAAAAGAAAAAAGCTGGAAGTGGCGCTGTGGCTCAAGTGGTAGAGCACTAGCCTTGAGCTGAAGAGCTTAGGGACAGCGTCCAGGCCCAGAGTTCAGGCCCCACAACTAGACCCCCCAAAAAAAGAGTTTTACAGGGACTTTTCTGCCTGGGCTGGCTTCAAACTGTGATCCTTATAGTTCAGCCTCTTGAGTAGCTTGGCATGAGCCACCAGTGTCTGGCTGTGAATATGTCTTAATACAGCAGGCACTAAGCTCAGCTCATTCCGCAGATGAACTCATACCACCCATATCATGCTATCAGTGTTTACTGATGAGGCCTCAGAGGCTCAGAGAGGCAGAGGTCTTCCTCAAGGCCACACAGCTAGGCTGAAGCCTAGCCGAGGTTTGAACCCAGGCTATGTGTGGTCAGAGCTGGTCTTTACTCTCTGAGACCAAGCTGGGCAATAGTCCAGCCTGCCAGGTGGAACAGGCTGTCCTGACTGTTTGGTGACAGACAGGGACGGCTTGTTCTGCTGGACAGGGAGCCAGGACCAGGAGGCTCGTCAGCTGCAGGCCCACAGCCACGAGCTGGGGGGAGCTAGCCAAGACCTCCGTCTGGAGGGGTGAGGGAGGAGCCAGTGCCAGAGCCCAGAGAGCAGGACAGAGTCCTCTCCAGAGGCAGCAGAGGGTCCCCCTGATGGCTGTAGAGCCCTGGACATTGGAGCTAAGCCTGGGGATCATGACAGACCCCGACCGCTGTTCCCCAAGCGCCCAGCCAGCTTCTGAGGTCAGGAAGCCTCAGCCAGAGGGAAGGGAGTGGAAGGGTGAGGGGTGGATTCTATGCAGGGCCAGGAGAGGTTGGAGCAGGGGAGGGGGGAGAGGGGGGGACTGCACCCTGGGCTTCAGTCAACTCTGCCTGGTAACCCCTGTTTTTGGCTTTTCTCTGATTCTCTTCTACTCCCTTCCCTGACTTTTCTTCTTCCTTCTCTCCATCCCTCTCTCCTTCCCTGGCTCCCTCCTTCCCTCCCTCCCTCTTTCTTCTGTTCTTTCTTCTGTACTCCCCTCCTCATTCCTCCTGCCTCCCCCTCTCTCTGTTCTTTCTTCTCTCCTTTTTGCACCCCTTCCCCACACACAGTCTCACAACCAGGAGTTCCTGTGCCCCCCCCAAAGGCTAGACCCTCAGCACTGCCACGGATTTTACACAGAGGTGAACCTCCACTCCAAGCCAGTACTAACAGTGTCACCTGCCAGCCTCAACCTTCAGAAACTGGACAGAAAAGGCCTGTCTGTCCCCCAGACGCAGAAGGTGGCCCCCAACACTAGGGCTCCTGGGAGAGTCTGCATGGGTTCTCTGGGGATGGTGATGGGCACCGGTCTGGACTAATCACTGGCCCCTCTGAGCCGGGTTTTATATCTGGAGCAAGCTGCGGGGCTGAGAGGTGTGAGGTGAACAGCACATGGCCATTGGCAGTGCTTCTGCCTCGCTCGGCCACTTGCTGGCACGAGGCCTCTGACCTTTCTCCCAGGTCTGTGGGACGGGGCCAACTTCCAGCTGATACTGGCGAGTGTGAGGGAGGGTGGATGGGCAGGCTGTCAGGGCCGGCTATGTGCCCAGAGAGAACCGTCTGTGCCACAGTTCCCTCCGCCATCCAGGTCCAGCCCACCGGCCGCACCCGGTGCCCCTGGCAGGCCAGGGCTGCGGGCAGGTCCTCACCTGCAGCTCCCCGCTGCCACAGAGTGGGCTGAGGTGGCCGCCCCTCCCCCCTCCTGGAAACAGAAGTCTCCAATATAAATGCAAATGCACTGCGATTTCTAGTCTGGGCTGGCAGCTCTGCCGGGCTGGGGACCCAAGCTGACACTGGCCCGGAGGAGATAAGGCACTTTGGGGCCTCCCATTCCACCCCCCTCCCATCCCGCCCCCTCTGCCTGGTCAATTTCACCAGGACACCAGGGAATCCAAGCTGCACTGCTTCCTGTCTTCTACCCTGTCCCCCAAAGCCTGCCTCACTGCAGTTAAGGAGAGGGGCAGACCCCTCATGAAGGGTAAAGGCCGGGGTACCCACAGGAGCAAAACTGGAAGCTTTGTTCAGATATGAGGAAGAAAGAACAACGTGACCTAGTGAGTCTCATCTCTGAACTCCACCCCTCCACTCCCCCCACCCCCCACCCCCTCCACTAGGCTCTGATCACCACCAGCCCAGGAGTCCTTTGTGTGAGGTAGAAATAGGGGCTCAGCAGCAGCCAGTTCAGCCCCACCAAGTCCAGCCCAATTCTCACCCATCTTGTCTTTGGGACTTGGTTTCCTCTTGGAGAGGAGAATCACCTGGAGACCCCTGAGGTAGCAAGGCTCCCCTAAAGGCCAGGGACACAGCCTGGAGGGGTCAGGGCAGCACCATGGGTCATCTTGTTCTGCTCAAGTCTCTCAGCATCCCTCTGTTCCCGTGACCCGGATGCTTCACCTGCCACAGCCCAGGTTCAAATCCAGTATATCCCTGGCTCCATCCCTAACATCACCTCCTAAAAGAAGCCCCCTCCCTGCCATGATTTCACCTGGAACAGCCCTGTTCCTGCCTCCTGAGACCACAGCACATCCCTGCTGCCTTTTTCTCAGTGGTATTGACTGCTACGTGAATTTAGCTCATTCAGTTCTGCCTTCCTGTGGTTACTTTCTGGCTCCCTTTTCTCTTCCTGGAATTCAAGCTTCTGTAAGAACAGACGTCATGAATCACTAACTCCTGCCCTTGACCCTTTTCTGGGGATCATGACATATCTCTTCCCATCAGGCTGCTGTAAAAGTATACAACCTACTGGTAATCCTAACTACTTGGGAGGCTGAGATCTGAGGATTGTGGCTTGAAGCCAGCTCAGGCAGGAAAGCATATGAGATTCATATCTTCAATGAAGCACCAAAAAAGCCAGAAGTGGAGTGATAGCTCAAGTGGTAGAGTGCCAGCCTTGAGCAAAAAAAAACTCAGGGGCAGCTCCCAAGCCCTGAATCCAAAGACAAAAAAAAAAAAAGGTATATAAAGGATTCAGTGAAGGCTGGGAAGGTGGCTCAGTGGTAGAGTGCTTTCCTCACATGCATGAAGCCCTGGGTTCAATTCCTTAGCACCATATAAACAACAACAACAACAAAAAGCCGGAAGTGGCACTGTGGCTCAAGTGGCAGAGCTTGAGCTGAAGAGCTGAGGGACAGCGCCCAGGCCCAGAGTTCAAGCCCCATGGCAGACCAAAAAAAAAAAAAAAAGGATTCAGTGAAGTAGTCCACATCCCTTAGCGCAGGACCAGCCGAAGTAAGTGCTCAAGTAAAAAAATACTCATTGTTGTTACTGTCATTCTACAGGGGCTGAGAGCACCGAGCCCAAGCCGCCAATGCCATCAGGTTTTGGGCTGAGCGAATACTTGCTCCATTCCATGAATAATGTTCCTTCCCTTTCTCCTTCATAGAAAAAAGATTTGGTGTTTGTCCTGTGAAGTTCTGATTGAAATCTGCCACGAGTCCTGCCAGTCCTGGGCTTTCCTTGATTGGGATACTCCTTATTTCTGCTTCAGTCTCATTGTACCTTACAGACCAGTTCACATGGTTTATGTCCTCTACGTTCAGTTTGGGTGGGTCAACTATATCTAGAAATCTACCTATTTCTAGTAGATTTTCCAGCTTGAGTATAGGTTTTTGAGGGGTTTCCCTTATGGTCCTTTAGATGTCTTTTGCATTTGTTGAATTTCTTTCCATCTTTAATTTCATTCATTGGAGTCTTCCTTCCTCCTCCTTTGAGTCACATTAGCTAAAGCCTAGAAGTCCCAACCAACCTCTACCGTGCCACTATGCCATGTTCTGCCACCCTGGACCTTCTGCCCCTTCCCACTCCCCAACTCTAGGGCAGCTGGAACTTTCTTGTTTGTTTTTTGTATTATTGTTTGTTTGGGGTTTGTTTTTCTCTAGTACTGGGCTTAGACTCAAGGCCTGGAAGTTGTCCCTTACTTAGCCTTTTCTGTTCAAGGCTAGTACTCTACCACTTCAGCTACACCACACTTCTGACTTTTTATTTTCAGTGGATAATTGGAGATAAGAGTCTCAGAGACGGGGCTGGGAAGGTAGCTCAGCGGTAGAGTGCATGCCTTGCAAGCATGAGACCCTGGGTTCGTTTCCTCAGCACCACATAAACAGAAAAAGCCGTAAGTGGCGCTGTGGCTCCAGTGGTAGAGCGCTAGCCTTGAGCTGAAGAGCTGAGGGACAGCGCCCAGACCCAGAGTTCAGGCCCCATGACCAGAAAAAAAAAAAAGAAAAAAAAGAGTCTCAGAGACTTCCTTGCCTGGGCTAGTTAGCTTCAACCCTTCATCCTCAGATCTCAACCTCTTGAGTAGCTGGGATTACAGGTATGAGCACTGGTGCCTGGCTTGATGCCTGTCTCATGCCTCCATTTCCCCCTGGAAACTGATGAAGTGGTCTCCTAGCCCGGCATGCCTCTGAGTTGCTATGAGCATCCAAGGGCATGGTGAGGGAGGCCTCTGTGGAGTTGAAGCCTGTTAGCCCCACACTGTGGTTTCAGTGGCAGGAAGGGCTCTGCTGGCCCCTCCTTCAGAGGGAGTCGTGTGGAGAGGGATGCAGGTGAGGCAGCCTCCAGGAGCTGAAAGCCAACGAGGAAATTAGAATCTCAGTCTGACAACCTCAAAAAACAGATCTGTGGCCAACGAGAGTGAACTTGGAAGTGGGTTTTCCCACAGAGGCTTCTGATTCCAATGGTGCCCAGTCAGCACCTTCATTCCCATCCTGAGTTCCCTGAGCAGGGACCCGGGGCTCCTCTCCAGACCTGAGACTTACACCACTGCCAGATAGATGGGTGCTGGATTAAATCACAAAGCTGTGGTAACTTGTTACATAACAGAAACTTACTAGTCATGGCGAGCATGGCTCCACCCTGAGCCTTTTTCTGAATAGCTGACCCTTCCTTTTACCCCAGGCTCTTCTAGAAAGCCCTGCTCAGGCCACAGTGCTCAGACCAGCACTGCCCTGAGCATCCTATTCCTAGACATGGATTGTTCTGTTTACCATTAGCCCATACCTGAGGTTTCATAGTTAAAGCTTCCTCTTTAAACACTCTTATTCTGAGATAAAGCTCACCTTAAAGAAGAGGTGCAAACACACACTGTACAAAGAATTCTGCAAAAACCTTATCTTTCACCTTGACTCTCCAGCTGCTGACGCATAAATGCACCTGCATCATTTGTCTTTGTATGTAGACAGGTTCTTCCTGACTCTTAAGAGGAAGCTGCCAATCTGATTCCCTGTCACCCTAGAATACCTCACTGTGTATTTTCTCCAAATGAGAATGTCCTCAATGGGCTGGGAAGGTGGCTCAGTGGTAGAGCGCTTGCCTTGCATGCCTGAGGCCCTGGGTTCGATTCCTCAGCACCACATAAGCAAAAAGAAAAAAGCCAGAAGTGGTGCTGTGGCTCAAGTGGTAGAGCGCTAGCCTTGAGCTGAAGAGCTGAGGGACAGCGCCCAGGCCCAGAGTTCAGGCCCCACAACTGGACGCCCCCCCCAAAAAAAGAATGTCCTCATTGCCAAAACAGAAAATCAATGGGGAACATGACCACCAAGTAATCCTGCAACCCAAGCTTGGCAATGATTGCATGGTGCTGGGGACGTACTTAAGGACTCTGTAAATGTCCTGTTATATGTGCCACGGTGTAGTTTCAGCATCCCATGGTGATGACTCTGAGACAGAGTCTGGCTATGTTTCCACATGCTGGCCTCCAACACCTAGGCTCAAGTGATGCTCCTGCCTCAGCCTCCTGAGTAGCTAGGACCACAGGTGTGCTCTACCATGTCTATTCATCCAATGATTCTTGCTAAAATCTTTACTGTTATATGTACAACCCTTCCTTCTACATTTACTAGAGGGCATTCTATTCTTCCATAAAGAAGGGCTTTCACTTCTTGCGTGTGGATGAACAAAGACAGCCACGTATGCCAGTGTGGAACTTCCCAGGCCTGAGTTGATTCAGTGAGTTATAATCTGTTTGTATCATCATTTTGATGCTCCAATTGGGGTCCTGAGAGGCCTCCAGATTGACTCCTCTGCTCTTTTCTTTCCCCCATCAGTACTAAGGTTTGAACTTAGGTCCTTGTGCATGCTTGGCTTACTCATACCTGGCACTGCTGTACCACTTGAGCCATGTCTCTAGTCTGGACTTTCTGGTAGTTATTATGAAGATGGAGTCTTCTGGGCTTTTTTTTTTTTGCTGGGGCTAGCTTCCAGCTGCAATCTTCAGATCTCTGCCTCCTGCATAGCTAAGATTACAGGCATGAGCCAGTGGCATTAACTCCCTGCTCGTTTGCATTTCTCAAGCATGTCATCAAGTCCTCTGCTCTTTTGCATTTCTCAAGCATGTCATCACTTTACAACTAGACACGTGGGTGCCTCCTCCCTCCTGCAGCCCTCAAATCAGCCACTGACTACCCCAAGCCCTGCTGCCTCTCAGTGGAAGCGTTTAGTACAAAGGTGAGATGAAGGTGGTAGAGCAATCGGCTCACTCCTTCTTTCGTGTGCAGAGCTGGGAGTGTGTGTATGTGCAGCACACACAGGCCCACATCTTGGAAGTTGCCCCAGTGACCCCCAAGGCTCCATTCTGATAGGAGGCTTGGTCCCTGGGAGGCTTTAGGAGGAGGTCCTGAGGTCATGGGGGCATGGTCTGGGGAAGTATTCTTGTGAGGCCCCTTGAAGCAGGGGCCATCCTCTCTTGCTCCCTGGTCAGGGTGGACACTTGCTCTGTGCTGGCCCCCACCTCCAAGCCAGTTGGGGCGACCAGATCTTGGACTTGGAAACTCCAAAACTGTGTACCAAGTAAACGTTCTTTTCTTCCTAAGCAGCCTGTGCCAGGTATTTTGCCGCCGGGAGGGAAATCTGACCAGCACAGCTCATCGTGCAGGTGAGCATGTGAGGCTTGGAGGAGGGAGGTGATGAGGCTGAGGGCACACAGCTGTTCCAGTATAACCCCAACTTCTCATCCACACAGGTCCAAGGCCCAAGTCCAACCCCACATTCCAGGGGTCACTCCCGCCGCTCCAGTTTCATGCATAACTCCCATTGCAGCCAGTGAATAACCTGGCTCTCATTATCCTCAATTTGTGTACCTGCTTGTTCAGCCTCAGCCTGCTGGAGCTCTGCTTCACTCAGCTGCCTCTGGTACTTGGTCCTCACCCACGTCTCCAGCAAACACTGGGAAGGAAAGGAGGAGAGGGGAAGCTGAGTATCTCCTGATAGTTACTAATACTTTCACTTGGCACCAAAAACAAAATCTATAGAAACATATGGTGTTTCCAAGTCTGGCTCATTCCAGCCTACTCCTCTCTAATGGTGACATCTATTATTTGTTTTTTACATAGGCCAGCTAACAAATCCTTTAAAGAATTTATCAGCATGTATTAGTTGTACAAGGGAGGTTTCATGGTGGTGTTTACACACATGTATACAATGTACCCCAATTTTTTTATTCCTTTTCTTTTTGTATGGTCATAGGGTTTGAACTCTGGGCCTGGGCACTATCCCTGAGCTCTTTCGCTCAAGGCGAGCACTCTACCACTTTCAGCCACAACTCTACTTCCAGTTTTCTGGTGTTTAATTGGAGAGAAGAGTCTCTCCTTTCTTGCCTAGGCTGGCTTTGAAGTGTGATCCTCAGAGCTCCATTTCCTGAGTGACTAGGATTACAGGTGTGAGCCATCAGTGAGCAGCTGCTGCTGCTTCTTTTAACAAACTCTTCCTACATTCCTTTCTCATTACATCTTGAAAACCCTTCCACAGTAGTTCATGGACTCACCTTTTTTTTTTTTTTTGGCTGATCCTGAGGCTGAACTCAGCGCCTGGACACTGTCCCTGAGCCTTTTTGTGCTTAAGGCTAGTGCTGTACCACTTGAGCCAGAGTGCCACTTCCAGCTTTTACTAATTTTCTTGGGGGGGGGGTCCAGTCGTGGGGCCTGAACTCTAGGCCTGGGCACTGTCCCTTAGTTCTTCAGCTCAAGGCTAGCACTTTACCACTTGAGCCACAGCGCCACTTGCAGCTTTTTTCTTTTTGCTTATGTGGTGCTGAGGAATTGAACCCAGGGCCTCATGCATGCAAGGCAAGTGCTCAACCACTGAGCCACCTTCCCAGCCCGAGCTTTTACTTTTATTGGAGATAAGAGTTTCAGATTTTTTTGGTGCTCAGGATAACAGGAAATTAGCACATTTGCAGATTATCCCACGGGGCTTCCATGCTGTGTTTTGTAAGAGAAATGTTTGAATTATGACTTGCCATGTTCTTGACAATAGTCTTGATTTTCTTTTAACAAATGCTATCATGAGCGAGAAAATTTCTGGCACTTTAATGGCAAATTAATTGAGAATGTAAG
>NW_012267229.1:12433385-12435782 GCF_000151885.1 Dipodomys ordii
AAAAAAAAAAAAGTCTCACAGACTTTCTTGCCCAGGCTGGCTTTGGACTGCAATCCTCATATCTCAGCCACCTGAGTAGCTAGGATGACAGCCACCAGCGCCCAGCCATGTCTCTAATTTCTACTGGTGACAAAGTCACAGGTCCTGCTACCATCACCATGCTCTCTTGCCTGCATTTTTAAGTAAAGGAGTGATTCTTTTCATATAGCAGTAGTAAAATTAAAGACGGAATAGTTCTATCCAAGTTAATGATGGAGTCCTTGGAGTCTTTCCATGGACTCCAGTTTTGGAGGACCTGTCATAGAAACAATAAATGCAACTAGGTGTGGTGACATGTACCTGTAATCCCAGCATTTGGGAGGGTTAAGGCAGGAGGACTGAAAGTTGGAGGCCACCCTGAATAAATAGTGAGATCTTGTCTCAAAAAAGAGAGAAAAAAAGCCAGGCCCTGGTGTCTCACACCTGTAATTCTAGCTACTCAGGAGACAGATCTGAGGATCATGGTTCAAAGCCAGCCTGGGCACGAAAGTCCCTGAGACTCTTATCTCCAATTAACCACCAGAAAACCAGAAGTGGCGCTGTGGCTCAAGTGATAGAGTGCTTGGCTTGAGCAGGTCCAGAGTTCAAGTCCAATGACCAACCAAAAAAAAAAGAGGGGGGAAGGAAGGAAGGAAGGAGGGGAGTGAGGGAGGAAGGAAGGAACTAAGGAAAGAAGGAAGGAAGATAGCAAGATAGGAAGGAAGGACAAAGAACATGCCACAAATATAAGCACTTCACTTCTGGTATCTTGGCAGACATCATTAATCAATTACAGCACTCTTAACAGTGTACCCAAGACATGGAGTTTCAGACAATGGACATAAGCTGCCAAGTTGTCCAGGGTCCATTGGCACAAACATGCATGAGGGACCTCCAAGAGGAGCTGGTTGGGAACTTCCCATCCAGGAAATGAGGCACAAATTAGGCTAGAGCCCTGGTCTAAGGCACAGTCCTGCTGACATCATGGGTTGGGGATCAGTGCCTCCTGATGCCCATTCTAGACACCAATACCATGATCTTGGAGCCTGCTGGACGCTGGATGCAGTAGGCACCACATCCAGTCAGATGGTGCAAGCTGGCCTGGTCACGTGACTGCTCCCTGAGAGGGCTGAGAGGTGTTGGTTCCATTTGTGGAAGTCAGGGGCTCACAAGGCAAGGATAAAGCAGAGTCACCTGCCCATTCCAGACAGCCAGCACGGGTGCAGTACCCAGCACCTTGGCCAGTGCCCTGTGTATTTCATCCTTATGAATCATCTAGACTCTTCTGTGTGCTGTGCCTCACAACCCCATTTTACAGATGGGGAAACTAAGGCTCATGGAAACTAAGCCATCTTGCCTTGCTCTTTCAACTGGTCTCAGGCAAGCCAGCTGGGACAGGGGAGGCATCAGATAAATTTGACTCCTGGGCTCAGGTACCAGCAGCCCTGGGGGTCTCTGGGGTGCCAGATGACACTCACCCAGTGAGGCTACAAGCCAAGCACTTGCCGCATGCTGGACCTGACAGTAAAGTCACCTCCTCCAAGGGGTCCTCCTCAACCACTATGTCTAAGACACCCATTCCCATCCGTCTTGGCTCCACTGTCACCTGGGTAGCCAGTGCTCTTTATGCCAGGACACTAGTACATCTGCCCATAGTTGACTCAGCAGGATACAAATTGCATGAGAGCAAACCTTTGTTTTCCCTTTCTCTCTCACTTGTTTGTTTGTTGGGGGGGAGGGCTGTATTTCATACTATCACACAGAGCACCCTATCACTTGAGCCATGCCTCCAGTTCCTTTTGCTATGGTTATTTTCGAGTTAGGGTCTGGACGAGGCTGGGCTGTGATCCTCCTAGCTGTGCTTCTCTAGTAACTGTGACAACAGGCATGTGCCACCATGCCCAGCTATTGCTCAAGATGAAGTCTTGAAAATTTATTTTTTTGTCTGGCTGGCTTCAAACTACAATCTGCCATTCCTCTGCCCCACCCCCACGCCCCCACTGCCTGCCATCTCTACCTCCTGAGGAGCTAACAGGCTTGAGCCACTGTGTGCAGCTCAGAACTTTGTGTTTTCTTTTTGTGTAGCCCCAGGCATCACCACAGGTCTGGCACATAATAGATACTCAGTAAATACCTGTAGTCATTGGCTGTGTGTCCTACCAGGTAATTTCTTACCCTCTCTGTTCCAAGCATCCCCCCTGGTAAAAACTGATGATAATCACACAATCTACTTGTGAAAGTGGCTGTGACACTGTTCACAATAGCTAGGATATGGAAACAACCCAGATGCCCCACCACAGATGAATGGATCCAAAAATTGTGGTATCTATACACAATGGAATATTATGCAGCCTTTAGAAATGACAAAATAATGGCATT
>NW_012267229.1:12435832-12436523 GCF_000151885.1 Dipodomys ordii
TGTTCTTGACAATAGTCTTGATTTTCTTTTAACAAATGCTATCATGAGCGAGAAAATTTCTGGCACTTTAATGGCAAATTAATTGAGAATGTAAGAAAAATCCATGCTGTATGAGGCAAATAAAACTTGTTTATTAACCCTGAAGAAAAAAAAAGTTTCAGATTTTTCTGGCCTCGAACCATAATCCTCAGTTCTCAGCCTACTGAGTAGCTAGGAACTACAGGTGTGAGCCACTTGCACCTGGTTTGGATTCACCTTTTTGATGACAATATACTATCCCTTTCCTATATACTCCACAACTTTACTTTGTCCATTTATGTATAACAGTCATTTAAATTGTTTCTAAGATTTTGCTAGGCAAAGAAGACTGCAATTATACACTTTGCAAGTATTCATGTGTGTGCAAACCTACCTCTGGAATAAATGGTCAGAGTGGGATAGTCAATGTGATTTTTTTTTTTGGGGGGTGTCAGACATGGGGCTTAAACTCTGGGCCTGGGCACCATCAGTGAGCTCTTTTTTTCAAGGCGAGCACTCTACCACTTTCAGCCAGCCACAACTCTACTTCCAGTTTTCTGGTGTTTAATTGGAGAGAAAGTCTCTCCTTTCTTGCCTAGGCTGGCTTTGAAGTGTGATCCTCAGAGCTCCATTTCCTGAGTGACTAGGATTACAGGTGTGAGCCATCAGTGAG
>NW_012267229.1:12437477-12444336 GCF_000151885.1 Dipodomys ordii
TTAGAAATGACAAAATAATGGCATTTGCAGGGAAATGGATGGAGCTAGAAGGAATCATGTTGAGCGAGGCAAGCCAAGAGCAAAGAGACAAACGGTACATGGTCTCCCTGATAAGTGGATGTTAAATCCAAAATGTTAGGTGATACGACAAAATTAACAGGACTTAAGAAACAAAGAACTCCCACTCATCTGCTCAAACCACTACTAAATATCCCCATGCTGCTGATCACATGTATGGTGTATATGTGTACACCATTATATGTTATAGACCGTGATAGACAATTTGCTCCAGGAAAGTTAGAATGAACTTGTGACTTTAAATGAGCATCATTATTCCACAATACTGTGAAATTTGGGAAATTATGTAATCACTTAATCACAATTTTTTTTAAAAAAAAGAAATCCTCGGGGAAGGGAGGGAGGGAAGGGATGGTAGGGGGAAAACAATGGAGGGGGTAACAATGCTCAATAGGAAGTGTACTCATTGCCTTGCTCATGTAACTGTAACCTTCTGTATAGTATCTTTACAATAAAAAATTTAAAAAAAAGAAAGTGGCTGTAAGAGTTCTGTGAGTCCATGTGGAGTGACAGACAAGCAGACCTTATAACAAGAGCCTCCTGTGTACAGGGCCTGCACGGGGCACCTGCATTCTCACTGGTGGCTGCTTTTAAAGAGTTTGCTGTCTAGGTAGAGTTTCAGCAGAATGTCACTGCAGGGTCAAGAGGCAGAGGGAGGAGGGGATCCTTGGAGCTGTGAGACCCCAAGAGTTCATCTGGGAAAGGGGAGACTGGAATTAACAATGGCTGACAGAATTGAGGGCCAATATGTGTAACATCCCTCCTCTCCACCTGCCCGGCAGGTGCCATTAGTCTAAACATCCCAGCCTGAGAGCCAAATGTAGTGAGGCTCCCCCCTACCCCCCAAAAAGGACATAATTTGCACAACTCATTACTAGGTGTCAAGGTGGGATTTGAACCCAGAACACCCAAGTAGGTAGCCTTTGCATTCTGCTGGCCCTCTCCAGCTGGGGTGTGGTGGAGGCTGGAAGGTCTTGGGGGGTATATGAAGGTGCTCTGATGTTTGGGGAGTCTATTCCATACAAAGCCTGTAAAGCATGAGTCAGTACTGTAGTCCCACCCCACCCTCTGCCTGTATCCAAGCATGAGGGCCAGGATCTGTCTCCCTCCAGAGGCTGATGGGTCCTAGCTGGTGAGTGAGCAGAGGCAGAGAGCAGGAGGCAGAGCCCAGTGCTGAGAGGGGCTGATTCTGCTTGTGTCAGGCATCCTGGGAGCTGTGAACACAGAGTGTCGCTCTGATTGCCATCTCCACATCTGGCAGGGACAGTTCTGAGTGGGAGGCACGAGGTAAGAGACCATCAGGTCATGACCTGATAGGGAGCCCAGGTGGTCCAAGGAAGGCCTACCCCTGTCCTGTGCCTCCATTTCCCCAACCATCACAGGGAGGGGGGGGTTGGGGGGATACTGACATCTCTGAGTCTGCTCAGGTGGATCTCCCACTTGCCCAGGCTGGCTCTTCTCCAAGCGACATGGAACCTACGGTGCAGAAGCCGTCACTGGTCTCAGGCTACAGATGTGCAACAGAGGCAAAGCCGTGTATACAGCTGCACCGCTGGAAGAGGCAGCTCAGGGCTAAGTTTGGCTTGGGGTGGCCCAGAACCAGCCTCAAATCATCTCACTGCAATATGGTGTTTCTGTGTATGAGGCTTTCAGTCACTCTATCCCCAACCCATGTGGGAGCTGACTGCCTCAAATGCCCTGATCCCGCAATGGATCTAGTGAACCCCCAGAAGACTCAGGGAGACTGGAAAGTCTCCAGCTTTGAAGGAAGACCCTGCTGTGGGGGACAATGACATCTGTGACAGTCGGGATATGCTCATTAGCCCAGAAAGCAGAGGGCTACCTTGAGGCCGATGGTCAACCTGGCCCTGGGCAGAGGAGACACAGATAAGTAATTGTGTTTTCAATCCATTTTCAATGCTCACATCATATTTGTTCAGCACTGATGGAGGTGGGCAATGATGGCTCCAGGAGCCATCAGCCCTGACGGGAGAGACATTCCTGTGGAAGGCCTCTTAGAGAGAGGGTGATTCATGGTTTAAGGTCAGAGCTTTGCAGCCATAGGCAGCCTGATTTGAGTCCTGACACCCTGGGCCCTGGCTGAGTCTCCTTAGACATGTCTCTTGGCCAGTCTGGGCATCAATCCCTTCATCTGTAAGGCAGAGGGAGCAGTAGGCTCTATTTGGAGTCCAGAGGGCTCACCTGGCTCCCGGCACAGGATATGTGCTCCATGATGTCCATATCAATTATCTTCTTTGCTAGCAGGGTTTGAATTCAAGGGCTTATACTTGCTTGGCTGGCTGACTCGCTTGCTTGGCTGGTGTTCTACCACTTGAGCTAGGCATCCAGCCCAGCTCTTTGCTGGTTAATTGGAAATGAAGTCTCATGAACTATGCACCTAGGGCCTGGCCACTCTGTCCTACATGGGACCTGAGGCTTCTGTGAGAGCCGCCCATCGTCCCTCCCTCCTCCCTGGCCCTCACGCCCAGGAGGGCCCTCCTCCTTTGTTCACAGGTGGCATCCTAGCTGCCATCACAGCACTCACAGCTGCCACCCAGGGGACCAAAATGACGCAAGCAAGAACACAGCCCCTGTCAAATTTCAGAGGCCCCTATGACACCTTCGGGCAAGCTGTCTCATTGAGCCTGGGTGTCTGAGGCTACGAAGCACCCCCGGCTTTGTCTCCTCCCCTCTTTCCTTGGCCTGGTGAGGAGCCTCTACATAAAATGCACTGGAGACACAGGCAGAGTGAGTGGAACTTCCCGGAGAAGCCCCATCAGTGTGGGGTGGAGGCATTTGTGGCTACTCTCGCCCTTGGAATTCATACAGAATTCCATTATCGGCTCTGGACAGCCTCTCGGGGCCATCTTGTCCCTTCCCCATTCGACAGACAAGAAAGCTGGGGCCCAGAAGGGAGATCAGCAGCAGCAGAGCTGGGGCAGAGAGGGACAGTGAGCCTGACCCCCAGGACAGGGCTCCTTCCTGAGTGCCGTGTGCAAATCCCAATTCCTACCTCTCATGACAGATGTGTAAGATGAAGCCGGTTGCTTTGCCAGCCACCTAGGGGCCTACAGCCCTGAGACTTACGCCCAGACCCTGGTGGCTGAAAGGCAGGGCAGGATTGAAGTGGGGATAGCACTAGAGCTAACTAGGTCGGGTGAGCTACAACCCTCAGTAGCTAGAAGCATTAAGCAACCCCAGGCCACGTAGACAAGGACCCTCCACAGCTCCTCTTCATAGGGATCACCAGGCCTGAGGCCAACTACACACCCTGGTCTGCAGAACAGGCCCGTAACTGAGCTTTCTCCCTTGGTGGTGTGTTGATCAGCACTTACCAAGCCCTCTTAGCAGGTACTGGGTGCTGATCTAAGCTTCAGGCTCTCAGTCCTGGAACCAACCCTGCAGCCCTGTGAGGCAGGCCAGATTCACAGATGAGAAGACAGGGGCACAGAGAGGCACACTCGCAGGGAAAGAGCTCTGGAATAGTAAATTGACTGAAACCAGCCACCTGTGGCTCACACCTGACAGTCTAGCTATTTAGGAGTTGAGATCTGAGGATCTCATTGCCAACCCATGCAAGGAAGTCTGTGAAACTCTTCTTTCCAATCTGCCACCAAAAAGTCAGAAATGGAGCTTTGGTTCAAGTGATAGAGTACTAACCTTGAGAACAAAAAGTTCAGGAACAGTGCCCAGGCTGAGTTCAAGTCCCCAGTATTGGTTCAATACAAAGCAAACAGACTCTGAATCCTGGGCTTCTCCTAAGGAGAGGTGCTGAACACAAGTGCTAGGTTTGCTGCTGAAGTCACAAGAAACGTCCTCAGGGAAATTTGCCACTGGCAATGCTAACGGTGCTGTCTTCTCCTAATCAGGAAGAGCAATAATGAATCTCCTGAAATGCCTTACTTCATTTCATCATTTCTCCTGTGTGGAAGTCTATAGATAGTTAGCAAATGTTCAAGACGAGTGTTTGTGGTCTTTTGGAAAATACAAAAAGCAGGGAAACTCCCTCACACTCCCACCAGCCTGCTTTTGCTTTTCTGCATGTTTATTTTGGTTGGAGTTCCTAGTTGCAAACACGCCATGAGAGATTTTTGGATTCTGCATCTTTCAATTAACATAATGCCTTAAGTTAGTCTTCTACACTGGGGATTGAACCCAAGGAGGGGCCTGGTGCACACAAAACAAGGGCTCTTTCCACTGAGCCAAGCTGCCAGTCCTTTGGCTTCTTTAAAATTTTGTTTTCCCAAAATCTGATCTTGCTTTCACCCAGGCTTGCTTGCTATGGACTCCCAGTCCTCCTGCCTCTGCCTTCAGAGTCGTTGGGATTAGGTGTGCACTACCATCATGCCCAGACCTCCATAGGATCATTTTTATGTGTGCCTATGCCAGTTCTGGAGCTTGAACACAGGGCCTGGGTGCCATCCCTGAGTTCGTTTCTTTTGTTGTTGTTGTTTTTGCTGTGGGGCCTGAACTCTGGGCCTGGATGCTGTCCCTCAGCTCTTCAGCTTAAGGGAAGCATTCTACCACTTGAGCCACAGTGCCACTTTTTTTTTTCTGCTTATGTGGTGCTGAGGAATCGAACCCAGGGCCTCAGGTATGCAAGGCAAGCACTCTACCACTGAGCCACTTTCCCCATGAGCTTTTTTGCTCAATACTAGTGCTCTACCACTTGATCTACAGCTTCACTTCCATCTTGCTCTCCTGTTTGCTTGCTTTTTCTTTTCTTCTTCCCCCTTCTGTTTGCGTGCTCTTTCTCTTTTTCTCTCTCTCTCTCTCACTCTCTCTCTCTCTCAAATGGCTAACTGGAGATAAGAATGTCATGGACTTTACTTCTCTGGCTGGCTTTGAACCATGATCTTCAGATCTCAGCCCCCTGGGTGGCTAGGATTACAGGAATGAGCCACTAGCACCTGGCTAGGATCATTTTTAATGGTTGCAGAATATGCCATCTTCACAACTCTCTCCTCACTCTGCCTAGTTTGGAGCTTCTGTGGTTCCAATCTGTGATGCTATAGCAAATGTTCTTGATGTGACTTGGGAGACATAAATTCCTAACAGTGACTTTCTGAGCCAGTGTGAGGAGATGGCCAGGGGTCATGGGGCAAAAGGATCTTCTGGGTTCCAGCAATGAAACTGTCAGCCACTGTGCACCCATCCTCTTCCAATGGCTTCTCTGACCTCAGCTCCTAGGCTATAGGTTCCTTCCTATCCACTCAGATGTCCACACCTCCTTCCAAGCAAGGTCAGAAGATAATAACTCAACTTGCCCTAATGGGCTGCGGGACCTTAGCTACGTCTCTTCTGTGGGGACTTCAGTTCAGGGGTAGAACACCTCTGTGGCCTGCCCAGTGAGTATCCCTAAGTCACTGTGGACCCTCAGTGCCTTGTTAAGCTCTCTGGGCTCCACTCTGCTGCTCTTATGCAAGAAGCTAGAGTGATGGGAACATCTGGCAGGCAGCGGAGGACTCACTGGCAACCACTTGCTTATTTACTCCAGGGTAATAGACACTGCTAAGCGACAGAGATTCCCAGAACCCAGCACAGACCTAAAATATGGCTGTTCCATGAAAAATGCTCCATGACCCAGCAGATAGAGCACTCTATTCCAGCAACAAGAAGTTATCTCCAGCAAATAAGGCCACCTAGTTATAGCTGCAGTCTACAGTGATAGATGGACTGAAACTCATTCATTCACTCACTCATTCATCTATCCATCCAGGGTTTAGTGAGCACACTGAGCACCTCTGGGTTCCAGCACTGCCAACATCCTGTCCTCATCTCCTCTCCATGTTCAGCCCTGACTTGGGGCCTTTGAACATGTACAGGTTTTGTCCAGAATACTCTTTTCATTGCTCCTCCATGGCTGGCTCAAGTCTTGGTTCAAATATTCTTCTCCCAAGAGACTTTTTGCTAGTCACCCCATCTAAAGACCACATTTCCCTCATTGATCAGCATGTGCTGTTTCCCATCTAGCACCAAGCAATGAAACTGGCCTTAAAAGGCCAGTACTAACGTAAGCATTTCCTGTTGAGGGTGCATCCATTGTCCCTTGGATGTCATCTCCAGGACTGCAGGGACCAGCGGTACCAGTTCACTCCTTCCTCCACAGCTTCCCATAATCACAGGAAATAAATGCTGGATGCTACAGGCACCATTGTAGGGAGTGAACCCAGGTACCCTGAGCAACTACTCTATGTCAGCTACCATTCCAAAGCCTCTAATGGTAAGGAGCAACTCTGGTAATGCTCCCAATATGCATGAGGCAGCAACACATATTCCCATCCTACAAGCAGGGACCCTTTCCCCAGTTTCCACCATAGGAGGCGGAAAGGCTGGGAGATGCTCCTGCACACCAAGCCACATGTGGGACAGTCTGTGCGGGGACGGAAGGGGAAGCTGACTTGGTCTACAAAGAAGGAAGCTGGAGACAGCTTCTGGAGGGATAAAAGTCTCAGATGAGCCCTGAGATAAGCAGGGGTCTCTGGGGTGCAGAAGGGGTACAGTGGAAGGAGGAATGTTCTGCACAGAGGCCAACAGGACAGCAGGCCTAAAGATCTAGCCACAGGCTCATATGGCTGTCCTAGAGGATGCAGACATTCACTATGGCTCTGTGTACCCTAGCACCCTCTCAGCAACTGAAGTGAAAAAAAGTCCCAGGTCCTAGGAAGGTGGGCAGGGACTTCCAGGTCATACAGAGCCTTGGCAAGATCCTGGCACCAAATGGCTCTGTGTGTGTGTGTGTGTGTGTGTGTGTGTGTGTGTGTGTGTGTGTGTGTGTGTG
>NW_012267229.1:12445826-12458391 GCF_000151885.1 Dipodomys ordii
TCCCCTTTCTCCGTCTCTGTGCCTTTCTCGCCCTCACTTTCTCCCCTCCTGCCTGCCTGCTCGCCGCTCCCTGCGCCCGGCCTGCCCCCACCGCCGCCGGTTCAGGGGAACGAGTGCGGAGCGATTGTCCTGGGGGACATTTGATGGATTAGAGCGCTGAACAGTTCCATTGCTGGAGGACCACCTGATCTCCTCCAGCCCGCGTCCCATATAAAGCCGGCAGCCGGAGTGCTGAGCACAGCTCCAGCGGTCGTCTGTCTGCGCGCCGCCGCCGCCAAGCCGGAGCCGGAGCGAGAGCCGAGCCGAAGCCGGAGCCGGAGCCGGAGCCGGAGCCGCCCCGCGCGCCCGCTGGGAGCTGTCCAGTGCTGAAACCCCGCGCGCACAGCCAATCGCGCCGGCGGCCGCCGCCCCCCGCCGGAGCCCCCCGCGAGCGCCCCCGCCGAGCCCCCCGCCGGCCGCGCCATGCCGCGCTCCTTCCTGGTGAAGAAGATCAAAGCGGACGGCTTCCAGTGCAGCGGGGTGCCGGCCCCCACCTACCACCCCTTGGAGACCGCCTACGTGCTGCCCGGCGCCCGGGGGCCGCCCGGGGACAACGGTGAGTGCGACGGGGCTCGGGCCCTCCCCAACTTGGGCCGCGAGGAGGGGCGCGCGGCGGGAAGCCCGCGGGGGAGGCCTCTCGGGCCTGGCCCAGTGCGCCCCGCGGACTTTCCGGGGCCCCGGAGGGCGGGGCGGGGGCCGAGTGGTACAAAGGGAAAAGTCGCTGGTCGGCGTATCCCGCATCCACACGCCAGCACCCCCCATCTCCACGCCTCCCCCCCCCCCGACTTGGAAAGTTGTGGCCCTAGCCCTGGGCTGGAAGGACGGGGTGGGTGAGAGCAGACAGACAGGGAGCCTGGGAAGGGCCGTTATAGGGGTGCTACCTCACGAGACAGTTTGGGGGATACCCTCGGCGTGGCGGAGGGAGGCTGGCTGCCGGGTGCGCCCTCCTGTAGAAGAGAGGGCAAGGACTGAACTACCAGTCCCGGGAGAGGCGAGCGCCTGGGGGGAGGGGGCGCTGGGGGACCCACCCTCCCTTCAAACCTGCCCCCCCCACCCCCGCAATAGCAAGCAAGTGCTCCAAGAACCCCTCGCAAGAACTCTTTTGTTACCCTCAGCCACATGCCTGTCAAAGGCTGGGGTTGTCCTGGGGACTGCAAAGAGAAGGGGGTTCTGGGAAGGGTACCCCTAAAGTGGTTCTTGTTCCCTTGGACTGCACTCCCTCTCCTTTCCCAGCTTCCCCCCCTCCCAGCAGTCAACCCTGCTGCTCCTTGTAAGTCACCCCCTCCCCTCCCTCCCCCCAACACATACTCCATCTCTTCTCAGAGCAAGTTCCTGCGGGGACAAGGGCTCGGGGGACAAGAGGTCGTCCAAAGGGGCTGACCTCTGGGGAGGAGGGAGCAGGGGAGACTGCTTCCATGGGGCACCATCCTGCACCAAGGGATCACAAAGAGGCTCCCGCTGATAGCCCCGACTAGGGCAGAAGCGTGGAGAGGAGGAGTCGCTTCCATACTGAAAGATCTGACATCACGTGTAGCATCAGCTAGAGAGAGAGAGAGAGAGAGAGAGAAAGGGCTAAGGATGTGGGGTGTGAGGATGCTGAGATGGCAAAGACTGGTGTCCCAGAAGGTGGTAGCTTCCACCCTAGGGTTTTCCAACACTACTCCCACATTCCATCACTCTGCCAAGTCAGGTAGAGCGATGGTGCTGGGCCCAAGGCTCTGTGACCTCATCAAGGTCAAAGAAGTTAAGGAGTGATCTGGGACACACGGCCCCTCAGCCCTAGTCTCCCTCAGCTACCCAACAGAACTCCCTTCTGTTCTGCCCCCAGGTCCCTTCTTCTCCTGTCCTCTTTCCTTGGCCCCAGGGCTTATGGAAGACAGCCCAGAGGTTTGGCTAGGTGAGGGCTGGCAGGACTGAGGGTAGACCATGTGCTGGGAGCTGGCCAGCATGAGGCAGTCTCTGCAAGTGTGGGTACACTCCCCTAAGGCCGGACACCAAGCTTCCTGCCAGGCCCTCTAGATCCCATCCCCAGGCTAGCAGAGGAAACAGAGAAACCCTTCCCTCCCCACACAGCCCAAACTGCTGCTCCTGGGGAGGGAAGTCTTGCCTTGAGTTCAGTGCAAAAAGGCTCTGGGAATGAATGGTGGAGAGTGTAGAGGGAACAGTAGGGCCTCTATGGGGGTTCCCCTGGTTTGACACCCTGGAATCACCCTTTTCCCAAAGGGCTCAAAGCCAACTTCTGGGCCTCTGGGGAACCCTGGGGCTGTTCTGACGGACACACGCCTGCTCTGGGATGCAGGAGCCCTGGCTTCTCACTCTGGCTTGCTGTGTGACCTTGGGCAGGTGCCTTCCTTTCTCTGGCCCTCAAGACTCCCTGCAAGTGAAAGAGTTGGGATGTCACGATCTAAGCATCCTTCCAACTTTGACAAGCTCAGCTTCTGTGAAGGTCGAGTGTGGCGTGGGCACCGCAGAGCCAGGCTTTCACAGAAGGCAAGGCCGCTGGCAGGGTTCCCTTGGGACTCAGCTCAACATGCACCCTGGCAGAGGGTGGCAAGGTTTCTGGGATCGAGCACTTTTTTTCCTTCATGCTCTGCAGGCTGCCCCACAGATAAGACAGGACCCCTGACCTGGCCCCCACTGCAGTGACTGCTGTGCACAGTGCCAGAGACCTGGAGGTAGCACAAGCCTTGGCACACTAGAAGATGCGGGGCATGCCTGGCTTTCCTACTCGCAGGAACCTCTCCCCTACCCCGGCTGTGGTCCAGACGGGGCAGTGCAGGCTCCAGGGGGTGGGTGGGCAGGGGCCTGAGGGTCCTCCCAGAGCCCACTGGCTCTAGTGCCCCCGTTGTCTCCCGCTCTGCCGGAAATAACCTTGCTGAGCGGTTGAGGGAAGTGTGAAAAATTGCTGAGCCGACGTTTTTCTCTCCCAGCATGTGTAAGTGTGCTGGGTAAACAAGGAGAAAGAGCAGAGGGGGGAAATGAGGAGAGGGAGGGAGGAGGAGTAGGGGAAGGAGGGAGGGCCTGAGGCTGGAGATAGTTCTAGTTATTAGAAAGATCCTTTTACAAGCCATTCCTGCAGCTTGGGCTGCTGGGTCAGGATGAGCTGGTGGGAAGGAGACTTGGCGGTGGGGGAAGGGGGGGCTGTGAAGATGGAAGTCAGAGAACATCAGGATCCCAACTGATAAAGATGCAGGGCCCCAAATGAAAGAGGTGAGCACGCCCAGCTCTGGGAATGGGAATGGCAGACTTCCTGGATTCCTCTTCCTCCTCCTCCACCTTCTCTCCCCCCCCATCTCTCCCTCCCCCCCCCCTCTGCTTCCCACTCCCTCCCTTTTCAGCTTCTGTCACCTGGCAGGGAAAAAGTACAGCAGGTGTGTCTGGGTTCCATGTTGACCTCAAGCCCACAGAATCTCAGAAATAGGGAAGGGATACCTCCAATTGAGAAAAGCTCTTAGAAGAAGGGGGTGAGCTCCAACCTACCATCTTCTCCAATATCTCTCATGCCCCTGGCATTCCACTACTGATTGCTGACTCCCTGGAGCCTTCCCTTCCTCTTTTGAGTGGCTCTGAGCACAGATGCCTCTCTATGAGGTGCCAATTCACATTCCCCTATCCCTCCCTCCCCATAGAACCTCGCCCTCTGACCCCACCAAGCCACCCCAGCCAATCCTAGGCCTCCATCTGGGGTGATACTGGGACTCTCAGCCATTCCAGAGGAGGTGTTGTTTGTCCACCTGCATACTGATGATTTCCACAGATCCCCACCAAGGGCATCCCCCAGAGTGACCCTCCCCCTTCTCACACTTAACGCAAAACTCCAGCTGGGAGCAGGGCAGGCTTCCCTCTGCACTGAGTCCTGGCCTGCCCCCATGTCCTCTCAGAGTGCATCCAACCCTGGCCAATGAGGAATCAATGGCAATCCAATAAGGCAGTTGTCTGCCCTCTGCAGCTGCATTAGGCCTCCTCCGGCGGCTGGCCGAGGAAGCTCTCCTATCCTACCCATGGGCTTATCTAGTTGACGTTAGACCAGCTCCTGCTTCCTCTCCTTGCCTGATGGCGCCAGGGAGCCGATCCAGGCCAGGCCTGACAGCCCAGCCTAGCAGCCCCAGCTACTGCACATCTACAAGGCACCTTGGGAAGTCCCTGCGGGAGAAGGGATATAAATGGGCTTCCCCAATCCCTCAGCAAAGAAAAGGCTGGGAGGGGATGCCCAAGAACACACAGTAGGCCCATCTGCGTCTTCTATGATCAAGCTGCTTCTAAGGGAAGCATACTCAAGGTTCATACTCAATGTCCAGGTTAAAGACATGTCTAAAGTCCAGGTCCAATGTCCTACTTCAGTTCTAGGACCAGACCCAAACTCTAGGTCCAAGGCCAGTGTCTGGGGTTATAGGACCAGGTCTGAAATCCAGGACAAACCCAGGTTTACGTTTCAATGGCTAGGAACTGGTCCAGGTCAAGATTCTGGGTCTAGGATTAAGATTCATGTCTAGCACCCTGGCAGAGTATACCTATAATCCTAACTAATTGAGAAGCTGAGTTGGGAAGGTTTGTGGATCTAGGTCAGACCAGGTAGAGAAGTCCAGGAGACTCCTTGTCCACCAAAAGCTGGACCCAGTGGCTCATGCCTATTATCCTAACCACAACAGGAAGCCTATAAAAAGCAGGTGACCGCACAGGCATTCAATTCAGGCAGGAAGTGAGACCCTATCTCAAAAATTATCAGCACAAAAAAGGGCTGGAAGTGTGGCTCAGTGACAGAGTGCCTGCCTAGCAAGCACAAGTCCTTGAGTTCAAACTCCAATACTTGAATATGTGTATGTGTGTGTGTGTCCAATTTCCAGCCCAAGATCATGTGTGGATCCACTCTCAAATCTGGCTGGGCTCAATTCAGCCCCACCCCCTGGGTGTCCCTGGCCTTAGTTTCTCAGAAAACAGAGCAGCTGAACATGACCCTGATATCTTTCCAGCTCTGACTTTCTGAGAATTCAGAAGTCTGATTTTCCTGAGTTAGCAGGGCTTCATAGGAATGTGGAATAGCAGGGCCCATGACAGGTGTGGAACCTGAGGGGGCCTATGGTTCCCAAAGCAAAGAGAGCTGGAGGATGGGACCCAACGCCAAGTCCTATGCTGGCCACAACATACATAGCCTAGAGGCTCTCAGGCCACACACACACACACACACACACACACACACACACACTCACAGAGAGAGACAGGGTGGTCAGGAGGCTGCACTGTCTGCAGAGACAAAATAGGGTGCCAGAAATCACAAAAGCCTCACTAGTGGAACCAGCCACTCCTTCTGGTCCATGCTCTGCCCACACCTTCTAGACTCCCCCCTTCCAGCCTGGGGGCTCCCTAGGGGGCAGGGTGAAATACTACTGAGAGAGATGGGGCTCCCCAGATCTCTTGGCCTCCTTCCCAGACGTGGTCTCACCGGAGTGAAGTGTCTACTGCCAGCCTTCTTTTTTTTATTTTTAATATGTTTTTATTGTAAAAATACTGTACTGCCAGCCTTCTTATCTTTTTTGGGGGGGGGACAGGCCCCTGACCACAGCCTTTGAGGGCAGGGAGGGGCTGAGAGGAGTAGAGCACTGGCAGCAGGACACTGCTTCTAGAAGGAGCCCCAGTAGAGGCTGTTTCAGAACTCCTGTCCCCAACCAGGGAGGAAGGGAGTGAGGGGGGACAGGAAGCTCCTCCAGCATCCATGGCCCAGTGACTTGTGACTTCAAGCCCCTCCCCCCTCTGTCCACGCGCCCCTTGAAAAGTCCTCTCTACTGCTTCCCGCAGAGCCATGGACCTCCCTGTGAGGCCTGCAGGAATTGGGTCACAGTCACAAAAGGACTAGAATAAGGGGGATTCCAGGAAGCAGTGGAAGTGGCAAGGAGCTTTGGAATTCTCTAGAAGCCCCCCAAGCCTGGGTCAGTGTGCATCAGCCCCAGTCATGCCAAGCCAGCTATCAACTCCGTCCTCTCCTTGTGTGGACTCGGGGCTCCTCCCCCGTGGGCAGAAGTACCAGCTACTAGGCCTTCAGAGGAGGTGGGTGTCATTTCTGGTCCAGTGCCCAGGGAGCCTCTAACAAAGATGCTACATAATAGGGGGAGGGGGAGGTACCCAGCCCCTTTGCCCAGCTCTGTGCGCAGACAGGAGAAACTATTTTTATCCTGCTTTGCTGCTGACAGACCTGGCTTTCTGCTCAGCTGGCTGGAGCTGATTCTTGAGGCCCGAGGCCCTGGCACAGCAAGAAGCAGCTGTAAATAGACGCGTGCAGGCAGCCCCTGCATCCCTGCCTGGCAGGGGAGACCTCCTCGGGAGCACTGCTTCCTGGGAATCTGGCTCCCCAAACCCCTCTCTTCCTGCACATCTCAGGGACAGGGAAATGGGATTGGGATGAGAAATTCCCTGGAGGAAACTTGGCAACAGAGGAGTCTGGGAGACACTGGGAAAGAGAGTTCTCTCTCCATTAAGAAGAAGAGGCCGCCTGCAAGGGCTGTGGTGAGTGCCTGTTCTATAACCCGAGGTGGGCCACGGCCCCTCTCCAGGCTCTGTCTCTCCACAGGAAGGGCACAGAGGGATGTGACCTTAGACTTGAACTAATGTGTACAAATCACTTACCAGGAAGCTTGCATACAGTAAGTGCTCCATAAGTATTTGTCCTGTTAGGTATTATTTATGAAAATTTACTAAGTGCCCAGCATTTTCCAGAACAGCTTCTCCCTGTCCCAACACCTCTATCCGAATGGTGCGAGTGAAAAAAAGAAAAAGAAAAATACAGCTCAACCCCCAGGTGACACTGTCTTTCCCCAGCAGGCCCCCACACCCTCTCAGGTTGTTCAGAAAAAACACAGGCTTTGGAAGTTCAAGCCTGCTGTCCCCTCCAGGGAGCTGGGATCCGTCCTCCACCCTTGCCAACCTCCAGCACAGTATAGCGCCAGTTCCTCAGCATGGCTGTGCCGGCTGCCAGGACAGGGATCCCCGAAGGACTTGTTGCGGGTCCCCATGCCATCTAGAATCATACAGTAGCAGGTCACAGTGTCTGTAGCCTGTGAATTCTCCTAAATCTCACATCCACAACTCCTTTTATGTTGTTGAATGGTTTCCAGCCCTTTCATCTAAACCATCAAGTCTGGGCAGGGAAAAGCAGTCACCTGCAGGTGACATGGATCCATCTCCAGCATGTCCTGGGCCCTTCCCAAAGGCTCCGTGTTAAGGATGACTCTGCTTTCTGCTCCTTAAATGGAAGATTTCAGCCCACAGAGGCAGTACAACCTGCCCAAGGTCACCTTGCCAGGGTCCCAGTTCCTCCCTGTCTTTGTGGGACTCAGGACAAAAGAGACCTGTCTCCACTTGTCAGCTGGAGGACAAGTAGTTCAGCCATCATCCTGGAGGCAAAGGAACACTTCAAACCTGTCTGAGTTCCATGCATAGGGTGTCCTATAGGATTCTCCAGGGTTGAGTCCCAGAGAGGGGAGGTGGCTTGCCCAAGAGACCTGTCTATATTTCTGAATCACCAAAAAATGTCAAGATAATAATGACAACAATGATAGTAACAGCTCAAGAAGCTACCAATTGTGTGCCTGGTATCAGGTAAACATTTACACGCATCAATTCATCCAGTGTTTTTAGGGACTCCCTTCTTCAGATGTGGCAAGCAGAGGTTGAATCACTTGCCTGAGGACACACAGGGCAGAACTGGATAAGCAAGGAATGGAGGCCACAAAGAGCAGTAGAGAGAAACACCAATTCATCCATGATGCACAGGGTCAACCTTCTTCTTGTACATACTGAGCCAAGAGGGGTTAAGCAACCTGGCCACTATCACAAAGGAAGGTACCTAATCCTAGCATGACCATAAAAACTGTCATTCAGCCAGGCGCCAGTGGCTCCCCCTGTAATCCTAGCTATTCCAGAGGCTGAGATCTGAAGATTGCAGTTCAAAGCCAGCCTGGGCAGGAAAATCCGTGAGACTCTTAACTCTAATAAACCACTAGAAAACCAGAAGTGGTGCTGTGGCTCAAGCGGTAGAGCACTCGCCTTGAGCTGAAGAGCCCACGGTTAGCACCAAACCCAGAGTTCAAGCCCCACAGCCGACAAAAAAAAAAAAGTCATTCGTGACTCTCAATAATGTCCAACTTACATCCACTAGGCATCAGGTCTGCACCAGCAATGCCTGTTCTGGAAGAAATTCCACATGCATCTCTAAAGCAAATGAATAGTCCTTGTTTAAGGCACACCAATTTGTATAGAAAGCTTCCAGCGTCCAGTTTGAGGTGATGCAGTGCTGCTGGCTACCAGCAGATGGCACCAACAGCAGAATGCACACTCCAGCAAGGGCTGCCTGCTGTGCACCAGTTTTCTCCCAGAACAGGATGAGGAAATCACACATCCTGATGAGGAAACAGGCCCAGAAAGGAAAGAGAAAGATATGCCAGGCAGACGCCAAGAGAACTGCAGCACAGAACCTGTTGGTCAGAACAGCCAACATGTATTACCACGGTGGGGCTTTTACAAAATCCTGACTCAGGGGCTGGGAAGGTGGCTCAGTGGTAGAGTGCTTGCCTTGCATGCATGAGACCCTGGGTTCGGTTCCTCAGCACCACATAAGCAGAAAAAAGCCGGAAGTGGCGCTGTGGCTCAAGTGGTAGAGCACTAGCCTTGAGCTGAAGAGCTCAGCACCCAGGCCCAGAGTTCAGACCCCACGACCAGACCCCCCCCCCAAAAAAAAATCCTGGCTTAGGCTTACCTTCTGCAGGACCCAGGCTCTGGTGTCCTCATCTGAAAAGTGGGGTAGTGGCACAGAAGTTAAATCTTTTGTCTGAAGTCACAGTTATGGGCCAAGGATATAGTTCAGTGCTTGAGCCCTTGCCTCATACACATGAAGCCCTGGCTTCCATCCCCAGCACTGAGGATAAAAATAAGGAAGGAAGGGGTGGAGGGAGGGAAGGAGAAAAGGAGGAAGAGAGGATAAAGCCAGGTATCAGGGCTCACATCCATAACCTTAGCTAGTCAAGAGGCTGAGATCTGAGAATTACAGTTTTAGGCCAGCCCAGAAAGGAAAGTTTGTGAGACTCTTATCTCCAATTAACTACCAAAAAGCCAGAAGTAGAGCCATGGTTCAAGTAGTCTAGCCATGAGCACAAAGAGGCTCAGAGACAGTGCCCAGCCAAGACCTGAGTTCAAGCCCCAGGATCAGAAAGGGAAGGAAAGAGAAGGAGGGAGGGAAGGAAAGACCAATGGCCAAGGCCGTGTAGCTAGGACTGGTGGGGGACAATCTGGCACCAAAGTTATGCTTTTAACCAATATGTCACTGTTCTTTAGTAACAGTACAAAGCACGGGTCATGTGGCAGTGACCTGTCCCATGATTGCATACTTTCATTTCCAGGAAAACAAAATAGGACCCAAGGTACAGAATGATAGATGACTTTCCCAAAGTCATTGAGCTAGAATCTGTGGTGGGGTATCAAATCCTTTTCCCTTCCATGGCCTGGACCACATGCCCACCTGTCTGTCCCACGTGCCCACCTGTCTGTCCCACAGAGCAGGCAGACAGGAGCTCCTACAGCGGAGCCTGGTCAGCTGGCAGATGAGGATGGCTGGTGAATCGCCATCACTGGCTCAACAATCACTTTAGTGAATGGGGCCCTGGAGACAGGAGGAGGCAGCCCCACATGGCCCCCTTCCCTGTCCCCAGGGACCCCTGGGAGTTCACAATCCTTGCTCTACCTCTGAGCATCACCACTGGACCTCAGTCATCTTCTCTGAAATAAGTGACTCTTGTGATGATTCAGTGAGAAGATGGGGGGTGGGGGGAGGAGTACAGCTGGTGGGGGCACCAGGCAGTGAACTCAGTCCAAAGCAATGCTCCCTGGACATTCACAGTTTAGCACCAGGCTGGTTGGTTTCTGGTCTGGGGAGGGTGGGGTCTTCCAGAATCAAGGGGTATGGGAGGTGAGATAGGGTGTTGAGAGGCCAGGCACCCCTCCCCAGACTTAAAAAAAAATGCCACCGCTGCTGTTCCCTTGGCCTCTGACCACAGAGCCCTCTGCTACCAAACTGGTCATCAGATTGCCCAGCCCTCTGTGTGCAGAGGGTGCTGAGCCAGCTGCAGCTGCAGCAGAGGGAGAAGCAAGGGCACACTGTGGCCTTGGGTGTCAGGGGACAGACTTCACCCCGTGACTGTCCCGAACGCCAGAGGAGAGGCAAGGGCCTGGAGGCTGGGTTGGCCAGGTTTGAGGGAATGCAGGGTGACCAGTATGTCCTGCCTACTGCCTGACTCCCCAAGCTTCCCCCTGCTCACCTCACAGCAGGGGGAGGGGGTAACATGGCTCAGGGGTCAGATGGAGAAGGGCAATGGCACTTTGCTATTCCCCAGCTGCAAAACCTCGGTAAAGGGCCTAACCTCCATTGTTCTCCAGAATCAAAGGACAATGGAAACACTTGGTAATTAAGTGCCAGGATGATAAGTTTGTTCAATGTCTGCCAGGAACTCTCTCCCAGGAGCCTAGCCCCCAAGGTCTCCAGGGAAGGTGCTGGGACCAGGAGAGGCTAAGGGAGGCAAAGACAGATGAGGTAGCCCTTGCCCTCTAGAAGCCCTTATGGAATCCCCTGGGACAGCCTGCCTGCCCACGTACCAATCATTCAAAGCATGACAGAAGGGATTTCTGGCCCAACTGCAGCTAAGTAGGAGGGGGAGGGGGAGGGGGAGGCCCATTCTTACTGGGGACTGGAAAAGGCTTGCACAAGAGCCAGGCTTGGGAGAAAGTAGGCGGAAGCTGCCTTTCAGAAGCAGCTATTACATGCCAAGCTCTTGACCTTTGAACTTCTCCAGCAACCCTTGGAGGCAGAGAGCTGGGCGAGGTGGACTGTGGTTCATCTTTGCAATATCTACTTATCCCACATCTGCTGTGACCCAGGCCAGCTAGGCACACAGACCCAGCCCCAGAACTCAAAAGTGTAGCTAGGGAAAGCAGACAATTAAATATGCTTCACCAAAATCACTTACAAGCAATAATTATAACAGCTAACATGTTTATCACAATTATAGTGTGCTCCCCCCTGGCTTTTTCTCTATTTCCTCACAGATTAAACAGACTGGCAGTAGTAGCTACTTCTCATGACTAGTGTATGTGTCCACCTGGGCATAGAACCCAGGCATAGCCTTGATACAGTAACAGCATAGTACAGTACTACTTTAACACCATGTCTTTATAGCTTCACCCAATGACCCTGAGAGGGAATATTCAAACTCCTTTTTTTTTTTCAGTCCTGAGGCTTGAACTCTGGGCCTGGGTGCTGTCCCTCAGCTCTTCAGCTCAAGGCGAGTGCTCTACTACTTGAGCCACAGTGCCACTTCCAACCTTTTCTGTTTATGTGGTGCTGAGGAATCGAACCCAGGGCCTCATGCATGTGAAGCAAGCACTCTACCACTGAGCCACCTTCCCAGCCCTCAAACTACTTTAAAAAAAAGTTTGAATTATTTACTTTTGTTGGCTTATCTACTTAGTTGGTTTTATTTTGAGATCATCTCCATATTTAGGGTCTTGCTATGTAGCCCAGGTTAGCCTGGAATGCACCATCTGCCTGCCTCATCTTCCCTAGTGCTGAGATGGTAGGCATGCACCTCCAAAAAAAAAAGTTATTTTTAAGACAGGATTTTGCTGTGTTACCCAGGCTGGCCTTGATCTCCTGGATTCATGTGATAACTCCTGTTTCAACCTCTCCAGTAAACTGGGAAGACAGACATAGTGGGGCTGGCTCACACCTGCAATCCTAGCTACTCAGGAGGAAAGTGCTAGTCTTGAGTGAAAAAGCGCAGGGACAGTGCCCACGTCTTGAGTTCAAGCCCCACGACAAAAAAAAAAAAAGTAAGCAGAATATGCTTGGAAGGAAAGATGGGCCAAGATTTTAATCTCAGTTCCATTACTCAACTGCTGTAAGCTTAGACAGATTGGGCGGCCGTCTGTGCCTCGGCTTCCCCATCCACAAAGAGTATCATAACAATACCTTCACTGCACGGCTGTACGTACCTAAGAGTAGGTAAAGCCAGGGCTGCAAGGACTGACACGGCAGTTTGTCGTAGCTGGGGAGGATGCGAACCCGGCCAGCTGGCCATAAGGGTCCAGAGGCCTGTGGGTGGCAGGCCCAAGGAGCGGCCACCATTGCCAAACTGGGGAGGTGGTGGGGAGGTGGGCAGCGCGCGCCCCAGGCAGCCTCCCCCGGGCCTGCTCCTCACCACCGTGCCCTCGTTGCCCTCCCAGGCTATGTTCCGCACTGCCTGCCGCCCAGCAGCTACGATGCCGCCGACCAGAAGCCAGGCCTGGAGCTGGCGCCCTCCGAGCCCGCCTACCCGCCGGTGGCGCCCGAGGAATACAGCGACCCCGAGAGCCCGCAGTCGAGCCTGTCGGCGCGCTACTTTCGCGGGGAGGCGGCCGTGACCGACAGCTACTCCATGGACGCCTTCTTCATCTCCGACGGGCGCTCGCGCCGGCGCCGAGGCGGGGGCGGTGGGGACGCGGCGGCGGG
>NW_012267229.1:12460871-12463123 GCF_000151885.1 Dipodomys ordii
CTAGACTGCTTGTATCGGCCACCAAGGTGTTCCTTGCATCCACATGGTCTTAGGGCATCCTCAATAAGAAACATTCTTCAAATAAAATAAGATCCAGATTATAACACAAGGGAATGTCCCTTGTGTTATAAATTCCCTTGAGATATTAGTGAAGGGTGGAGCCTGTGACTAATCTGACACTAATTGTGTCTCTCCTTAAACAGTTCCATTCAACTTGACTACACCAGCCAAAGAAATACAACGATTGGGCTCATTTGTTCATTGACAAGTTTCTAAGCCCTGTATTATTCCCCAGTCATTCCCCTACTGCTCAACCACTTTCTAGCCAGTCCCTTAGAGGTATGCATGCAGACTAGCCAAGAGTGCAAAAACTCTGGCTTTCCAAAGCCATGAGCTGTCCTTAGCAATTCTGAGATGCCACCTAGAATGTTCAGAAATGGATGATGGGACCAGGCCATCCTCCTTGGCTAATAACTGCCTTTTTTTAAATTTTTTTATTTTTATTTTTTTTGGTCATGGGGCCTGAACTCTGGGCTTGGGCACTCTCCCTCAGCTCTTCAGCTCAAGGCTAGCACTCTACTGCTTGAGCCATGATGCCACTTCCGGTTTTCTAGTGGTTTACTGGAGATAAGAGTCTCACAGACTTTCCTGCCTGGGCTGGCTTTGAACCATGATCCTCAGATCTCAGCTTCTAGAGTATCGAGGATTACAGGCATGAGCCACTGGCACCCATTTTTTTTGTTTTTGTTTGTTTGTTTTTTTGACAGCTATGGGGGCTTGAACTCAGGACCTGAGTGCTGTCCTTGAGTATTTTTTTATCAAAGCTAGCACTTTGAACCACAGCGCCACTTCCAGTTTTCTGGTAGTTCATTGGAGATAAGAGTCTCACTGACTTATCTGCCTGAGATGGCTTAGAAACATGATCCTCAGATCTCAGCCATGAGATCTCAGCATGAGCCATCCACACCCAGCTGGAGGGTGTGATTCGCCCCTTTCCTGTTACTTCTCTCTGCTTCCTGTCCATCATGAGGTAAGCAGATTTGCCACACTGTGATGGTTCTGCTTTTCCGTTCACAGGCCCAGAAGCAATGGGAGCCAGCTAACCACAGCCTGAACCATCTGAAGCCATGAGTCCAAATTAAATCCTCCCCCCCCCCCGCCCCCCATGATGGTCCTAGGGCTTGAACTCAGGGCTTGGGCACTTTCTAGCTCAAGGTTAGTGCTCTACCACTTAAGCCACAGCTCCATTTCTGGCTTTTTTGGTGGTTAATTTGAGATAAGAGTGTTGCAGACTTTCCTGCCTGGGCTGGCTTTGAACTGTGATCCTCAGATCTCACGCTCCAGAGTAGCTAGGATTACAGGCGTGAGCCACTCTGTGCCATTTTAACTCTGGCAAGGTAAAGGACTTCAGGAGATGACCAGTACCACATGGCTCCTTTAGTCTGAATTCTTGGTTCCCTGACAGCAAAGGCTGGGGTGTGGGTACAGGCTGTTGTGTGAGAGGAAGCAGAGTGAGGGGCAGGAAGGAGGGGACAGAGGTGATACTAAGGCAGTAGCTGTAGCCAGTCAACTGCTGGTCTCTGAGAAGGGTCCAGAAAGAAGATCCAGATGGCCTAACACATCTCTACAGATTTTCCACCTGTGACAATAGAAGACTGATGTATGGAGCAGCCTCTGCTCCCAACATTGGTACAAGCCACAAATACACAGGCTCCTGTGGAGATTTAAGACTTGGGAGCCACGGGGAGCTCAGGCTGAGAGCTGGAAGTGCCAGGTGAGTCTAAGCTTGCAAAGAACTTTCTAGCACAGTTGTAGAAGGGGTAGAATGCTGACACCTAGCCCTCTGCCAAATCCTTCGCTAGTCAACACCCATCTCTTATCAACAAATCTCACATTGGTTCTGGCATATGCCCATCACTTCACCCTCCTCCAGGTAGCTTGGAGGAGCCCCAGGAGCATGGCTCATTGTCCCTTCAAAGCCTATCCTAGCCAGCCCCACTGAGGACAGGTTCCAGCCCTCATGCTGAAGCAGCTCAGCACATGGACTGGCCCTGGAGAACGTCAATCACCCTGGGGTCACACAGCTCAGGCTAGATGAGTCACACTGAACAGAGAGGACTGGCTGTCATCACGGGAGACTAGCCCTGCCAGTCATCTTGTGACCATGAAGAAGAGCAATAGCCGGGCACCAGCGGCTCACGCCTGTAATCCTAGCTATTCAAGAGGCTAAGATCTGAGGATCATGGTTCAAA
>NW_012267229.1:12465420-12473238 GCF_000151885.1 Dipodomys ordii
CTCGGGCTGCATCGCCGCTGTGCACAACGTACCCCTGAGCGTGCTCATCCGGCCGCTGCCCTCCGTGCTGGACCCGGCCAAGGTGCAGAGCCTCGTGGACACGATCCGGGTGAGCCAGGGAGGCCGGCCTGCAGGCAGGAGGGAGGAGGACGTGGGCGCAGGCGGAGCTGAATGTCGACTGTGTGACCTTGACCAAGTGGCACGGCCTCTCTGGGCCTCCGCATCCTCCTCACTTGCCAGGAGAGAATGGGGCTAGACAGTGAAAATAGAGCTCTATGTATGGGTAACTCTTACCCTGGTAGCCTTGTGCTAGCTACTAGTTAGGTTTATATTGTTAGGTTTATATTGCCTCTCCTTTACGGGAAACTGAGGCACGGGGAGTGCCTCACTTTTGCTGCTGGGAATGGGAGAGGACTAGGGGCAGACTCACCGGCAGGGCAGGTGTTCCAGAAGGCTGGAGCTATTCTGGCAGGAAATGGGGCCAGGAGAGGGGACACTGGAATGTATGTGTCAGGCTAGGCCTACATGGCTTCCTGTCCCTTCTAGACCCGTGAGACCCCTGCACTTCACCTGCACAGGCCACAGTGTTTTTCAGATCTACAGCTTTGCTGGAGCCACCTCCACAGCTTTCCACCAGCCTGCTCCTGCCTGCCTGCCCTGCCATCTCTTGCCTTCGTGCCTAGAAGTCCTGGCTCCTGGTCCCCACTGCCTTACATGCTTTTCTGCGCAGTGCTTATGCACCCTCTCTCCACCACTGGGCCTTTGAATGGGCCTTTCTCCCTGTCAGGAAACTCCTACTGTGTCTTTACTATTTCTTCTTCTCCAGTGTCTGCATCTCCCCTCTCTTCCCCTCTTGGGCTAGGGTCACTTTTCCTGTGTCTTTACCTGAACATCCCACTCCCTTTCTAAGGCCTCTTTGGATACCTGTCACCCTGGCTGCGCCCTCAGGCTCCTTGAGAGCTGACACACCCAGGTATTTTTCCATGGCCACTCTATCACCTTACCACAAACTTAGTGACTTCGGTGATAGGCATGTACCTCTCACTTTACAGTCCAGAGTCCAGAATGCCCATGCTTCTGGGCACACAGGCCTCTTCCTCATTCCAAAGCAGCAGAAGCAGGTAGAGCTCTTCTTACCATCCCCCCCCCTCTTCCTGCTGCCCTCCTCTCCTACCTCTCCTACTTTCTCTCCTTTTTTTTGTGGGTGTTTTTGAGACAGGATCTTGAGATGTAATCCCAGCTGGACTTGAACTCATAATCCTCCTGCTGGGATTACACGTGTGTGCCATGCCCAGTCCTCTTCCACTTTTTATTTTATTTTATTCCAGTACTGAAGACTGAGCCAGGACTCTGTGCTGGCTGAGCAAGCACTCTACCACAAAACTACACTGTGGACGCCCTTTTCCACTATTAAGGTCTCTGGTGACCACATTACACCCAGAATTGAATGAGTAAACTGTTCTGACCTCCTGAACCTAAAATCCTGAATTCCCTTCAAAGTCCCTTCTGCCAAAATCCCTTCTACTCAGCAGCTGGGGAAGGAGCCAGGCTCCCGGATGTGCTAGGTAAGCCCTCTACCATTGAGCCACACCCCCAGTCCAGGACACGGGAATCTTTAGGGACTGGTCTTCTGCTCACCCACCATGATGCCCCAGCACAAGACAGGAGGATTTGGGATTCCAAGCCAGCCTGGAACAACGACATCGATTTTTCCTGTCTCAGAAACCAAAGTTCTGGGCTGAGAATGTGGCTTAGTGGTAGAGTGCTTGCCTAGCATGCATGAAGCCCTGGGTTTGATTTCTCAATACCACATACACAGAAAAGGCCAGAAGTGGCGCTGTGTCTCAAGTGGTAGAGTGCTAACCATGAACACAGAGAGGCTCAGGGACAGTGCCCAGGCCCTGAGTTCAAGCTCCAAGACTGGCAAAAACAAACAAAAACACAAAGTTCTAGGGCTGACCCACTGCCTTAGAAAGAATCTGCCACCTCCAGCTCCTGCTGACCCTTCTGCCCTCTTTTACTCTTCACCCTTCCACGTCCACTCTAGTCTGCTGGCCTCTTCCTTTACCTCCAGCACTGGGAGCTTGTTCTTGCCTCAGGGCTTTTGCATTTGCTGTTCCACTGTCTGGGATGCTCTTCCTTCCCTCAAGTAATATGCAACATGCATTACTTCCTGTGAGCCAGGCACTGCTGGAGCACTTGGTGTGTGTTCGCTCATGAAGCTCATCTGCTCTGTGGGGTCGATCAGTTGTCTTCACACACCACACACATGCCCTTTGATAGATGGGGTAACTGAGGCACCGAGGAGTCGCACAGATAGTAAAGAGTAGAGCAGAGATTCGAGTGATCTAAACTAGTCCAAGTGAGTCTGCGTCAGCATCCTCAGAGGCCTCTGAGCCCCATCCATCCCTGTCACCCCATTGCACCCCTACACTGAGACCCCTGAAAGTCAGGGCCTGGTCTCCTCCCCACTGGGCCTTATCCTGGGTGTGGATATGCCAGTGCAATATAGACAAGTTTCGCACCCTGGTCTCCGGGGCGGGGAGGACCCCTCACTGCAGCATCTGCCCCTTCCCCCGGTGTCAATCCCCCCACGGCTGGTGTTGGAGCTGCCCTGGCGGCGGCGGCCAGGCAGTGCGCAGGGTTCCGGGGCGCCTGGCTGGTGTGTCCGCCACGCCGGTGCGCATGCGCCGTAGGAGTTCCACGCGGGTTGCCCCCCCCCCCCGCCGGCTTTGCACGCTGTCCTGGGCGGTCGGTGCTCACTCGCCCTGTGCCTCCTCCCTCCCAGGAGGATCCCGACAGCGTGCCTCCCATCGACGTCCTCTGGATCAAAGGGGCCCGAGGCGGCGACTACTTCTACTCCTTCGGAGGCTGCCACCGCTACGCCGCCTACCAGCAGCTGCAGCGCGAGACCATCCCCGCCAAGCTGGTGCGCTCCACGCTCTCGGACCTGAGGGTGTACCTGGGCGCCTCCACCCCTGACCTGCAGTAGCAGCACCTGCCCCCGCCCTGCCCAGGCCCCGGACGCCGCTGGCCCGCGGCAGGCCCGGCCGGGCGTCCACCTCGGGACCGCGGCCTTGTCCCCGAAGCATTCCCGAGGAGGGCGCGAGAAAGGAGATGCGCAGCAAAGCCGGTGTCCCGGGCCAGGCTCCAGCCCCCAAGAACAAGGACCTTCCAGATTTTTGGCGTTATAATATCTGTTATGTGGACAGTGCAATAGAAAAGAAGGGAAAACCTGAGCGACAGGGGCTTAAATAAAATGGGTGTGTTCCACACGGCCTGGAATCCGGAGACCAATGAGGAGCATGGCTTTCCCTCACTAACTCGGTGAGGCGCAGGCCCACCTCTCTGAGATCCTTCTGAGTGCCTGCCGCGCTGCCTACCTCGTGGTCACAAGACGGCTGCCATATCTCCAGAGATCATGTCAGTGTTTAATGAAGAAAGGAGTAGGGGAAGGGGAAGGGCCAGACCAGCTCATCTATCAACTTTTTATCAGAAAGGAAATCTTTCCGAGACTGGAGGGGTGGGGGATTCCCCTCTTTCTGTGTCTCTCTGTCTCTGTCTCATAACCACACATACTCATCCACTCTGAGTCACTGTCCTGCCCTTGGGCCTTGGGCATCCAGAGGAAGGGCTGGATATCTCCTCGGGGAGGGGCTGGGGAGAGGCCTCCCTCAATGTCAGCACTGGCAGATGGGGTGCACAGAGTGGACAGGTAGGATATTCCAGAGGGGCTTCTGCAAACCTGGTTGGCAAAACAAGGTGCAGAGTGAGGGGGGCCTTGCTTCCACTGACCTCAGAGACCCATCACTGGACACTTCCAAGCCTCCGTGTCCCCAGCTGGGGAGCTAGGACAGCAGTTTTGTCACCCTCTGAGTGTTCAGGGAGCAAGGCTGAGAAGGAAGAAGTGCCGTGTAGGTGGTAGCAGACGGGTCTGGACACAAAAAAGTGACGTTGGAGCTGAGTGCTGGTGGCTCACGCCTGTAATCCTAGCTACTCAGGAGGCTGAGCTCTGAGGATTATAGTTCAAAGCCAGCCCCGGCAGGAAAGTCTGTGAGACTCTTATCTCCAATAAACCACCAGAACACCGGAGTGGCGCTGTGGCTCTACACTGGCAGGAGATCTGGCATGGTTTAACTCTGCCAGCCCCTTGGTGTGGACCACCTGTGCTGTAAAGGTTGTGACTTCCTGTGACCTTGGGCTGGGCTGGGAGATGAGGGTGTGGGACTCTGTACCAACTGCACCTTCTCTGTACATCTAAAGTCACTCCATAATAAACGTTTATTTAATCCCAAAGGGTCACAAAATCTTTGGGCCAGTGGCTAGGTTCTCAGGCTGCTGTGCTGGGCTCCATCTGGGGGCCACAGCCAGGGCCACTATTTATTTTATTTGGCAGTACTGGGGTTTGAACTCACGGTCTCCACTCAGTGCTCTACCTTTTGAATTACACCCCCAGTCCCCTTTGCTTAAGCTTTCAGTTAGGCTCTCATGCTTTTTGCCTAGGACCAGCCTCTAAGCACAATCCTCCCCTATCTGTCTCCCAAGTAGTTCCAACTATGATACCCAGCTTGGTTATTAAGACTAGGGTGCTTCTCTCTCTCTCTCTCTCTCTCTCTCTCTCTCTCTCTCTCAAGGGAGTTGTACAAAAAGGTTTCAGTTCAATATGTTGAGACAAGATCTTGTCTGGAAACGCAGTCCTCTCCTCTTTACCTCCTATATAGCTGGGATTACAGGAATATACTATCACACCCATTTCAGAACCTCTTGTCAGTTGTGGGGCTTGGACTCAGGACCTGGGTGCTATTCTTGTACTTTTGTGCTCAAGGCTAGTGCTCTATTTTGAGCCACAGCTCCACTTCTGGTTTTCTGGTGGTTAAAGGAAGATATGAGTCTCACAGGCTTCCCTGCCCAGGCTGGTTTTGAATTAGGATCCTCAGATCTCAGCCTCCTGAGTAGCTAGGACTGCAGGCGTGAACTACCAGCCCCAGCCCAAGAACCTCTTATTTAGACTGTATCAATTGTATTCAAATACTGTCTCACACACATACACACACACACACACACACACACACTCGGGCACTGGCATCCCTAGGCCTCATACTGTGCCCAGAAAATCTGTGTTCTGGGGCTAGTGTGGGTAAGACATTCTCTTTTCTGGAGGAGTTTTCCAACGCCAACTACCCTTTGAGATTGCGGCAAGTGTCAGGAAGGCATTGTCATACTTGTGAATTTCTGTGCTAGTCTTAAATAGAACCTTCTGAGCTGGGCCCTGGTGGCTCACGCCTGTAATCCTAGCTACCCAGGAGGCTGAGATCTGAGGATCACAGTTTAAAGCCAGCCCAGGCAGGAAAGTCCATAAGACTCTTATCTCCAATTAACCACCAGAAAACTGCAAGTGGCTGTGGCTGTGGCTCAAGTGGTAAAGTGCTAGCCTTGAGCTAAAGAGCTGAGGGACAGCGCCCAGTCCTAGAGTTCAAGCCCCACAACGCCCTCCACACACACACAGAACCCTCTGCCCCTCTGCATACACCAGACTGGACAAGTGAATGTGCTCATCCCCTCCTAAAAGAAGTTTTTCCTTCTTGCAGGGAAGGCTCCATTAGGCAGAAGGGAAGGAAGGTACAGGACAGACGGGGTGGCCTGCAGATGGCTGTGAATGGGGACTGACAGTAGGTGGCGCTGCTTTCCTATCCCAGGAGCAGGGCTGGGCCTCTGGGTTGCAGAACTGTTGCTGTGCCAAAGGATGCTGCCCAGAGAGGCCAGCTTCAGGCCTGGGAAGGAGGCCTGGCTTGGAGGCAGGAGGTGAAGTTCAGGTTCTGCTTATGTTGTCTACTCTTGCCTTGTACTTTGCACACACGCTGGCCTGTCTGGACCCCTACCTGTCTATGCTAGTGGCGCTGAGCTCCTTGGGGGTCAAGTTCCTATGTGGAGCTCCCATGACCCCATGTATCCTGGTCCCCTCTTGCCTGGAACCTGGATCTAGCGAAAAACAGTGTTTAGGGACCCCTGAAGCCCTCGCTACCTTTGAACCAGCCTCCTTCACCATGGCAGATTTTTGTGTTGTGTGTGTGTGTGCCTGTCTTAGGTGCTATGAGCTTTTTGTTGTTATTGTTTTGGGGTTTTTACTCAAAGCTCACTTGAGCCACAGTGCCACTTTTGGCTTTTTGCTGGTTAATTGGAGATGAGATTCTCATGGATTTTCCTACCTGGGCTGGCTTTGAACCATAATCCTCAGATCTCAGCTTCCTCAGGAGCTAGGATTTCAGGTGTGAGCCACCACTCCCCAGCTAACAGCAGATTTTCATGATTTAATTTTATCATTATACATGAGATAGTGACCCACACCACACTATGAAGCCAGGAGGGGTTGTGCAGCACTTGGGAGACCGACCTGACCTACATCGTGAGACTGTTTCGAAGAGAGGCTGAACTAGCAAATAATTAAATAAGGTGAAACAGAAGGCCACCATGAATCCTAATCCTGGCCATTTGGGGACAAGGCTTTTCAAGAGTTTGTGCCCTCCAGAATTCGATGTACCTGAGTGAGTAAAGGACATTTCTCCTCTCATCTTATTTGCAGGGGGCTTACAGCAGCCCCCCACTGGCAGCTGAGCTCTTCTCCCATGCTGGCCTCTGCTCAAGACCTCTTCTTCGGACACACCTCCCCTTGCTGCATCCCCCTACCCAGTTTTATTTTCTTCCTGGCACTTGTCATGCTGCAGTTAGCCTGGATGTTTGTCTGCTCCACCCACTAGAATGTGAGACTGGATCTGTGGGCCCAGTGCTGAGAACGGTCAGCACCCTTTGTACGGGGTCAATTAAACAGATGCTGCATGAATAAATCCTGTGTGGTTTGGGCCCTTCTTTTTCATTGCTGCACAGTGCTCCAGAGGCCAAGAGCTATCGATGAAACTGTCCTGTCAGTGGACACCTGGGGGTTTTAATTTATTCCCTGCTACTCCTGGACGCCACCCTGTACTTTCTCAGTTGTGCATGTCCGAGCAGGCTGCCTGGCCCTCACCCAGGCTCCCTTCCCCACATCTCACATACTGGGTATCGCTCTCTAGGGTGGCTTATCAGATGCTTCTTGCTCGTTCCCCATGCCCAGCAGAGTTGGGGGCCTCTGTTCCTCCCCGGTGCCCCAGCTGGGGCTTCTTTTTCCTTTGTGTGTGTTTGGGGGAGGAACTGGGGCTTGAACACAGGGCCTTATGCTCTTGTATGGCTTTTTTCTTTTCTTTCTTTCTCAAGGCTAGCTCTCTACCAATGGAACCACACCTAGCTCCACTTCTGGCTGTTTGGTCGTTACTTGGAGATGAGTCTCGTGGATTTGGCTTTCCCAGGCTGGCTTTGAACTGTGATCCTCAGATCTCAGCCTCCTGAGTAGCTAAGATTACAGGCGTGAGCCACCAGCACTCATTCTTTTTTTTAACCTTTTTTAGGTCATGATGGTTGAGAACAAAAAAAAGCCATGAAGCTGAATACAGCAGTGCACGCCTGTAATCCCAGCACTCTGTAGGCTGAGGGGCTGAGGCAGGGCAAGGGAGAGTTCAAAAGCCAACCTGTACTACCTGAGGAGGCCCAGTCAAAAGTTACCAAAGGCGGGGAGCTGGTGGCTCACGCCTGTAATCCTAGCTACTCAGGAGGCTGAGATCTGAGGATCGCGGTTCAAAGTCAGCCCGGGCAGGAGAGACCGGGAGACTCCCATCTCCAATAAACCACCAGAAAACCAGAAGTGGCGCTGTAGCTTAAGTGGTAGAGCGCTCGCCTTGAGCTGAAGAGCTGAGGGACAGCGCCCAGGCCCAGAGTTCAAGCCCCACG
>NW_012267229.1:12473590-12474196 GCF_000151885.1 Dipodomys ordii
AAAAAAAAGAGAATAAGAATGAAGTATACAAAACAAAAATGGACAGTACAACTCTGGGGGTGAGGGATGGGAGGACAAAACTAGGAGAGAGTGAGGGAATGGGTGACATTGTCCAAAAAGAAATATACTCATAGCCAGGCGCAGGTGGCTCACTCCTGTTCAGGAGGCTGAGATCAAAGCCAGCCCAGCAGGAAAGTCCATGAGACTCTTACCTCCAATTAACCAGCCGGAAGTGGCGCTGTGGTTCAAGCAGTAGAGCGCTAGCCTGGGGCAAAAGGAGCCCAAGGGCAGGGTCCGGTTTAAGCCCGTTTTGGGCCGCGCACACACGCGCACGCGCACACACACTCATGCATGGGCGCGCACACCATGAGTCCCTCCCCTGGAAAGGGGGGGGTCTTTCTGGGGCTCCCTTATTGCTGACCTGCTCCTCCCTGGGGGGTGCGGACCCCACGGCGGGCGGAGCCCCTGTCTGTCGGGGACCGGCGGGGTCCGTGTGATGCCTGTGGCCCAAGCTGGGGGAATCCCAGGACCCGGGCGCGGACAGCCCCGGTCAGAAGGGTAAACTGAGGCCCGCCGCAGCCTGCCGCCCGGCCGCGGAGCCCCGGC
>NW_012267229.1:12474947-12488095 GCF_000151885.1 Dipodomys ordii
GCTCTACCACTTGAGCCACAGCGCCACTTCCGTTTTTTTCTGCTTGTGTGGTGCTGAGGAATTGAACACAGGGCCTCATGCATGCAAGGCAAGCGCTCTACCACTGAGCCACCTTCCCAGCCCCTCTTGATAACTTTTTTTCTGCCCAGGCTGAGCTGAAACCGAGAATCTCTGGATCTCAGCCTCCTAAGTAGCTGGGTTAAGAATAAGCCACCTTGCCCAGATGCCAGTGGCTCATGCCTGTAATCCTAGCTACTCAGGAGGCTGAGATCTGAGGATCACGGTTCAAAGCCAGCCCGGGCAGGAAATGCCGTGAGACTTTTATCTCCAAAAAACGAATCAGAAAACCGGAAGTGGCATTGTGGCTCAAGTGGTAGAGTGCTAGCCTTGAGCTGAAGAGCTGAGGGACAGCACCCAGGCCTACCTAGTTCAAGCCCCACAACCAACACCAACACCAACAACTATATATAATAAGCTACCTTGCCAGGTTGAAGTAGTCACTATTACACAAATCTGTTCTGAATTGTGCCATTTGCCAACTGCAAGATCTTGCTAAGTCACCCCCCCCCAGTACAGCAATGAGGACCAGCTTTATTAAGTTCCTACTGTGTGCTGAATGAGCTAGCACATGGTAGGTGCTCAATAAATGTTCACAGAGGAGGAACAGCTCCAAATGCTGGAGGCAAATGGATGTCTCAGCCTTGATTTCCCTGTTTGTTAAGTAAGGAGACCCACAGAAAATCCCTAGGAACATCTTACCTCTTTCCAGATGAGGACACACGGGTCTGTTCTAAAGGCCCTGAGCCTTCAGAAGGGTGGGCTCCCCCCCCGGGTGGGCTCCCCCCCCCTTGCAAACGCATGCACGCACACGCGTGTGCATGCGCACACACACACACTTGCCTTCCCTGTCTCATCCGTTACATCTGGAGGGATAGGATAGCCAGACAGAGGCCTGAGGGGCCACAGAGGGGTATGGGTAGGGCTGGAAGCATCCACCTACTTTCCTTCCCATGCCTTTTGCACAAGCCAGAGCTGTCCAAGCAAGGGGGCCATTGGCACACAAAGTAGGCCCTGCCTGTTCTCCTTAAGCCGGTGATTTGAGCCCGTGTGGATATAAAGAGCCAGGAACAGAAGTGTTCGGGCCACAATGGGCAGAAACATGAACTGGGCCAGACAGGCTCTTTCACACATTCCTTGTGTTCCAACATGAGCAAGACTGTGGCACCAGGCCGTGAGCACCCCAGCAGAAGCTATGGGTCCAGGACCAGGAGCACCCATATGCCAGGTCGGCATAGAGCAGCATCACCTGGAGAGGGGGTGAGTATTCTCACATCACCTCATTTGCTGGCTATTTGCTGTCTACTGGGCCACTTAATCAGGGACTCCAGACTTTATTGTCCTTTCAAGACTTCGGCCACGCCCACATGGCACCTGTGCTTTTATTTAATGGAATATTCAATGGAATTTGAAATATGGGATGGTGGTGATGGTGGTGTTCTGCAGTGCTGGGGACAGAACTCAGGGCCTTGCATGTGGCAGCCAAGTGTTCTACCACTGAGCTATACCCCTTTATCCCTTGTTTGATTGTTTTTGTTTCTTTTAGATAAGATCTCATGATATAAACCAGGTAAGCCTCAAACTTGCAATCATCTGCCCCCATCTTTGCAGTGCTGGGATTACAGACATGCACCACTCTATCTGGTTATAACCCAGCATTTTAAAGTCAACTTTTTTTTGGGGGGCGGGGGGTTGAAGCTTGATCTCAGGGCCTGAGCACTCTCCCTGAGCTCTTTTGCTCAAGGCTAGTGCTCTACCACTTTAAGCCACAGCTCCACTTCTGGCGGTTAATTGGAGATAAGAGTCTCATGGGCATTCCTGCCCAGGCTGGCTTCAAACCACAATTCTCAGATCTGAACCTCCTGAGTAGCTAGGATTACAGGCATGAGCCACTAGAACCTGGATAACATCAACTTTTTTTTTTGTATGTGTGTGCCAGTCCAAGGGCTTGAACTCAGGGCCTGGGTACTGTCCGCGAGCTTCTTTTGCTCAAAGCTAACGCTCTATCATTTGAGCCACAGCGCCACTTCTGGCTTTTCTGTTTATGTGGTATTGAGGAATTGAACTCAGGGCTTCATTTTTGCTAGGCAAGCACTCTACCACTAAGCCACCTTCCTACCCCTAAAGTCAACTTTTTTTAGGTATAATTTACACGCAGAGAAAAATGCACCTATTTAAAGCATTACCATTGCAGTGCATGTTGACAGATTCACAGCAGCTAACAGGTAAAATCCAGAACACGTCCATTTCCCTGAACTCCCCTGTGCACCTCTGTCATCAAGACCCCACTGCCACCTGGTCCCAGGAAGCTCCTTCATCAGAAAGTGCCTAACAAACCTTGCCTTCTGCCAGATGGGCTGGGGCTGCTGCAAACTGCACCCACAATAGTCCCTATCACAGTGAAAAGCAATTGTCTCAGCGGGGCACTGGTGGCTCACACCTGTCATCCTAGCTACTCAGGAGGCTGAGAGCTGAGGACTATGGCTGGAAGCCAGCTGCAGCAGAAACTCTTGAGACTTATCTCTCATTAAGCAGCAAAAAGCCGGAAGTGGAGGCATGGCTCAAGTGAAGTGTGCCAAGCTTGAGCAAAAAAAAAAAAATGCTAAAGGATAGCACTCACGCCCAGGATTCAAGCTGTAGTACACACACACACACACACACACACACACAGAGTAATTTTCTGGGAGGAATATAGTGTGAAATAAAATGAGATGGATCCAGTCTCACGAAGCCGGAGCCCAGCACCTGCTCTCTCCAGAGAGGCGGTGGGAGAGGCGGCGTTCCTGACATCCATGGTGACTTCCTCAGCCTGTAAGGACGGGGAGACACTGGCAAGGGAACAAATCTCCCACAGTGGATGTACGGATCGTCAATCATTTGTTGCTGTGGACCCACATCCTCATTTCTCACTGTCCTCCTCACTCTGGCTGGGCGACACGGGTTGCATGCTGAGGAAGCTTGGCTGTCCCTCATCCCTACGTCATTCACGCGCTCCTGTGCAAGTGTTTAGTATCAGCTACTGTGGAGTGGCGCAGAGATAAGCCATGAACTAGGTGCTATGTCAGACTTGAGCTTGGAGCTGAGCTGGTCACACAGCAGACTCTGAGCCAATAAATAAATACACAGAAACCCATGTCCTCCTTGAGAAACTAAGCTATTGCTCTAATAGTCTGCCTGGTGCCCTCAGGGAAGGCTTCCCAGAGGAGGAGGCCTTTGAACAGACCGTTGTCAGAGGTAATTCTTCCTCCCACTCATTTCACAGGTAGGGAACCAGAAGCATCTAAGAAGTCCCACGACTTGTTCAAGGCCACACAGGAAGAGGAGATACACGGACGGACAGAGCCTTAGTTCCCCATTTCTCTCAAGGGCTCGGCTGGGTAGCAGAGGGGCAGGCAGGACCACAACCTGGAAAAGGCGGCTCCCAGGCCAGGATCTGGAATCCATTTGCTTTGGCCCAGTTGTGTTTTCCCAGGGCCATGGAGGAGGCCTGACCTGCCTCTCCCCACCCACCATCTGCTCCCTGTTTATTTATTTATACTTAAGTCTCACCTCCCAACCCTGCCGGGGGCACCAAACACAGCAGCAAGCCTGTAGAGAGGGGAAGAGGGGAGAGACAGGCTGGGGAAAGCTAGGGCTGAGTCCTCCATGAACAGAGGGCACAGCTGCCACTCTGCTGCAGCCAGCCTTTGCCCATTTCCACCCCCTTGAGACACAAGGTTGGTGCTGGAGGCCACCACTGAGGAGCCAGCAAGAAGTGCCCGGCCAGCGTGCAGTTCAACATTACTGCCTGCGTAGTTCAGCATCATGGCCCTTGTGTGGCTCAAGCACCCCACTAGCCCTATGATCTGTCTGCTCTGTGGCTCCTGTCCCCCCCCTGGGGATCCCCCCTCCCCACTCCAGGAAATGATACCTGTGACCCCACCCGCTGTCATGATCATGCTTCCGGCTGGTCATGGTGGCACACACCTGTCATTCCAGTTACTCAAGAGGTGGAGGCAGGAAGGAAGGGCAAGGGTTTGAGGGCAGCCTTTGCAAAATCAGTGAGATTGTAGCTTGCAAACAAAGCACACAAACCCAACGTCTAGGAGGTGTGACTTGTCCGGGGTCCCAGGTTCCATCCCCAGGGTGTGGGGTGCGGGGAGGGGTACCTCCACTCAGGGAGCTCCTCACCAAGTCCCTGCTTGCTTCGCTGAAGCCTGGGTCTCTTCTACCGGTGGCCTTTCTCTGAGCTCTCCCGCCTCACTGCATCCTTCTCTGTGTTCCAGGCTGCCTTAGCTTCTGAGTCCCTGGCTCCCCCTGGATGACTCCCCCCGCCCCCCACACCACACAACACTGCCCTGGAGCTGGAGTGTGCGGGACGGGACATGGGGCAGGGGCCTAGGCTCTGGCGTCCACGTGGTCCTGGGGAAGCCACTCAGCTGATATCTGCACTGGAGAGGGGGAACTTCCGGCAGGGCTTGGAGGGAGGTAGGCACCTGGCTAGGGAGCATCACAACCAGACAGGAAGCTACAGGGGGAAGTTACGAGAGGCCAGTGGAGAGACACAGAAACACTGGTGGGCCACGCCTCACTGTGCACGGGCTGCTGGGTAAGCTGCTCTCCTCCCGGTCACCCTGAGGAAACGGAGGCCCAAGAGCGGCCACCATTGGTCTGAGGGCCACAGAAGCCTCCACACACACTGGGAGGCAATCACACAGGGCTTCCTCTTTTTTTTTTTTTGGTCCTGGGGCTTGACCTCTGAGCCTGGCACTGTCCCTGAGCTCTTGTGCTCAAGGCTAATGCTCTGTCACTTCAAGCCACAGTACTACTTGAAGTTTTCTGGTGGTTACTTGGAGGTAAGAGTCTCACAGACTTTCCTGCCCTGCTGCTTTGAACTGCGATCCTCAGATCTCAGCCTCCTGAGTAGCCAGGATTACAGGCATGAGCCACTGGCAACTGACCAGCCAAAGTTTGCTCTTTATGTCAGTTTCTGGCTATGCCAGGTCTCGTGGGGCCGGGAGAGAAGTCCTTCTGCAGAGCCCTTGCCTGTTAAGGAGAGACAAAAGGTGGGAATCAGTGGGGGAAGGAGAGGAGGCAGGTATCTGGGGTGCTCAGTCCTCATCCTCCTCAGTGTTCAACTCCCCCCCCCCATGATAGGGGCCACCCCCCTCCCCCCCCAGCCATCCTCATCTGGCCTCCATGTGCTTGGGCTGCACCTGAGTACACAGGCCCGCCCATCTGTCTTGGGCTGTCAGAGGATCAATGGGTTCCTGAGGCCGACCCAGCAGGGCGCTGAAGGGGAGCCCTAGCAAAGCCAAGATGGGAACTTGGGTGGAAAGGGGGCAGCGCAGAGAGGCCAGGCTGAGCCTGGACCTGGCATTTTGTTAGGAAAGCCTCCTACCCCCCACCCCAAGACTGGCTCCCCAGAGCAACCATACCTGCCAACTCTCTTCTATGGGAAATGGGGGAACCCAAGCAGGTTTCCAGATCTGATTTACCTCTGACCTTGAGGTCCTGCCCCTTTCCCTTCCCAGGGCCTTGGTTTCCTTAATTTTGAATGTGAAGAGATTGCCTGACCCAGGGATGAACCTAAGTTTCCAAAATCAGCAAGAAGGTCACCCTTCAGGGGCAGATAGAAAACAATCCAAAAAGTGAGATGGAAAGCAAGGGACACAGAAAAATCTGATACGATCTGTGTGTGCTTTACCTGTCTGTACAGTGTGCTTGGAGGCACACAACAGAGTGAGAATAGAAAAGGGGGGGAGGAGAAGGGGTCAGGGGAGGAGGGGAGAGGGGAGAGAACTTGGATGGACAGGAATGATTGTGGCTTGCCTGGCGCATGAACATCCCCCGCCCCTCCTGACACTCACGCTACTATTGCAATATTGCTCCCTCTTAGGGTCTTTCTTGATCAAATAATAATTATATTTAATATAAAACGGATCAACCTGCTCAGAGATCCAAGGGCAGAAAGCATGAAAAGAAACAAGTGTTTACACAAGGTCAATGTTGAAGATGTTCATGGGTTATAAAGAGAAATCATAGCTTCATGGCAGAGAAAGTGGCAGGCACTACCTTAACCACGTGATCAGAGGCAACTCCCAAGTTGGCAGCTTGTCCCCACAAACGGGATGGGAAGCACCCAGTAGCACCCTTCTGTGGTGGTCTTGGCCCTCATCATAAAGAAAGAATAGAAGCCAGGCACTGGCTGCTCACACCTGTAATCCCAGCTACTCAGGAGGCTGAGATCAGAGGATGGTGGTTCAAAGTCAGCCCAGGCAGGAAAGTCCATAGACTTTTACCTCCAATTAACCACCAGAAAACAGGAAGTAGCACTGTGGCTCAAAGTGATAGAGTGCTAGCCTTGAGCAAAAGAGCTCAGGGACAGTGGCCAGGCCCTAAAAAGAGGCAAAGAAAGAAAGAAAGAAAAAGAAAGAAAGAAAGAAAGAAAGAAAGAAAGAAAGAAAGAAAGAAAGAAAGAAAGAAAGAAAGAAAGAAGGAAGGAAGGGGAGGGAGGGAGGGAAAAGAGAGAGGGAGGGAAAAGCCAAGCAGAGAGACAATCTTAAATGATTGGCCAGCAGGGTGTCAGTGGCTCACGCCTGTAATCCTAGCTACTCAGGAGGTTGAGATCTGAGAGTCACAGTTCAAAGCCCGCCCAGGAAAGAAAGTCTGGGAGACTCTTATCTCCAATAAACTACCAGAAAAACAAAAGTGGCACTATGGCTCAAGTGGTAGAGCACTAGCCTTGAGCTGAAGAGCTCAGGGACAGCGCCTAGGCCCAGAGTTCAAGCTCCATGACTAAAAAAAAAAAAAAAAAAGAAGAAGAAAGAAAGAAAAAGGTTGGCCATTCTCTCCATCTTCCAAACTGTTGAGGTTGTAAAAGTCCAAGAAAAAACTAAGCAATTATCCTAGAAGAAAACTAAAGAGAGAGAGGTCAGATCCATTTGAGCTGAAGCACTGCTTCAGGCTTTTTTTTGTGGTTAACTGGAGATAAGATACTCATGGAATTTCCTGCCTGGGCTGGCTTCAAACCATGATCCTGAAATCACAGCCTTCCAAGTAGTTATGATTACAGGCATGAGCCACTGGTGTCTGGCTAAATAAGTAAAGTTTTTGTATTCTTGCAATTTGAGGCCAGGCTAAGGCTAAGTCCTGAGCCATACTCCATCCTGTTTATTGCTTTTTTTTTGGGGGGGGGGATAGTCATGGGGCCTGAACTCTGGGACTGGGCGCTGTCCCTCAGCAATTCAGCTCAAGGCTAGCACTCTACCACTTGAGCCACAGCGCCATTTCCAGCTTTTTCTGCTTATGTGGTGCTGAAGAATCGAATCCAAGGCCTCATGCATGCAAGGCAAGCATTCTACCACTGAGCCACCTTCCCAGACCTGTTTATTGCTTTTCTATAAAGAATGTTTATGGCCAGGCGCCAGTGGCTCATGCCTGTAACCCTAGCTACTCGGGAGGCTGAGATCTGAGGATCAAGGTTCAAAGCCAGCTCGGGCAGGAAAGTCTGTGAGACTCTTATCTCCATAAACCACTCGAAAACTGGAAGTGGTACTGTGGCTCAAGCAGTAGAGTGCTCGCCTTGACTTGAAGAGCACAGGGACAGCGCCCAAGCCCAGAGTTCAAGCCCCAAGACCTACCAAAAAAAAAAAAAAGAATGTCTATGGGATAATTGGGAATGTGTCTGTAGATCTTTGGGAGAGATGGTAGCACTGTACCAAATTGTCTTGGTTTTGGTGTTTGTACTGTGACTTTATTAGATAACAACCAGTATCTGTGGCTCATGCTGATACTCCTAGCTACTCAGGAGGTTAAGAGCTGAGGACTGGGTTGAAAAGTCCATTAAAAATCCAGAAGTAGAGCTGAGGCTCAAGTAGTAGAGTGCTAGCCTTGAGCAAAATAGCCAAGCAATGCTGGGTACTGGTGGCTCATGCCTTTAATCTTAGCTATTCAGAGGCTGAAATCTGAGAATCCAGGTTTGAAGTTAGCTGGGCCAGAAGAATCCATGAGACTCTTTATCTCCAATAAACTAAGAAAAAAAGTGAAGTGTTGGCACCAGTGGCTCACACCTGTAATCCTAGGTACTCAGGAGGCTGAGATCTAAGGATTGCAGTTCAAAGCCAGCCCTGGCAAGAAAGTTTATGAGACTCCAATTAACCATCAAAAAAACTGGAAGTGGAGCTGTGGCTCAAAGTGGTAGAGCACTAGGGGCTGGGAAGGTGGCTCAGTGGTAGAGCACTTGCCTTGCATACATGAGGCCCTGGGTTCGATTCCTCAGCACCACATAAGCAGAAAAAGCCGGAAGTGGTTCTGTGGCTTAAGCACTACAGCGCTAGCCTTGAGCTGAAGAGCTGAGGGGCAGTGTCCAGACCCAGAGTTCAGACCCCACGACCCACAAAAATAAAAAACTCAGGGACATCCCAGGCGCTGCGTTCAAGGCCCATAACCACCTCCCTCCCCCCCCCAAAAAAAAAGTGAAGGTGTGGCTCTGGTAGTGCAATGCCAATCTTGAGCAAAAAATGGTAATAGTGCTCAGACCCTGAGTTCAAGCTCTAGTACTGGTACAAGTGAGAGAGAGCAAGAGAGAAGGGGGGGCTTAGGACTCACAGTTCTTGACGTGAGCTCTGTTATTGGATTGGACTTGCAGTTCTTGACGTGAGCTCTGTTACTGGATTGGACTTGTTTTCTCAATGCTGGGAATTGTGCTGCTATTAGCAAAGTAACTTTCTTTCCTTCTTCTATCACAGCAAGATCTCACACAGGCTAGACAAGTGCTCTACCTCTTGAACCCCCCCGCCCCCCGCAGCTGGCCTGATGTCATGAATCACTCTCCTATCACACATGCATTCATTGTCAATCACATGTGTGGGGCACCCAGTGCCAGTAGCACTGCCACTAAAGTGGGCATGGTCTCTGCCTCACTCACTAAGAGCTAAACCACAGGCCAAGCTCCAGCTTCATTTGGAGCACTGAACCACACCCAATTCCAGCCCTCTGGGAGCTCACTAGCCACCAAGGGAGACCAATTAGCAAAGGGCTGTGAGAACCTAATGAGGCAGACAAGGAAGGAATCTTTGGGCTAGTGGTTGTTTGTGGCTCAAGACTAGCACTCTACTACTTAAGCCACAGTCCACTTCTGTCTTTTTAGTGGTTCATTGGAAATAAGAGTCTCCTGAGCTTTCCAGCCCTGAGCTGGTTTCAGCCTCCTAAGTAGCTAGGATTACCAGACTGAGCCACTGGAGGAGCCTGGCTATTCTGCCTTTTGAGTTCTCTAGCCCCTAGGAAGCGGGTGATGTTCAGTGAAGCGTGGGAGCTCAGTGGCAGAGCAGAGCTTGGTCCCCCAGGCCTCCTCAAGAGGTTCTTGGAGCATTTTGGTTTATAGAGATCTCCCTGAATTATGACATGAGGCTTCCAGGTCTGCACTGCCACTGGTCCTGTTTGCAAACTTGCAATGCTGCTCCATGCCTCTTTGCAGCAGATCAATCTGCTTCACCTTCTCCAACAAGCCCAGGATGTCACAGCTGGAATGGACCTGATTTACAGTGCAGGAAGGAGCAAGTCAGTCCTCTGGGGCCCTGGGCAGGACTGTCAGGCAGTTGCCCATGGATCCCGTTTAAAGGCAAGGCTGCACACAGAGCAGGAAGAAGGGAACAGGAGATTCCCTGGATTTGCATCTTCAAAAGATTGCCAGCCTCTCCCATCCTCGGGATTCCCAGCAACTGCCAACACACTGTCACTTTCATGGACTGTCCTCAGCCCTGGTCATCTGGGGATGAAGATCTCATTGCTTTCCAGGTGGGAAATGCAAGCGGGTACCTGCTAGATAGAAAGAGCCTGGCTGTCTGCTCTGCCTGGGAAATACCGTATAGTTGTGCTCCAAGCTCACACAGAGGCAGAGCCTCACCTAGCCTACAAGACCTGAGCCACACCTGAGCCAGTGACCAGCTGCACCTGTACCTCTCCCCATCTCCTCCCCAGCTCACTTCCATACAGGTGGAGAGGGGCTATTCTTTCTTGTACCTGTCCCCACCCTGCCTCTCTCTGTGCCCCCAAGAGTCTCAAGTGACTTGTAAAGTGAACCTCTAGCCTGGAGATGAGGCCTTGGAGATGGGGTAGTCTCCATTGCAACTCCTCCCCTCCACCCCCCCGCCATCCTTCCACCCCCAGCCTGTACTGTCAGCATCCTAGTTCAGGGGAAGCTGTACTCCAGCACAGAGTTCCGGTGGATTTTATGGGCCAGCCCCAAGCAGACAAAAGGAGAAGGAAAACATCCCTGCGGAGTCCTGCTCAGCTCTCAAAACCTGATTTCCGCTCAGCCAGAAGGAGGCTTAGCTGTTTTAACCCTCTGTGGGAGGGGACCTCCAGAGCTGACTCAAGACCCTCACTGCTCTCTACCTTCTCACCATCCAGACGTGGCACCTGTCCCATGCAGGACTCTCTTTCCCCACAAGCCTTTTCCAACATGGCCTCAGAAGCCCCAGATCTGGTTTTTGATCACCATCAGCAGCACATTGATTCACTGGGTTCCACTAAGGCACCAGGTTCCAAGCCAAGCAAGCATCCTGTGGACTTGAGCCCTACCGCCAGGAAGAGAGCAATGTGGCTGAGTACTGGCATGGAGAACATCTGGGACAGCTGTCTGTCCAGATGGGCAGGGCAGAGTTTTCCTGGCTGAAAACTGGACTTAGTAACAGCATCTATGTTGTCAGATTGGTGTAAGAACCCAAAGGGACCAGGCAGGTGAACTGCTAACTGCAATCCTCAAGAAAGACTAACCTTCCCCTCCCCAAATCCATTAGGGCAGGCATGGTCCCCAACATTCAGCAAGTTCCAGAAGTGAGGCTGTGGGGACACATCCTACCTTCTCCATTTGCCATTTATTAACCACATCTCCACTTCTGGCTTTTTGGTGATAGATTGGAGATAAAGAGTCTTATGTATTTGCCTGTCTGGGTTGGCTTTGATCTGATATTCTCAGATCTCAGCTTCCAGAATAGCCAGGTTTACAAGCATGAGTCACCTGACCTGCCCCGAAAGAGGCAGGAAGTGAGATGGGCAAGTTACACAAAACCCTTGGGCTGGGAAGGTGGCTCAGTGGTAGAGCGCTTGCCTTGCATGCATGAGGCCCTGGGTTCAATTCCTCAGCACCACATAAGCAGAAAGAGAAAAAAAAAAAAAGAAAGAAAGAAAGAAAGAAAGAAAGAAAGAAAGAAAGAAAGAAAGAAAGAAAGAAAGAAGGAAGGAAGGGGAGGGAGGGAGGGAGGGAGGGAGGGAGGGAGGGAAAAGAGAGAGGGAGGGAAAAGCCAAGCAGAGAGACAATCTTAAATGATTGGCCAGCAGGGTGTCAGTGGCTCACGCCTGTAATCCTAGCTACTCAGGAGGTTGAGATCTGAGAGTCACAGTTCAAAGCCCGCCCAGGAAAGAAAGTCTGGGAGACTCTTATCTCCAATAAACTACCAGAAAAACAAAAGTGGCACTATGGCTCAAGTGGTAGAGCACTAGCCTTGAGCTGAAGAGCTCAGGGACAGCGCCTAGGCCCAGAGTTCAAGCTCCATGACTAAAAAAAAAAAAAAAAAAGAAGAAGAAAGAAAGAAAAAGGTTGGCCATTCTCTCCATCTTCCAAACTGTTGAGGTTGTAAAAGTCCAAGAAAAAACTAAGCAATTATCCTAGAAGAAAACTAAAGAGAGAGAGGTCAGATCCATTTGAGCTGAAGCACTGCTTCAGGCTTTTTTTTGTGGTTAACTGGAGATAAGATACTCATGGAATTTCCTGCCTGGGCTGGCTTCAAACCATGATCCTGAAATCACAGCCTTCCAAGTAGTTATGATTACAGGCATGAGCCACTGGTGTCTGGCTAAATAAGTAAAGTTTTTGTATTCTTGCAATTTGAGGCCAGGCTAAGGCTAAGTCCTGAGCCATACTCCATCCTGTTTATTGCTTTTTTTTTGGGGGGGGGGATAGTCATGGGGCCTGAACTCTGGGACTGGGCGCTGTCCCTCAGCAATTCAGCTCAAGGCTAGCACTCTACCACTTGAGCCACAGCGCCATTTCCAGCTTTTTCTGCTTATGTGGTGCTGAAGAATCGAATCCAAGGCCTCATGCATGCAAGGCAAGCATTCTACCACTGAGCCACCTTCCCAGACCTGTTTATTGCTTTTCTATAAAGAATGTTTATGGCCAGGCGCCAGTGGCTCATGCCTGTAACCCTAGCTACTCGGGAGGCTGAGATCTGAGGATCAAGGTTCAAAGCCAGCTCGGGCAGGAAAGTCTGTGAGACTCTTATCTCCATAAACCACTCGAAAACTGGAAGTGGTACTGTGGCTCAAGCAGTAGAGTGCTCGCCTTGACTTGAAGAGCACAGGGACAGCGCCCAAGCCCAGAGTTCAAGCCCCAAGACCTACCAAAAAAAAAAAAAAGAATGTCTATGGGATAATTGGGAATGTGTCTGTAGATCTTTGGGAGAGATGGTAGCACTGTACCAAATTGTCTTGGTTTTGGTGTTTGTACTGTGACTTTATTAGATAACAACCAGTATCTGTGGCTCATGCTGATACTCCTAGCTACTCAGGAGGTTAAGAGCTGAGGACTGGGTTGAAAAGTCCATTAAAAATCCAGAAGTAGAGCTGAGGCTCAAGTAGTAGAGTGCTAGCCTTGAGCAAAATAGCCAAGCAATGCTGGGTACTGGTGGCTCATGCCTTTAATCTTAGCTATTCAGAGGCTGAAATCTGAGAATCCAGGTTTGAAGTTAGCTGGGCCAGAAGAATCCATGAGACTCTTTATCTCCAATAAACTAAGAAAAAAAGTGAAGTGTTGGCACCAGTGGCTCACACCTGTAATCCTAGGTACTCAGGAGGCTGAGATCTAAGGATTGCAGTTCAAAGCCAGCCCTGGCAAGAAAGTTTATGAGACTCCAATTAACCATCAAAAAAACTGGAAGTGGAGCTGTGGCTCAAAGTGGTAGAGCACTAGGGGCTGGGAAGGTGGCTCAGTGGTAGAGCACTTGCCTTGCATACATGAGGCCCTGGGTTCGATTCCTCAGCACCACATAAGCAGAAAAAGCCGGAAGTGGTTCTGTGGCTTAAGCACTACAGCGCTAGCCTTGAGCTGA
>NW_012267229.1:12491395-12495020 GCF_000151885.1 Dipodomys ordii
AGCGCTTGCCTTGCATGCATGAGGCCCTGGGTTCAATTCCTCAGCACCACATAAGCAGAAAGAAAAAAGCCAGAAGTGGCGCTGTGGCTCAAGCGATAGAGTGCTAGCCTTGAGCTGAAGAGCTGAGGGACAGCGCCCAGGCCCAGAGTTCAGGCCCCACGACCGGACCCCCCCAAAAAAAATTAAAAAAAATCCTTGCCCTATACAGCTTATATTCTAATGAAGGAGACAGATGGTGGGCAGGAAAGTATGTGATGTGTTCACTGCTGTATACCAGGTACACAGATATGAGTACAGAACATGGTAAAGGATGGTAAAGGTTCACTTGATATTGTAAAATGCAAGAGTAGTTATACGAATAGCAGTGATTGACACTATAGAAGAAAACCAAGCAAGGAAAGGAGGGGGGGCGCTAGCAGGTGGATGGGGCCCTCACAGTTCTAGCCTGGCCTCTGAGATGAGATCTGAGGGAGGATTTGAAGGAAGAGAGGCTGTCAGCTCTGGGGACACGAGGGTACAGTGGTGCTCTCCAGGGATAAGGAAGAAGGAAGTCCATGAAACTAAAACAGAATGGGACAGAGACCAGGAGGAACCATAGCTCCAGTTGAAGTGGACTGAGCATTTTCAGAAGACTGGGCTCACACTCAGTGACAGTGGATACTGCCTAGCCCTTTGCTGGGCATAAAGACAGTGGTACAAATTCTTGAGAGAACTTCGACCCTTGCTCTTTCCAGTCATAAACTCCCAGCACCATCACCAGCTCAGGGAATGGCAGTGTTTGCGCGAGTGCGCGCGTACAGACAGACAGACAGACACACACACACGCTTCCCCCCCACCCCCCGGCCATTTTTAGAGCAGGAAAGTGAAACTTTGTTATGTGCACAAATGCATAAAGTATGGGATGAATATAACAATCACAACTAATATTTCCTTGATATGCATTACATTTCTTTCAACTGTTTCAATGCCGACGTGTATTCTACGAGAGAATGGGTTCATAAATTAACTGATTCAAAAGTATGTGAGAAGCCTGGTGCCAGTGGCTCACGCCTGTAATCCTAGCTACTCAGGAGGCTGAGGATCATGGTTCACAACCAGCTGGGGTAGGAAAGTCTGTGAGACCCTTATCTCCAATAAACTACTCAGAAAAGGCTGGATGTGGTGCTGTGGCTCAAGTGGTAGAAGCTCTCCATGGACTGCACCTAGCCCTGAGATCAAGCCCCAGGACTGGCAAAAAAAAATAATAATAAAGTATGTGAAGGTGTTAGTACATTTTATATTAATTTTTTTAAATGTAGTGAAATCTTAAAACAAAAAAAAAAGAGGCAGGAAGTAACCTTGCAAAAAAGGGGGTGGGGGGTGTGGAGGCCGGATCTTTCTTGTCCAGACCTTGACTGGTACCTACCACATTGTCCTGAGATTCTTTGTGTACAGCATGCACCATGTCTGCTCTCATTCGTGGTTTTAGGTTACCCCTAGGTTCCCATGTATCCAACCCCCCTCCCCAGGGCCTATGCTGAATTAACAAGGCTGCTGTGCCCCTGGGTCCCCTCTCCCCGCCTTCCTACCCAGCACCACTGCTTCCGAACTGGAACTGGGAGGGGGCTGGACAGAGGAATTTCTAGCCGCTGGAGGGTCAGTCCGGAGCAGCGGGGAGGAGGGAGAAGGGGAGACAGCGAAAGTGAAGGGAACTGGGAGCCCCTGTGAGGAGGCGCAGACAGGGAAGGAAATCTCCCGGTAATAATTCATCAGCTCAGGAAGCAGCGCAGGCCTGGGACTGCGTGTGGGGCTGGCCCTGCCGGGAGGGGGCCCTGCACACTCCTCCTCCTCCCCCTGCCCCGCCGGGGTCACGGTCAAACAGTGTGGGGGTGGGGGAGCCAGGTGTGGGAACAGACCCTCCTGCAGGCCTTGGCTTCCGAAGGGGAAACCCCTGAGACCCCCACCCCCTCCCCATCCACTTTCCAGGCTGGGACAGGCAAGCTGAGGAGGCAGAGCTGGGAGGCTTCTCCAAGAAAACGGTGGCCTAGAGAAGCCAAATGTACCTCCAAGCCTTTTGACCGTACTCCTGAGACCCTCCCTGCCATGGTGGCAGACGCCACGAAGCCATCAGCGCCGAAGAGAGGGTTGTTTTCCACCCCAGCGGAGACACTGATTTGGTCAGTCCTGGTTTGGAGCCGGGGAAACCCGGGGATGCCAGTGGCCTTTGTCAGCTCCGTCATTCCTCCCAGAAGCCTCTGCAAAGAACCATCGATGGACAGCCTGAAGTTTCTAGAAGGAAGACAGGCCTGGAGGCCACCCCCCAACCCCCGTCTCACCTTGTAAGGCAAAACACCAGGGCTTTTATCTGTAAACAGGGGGTCCTATTTTGCAACCTCGAATCGGTCAGCGAGGACAGAGTTAATTTTGTTCAGGTTTGCATCCTCGGATAAAATCTAAAACCAAGTCTGTTGGTGGAGTGAGGAAATGGGTGAACACGAATGATGTTTGTTTGGGTTTGGGTTCTGGATTGCTTTTTTTTTTTTTTTAAAGATTGTCATCAGGGAGGTGACATCGTTTAATCTTTTTCTGGAAAGTTTATGGCACGTCTCCAAGGGTTCCCCACGGAACCCCGTGACCATCACCGTGGACTTAGACAAAATGAGGACCCCTAGGCCACGCCCCAGAACTGCCAGGATGCTGTAAGCCCCGCAAGGCTTCCCCGCGACTGCTTTACACACCGGGAAGTTACAGCGCCACGGGATTGGAATTTGAGGGCCGGAAGACATCAACCACCCTTTCGGAAGGAGAAAACAGACCAAGCTAGTAGAAGAGACCCGCCAGTAAGTAGATCTGGAAGTCGGGATCCGGATTCCACTTTACAAACCCGACGCAACTGCCCCGCTCTCCAGAGCCCACCACGAACCTGCGGGGCGGGGGCGGGGGCGGGGGCGGGCTCCCCCAGCTCCCGGGCCGCTTTCAACCTGGGGGCCTGGAACGACCAGTGCGTTGCCATTGGCCGGGGCGGGGCAGGCGGCTCCCCATTGGCCCAGCGGAGCCCCTCGCCCCCGCCCCGGGCCCGGAGCCGCCCCGTGATTGGCCCTTCCCTCGGTTATAAGGCAGCGGCCGGCGGGGCTGTGGGAGCGCGCGGGAGCGCACCGCGGGGCGCGGTCTACGCAGGGTGGCCCGGCACCCATGGCGTTCGCGCTGCTGCGCCCCGTGGGCGCTCACGTGCTGTACCCCGACGTGCGGCTGCTTAGCGAGGACGAGGAGAACCGCAGCGAGAGCGACGCTTCAGACCAGTCGTTCGGCTGTTGCGAAGGCCTGGAGGCGACGCGGCGGGGGCCGGGGCCTGGGGGCGGGCGGCGAGCGGGCGGGCGGGGGCTGGGCGGGGGCGGGGGCCAGGGCGGGCCCGGTTCCAGGGGTCCGTGGGTTGGGGGGTGTGGGACATGACGGGGAGGATGATGGGGAGGACAGGCGTGGCACGAGCGCAGCGCAGGCCGTGGAGGACGCGGACAAACACGAGGCAGCGAGCGGGGTGTCCGGACCGTGCGGCAGCCCTGCCCACCCGGCCATCCGCCCTGCGCGCCCCTGCCCTGCGTGGGGCCATCCGCCCTGCGCGCCCCTGCCCTGCGTGGGGCCATCCGC
>NW_012267229.1:12495070-12554242 GCF_000151885.1 Dipodomys ordii
GGCGGCGCAGGTCCCGTGGTGGTGGTGCGGCAGCGGCAAGCGGCCAACGCGCGGGAGCGGGACCGCACGCAGAGCGTGAACACGGCCTTCACCGCGCTGCGCACGCTCATCCCCACCGAGCCGGTGGACCGCAAGCTCTCCAAGATCGAGACGCTGCGCCTGGCGTCCAGCTACATCGCGCACCTGGCCAACGTGCTGCTCCTGGGCGACGCGGCCGACGACGGGCAGCCGTGCTTCCGCGCGGCGGGCAGCGCCAAGAGCGCCGTCCCCGCCGACGGCCGCCAGCCGCGCTCCATCTGCACCTTCTGCCTCAGCAACCAGCGCAAGGGGGTGAGTGCGCGGGGCGGCCGATGCGGGGTGCGCGCAGGGCGTGGGACGGGGGCTTCTAGGGAGCCCTGGAGGGGCAGAGCCCCCTCCCCTTGTGTCAAGGAGGGGACGTGGGGTTAGTGATGGGCGCCTGAGGTAGGGTTTTATTACAGCTAGTCACTAAGTTCCTCCAAACCGAAAGGGCGCAGGGAGACCCAGAACCTGGGGCCCATTTAATCGAGGGGCGCCCCCTCTAGCTAGAGGTTCCCAGGGATGCCTTTACATCTGGGAAGAAGACAGGAGCAGAGTAATGAAAACCGACCTTGATGGAGCTCTTGCTTCCTCTGTGCTTGGTGCCTGGCCTCCTCTTGACCTTCAGGAGAGAGTCTAGCAGGTGGTAGGTTAACCCTTCCGTTCATGGCGATGAACTGATCAGCCTCATCTGAGGCTCAGGGAGATGAAGTCGCATGCCTGCGTTTACGGTGGGTAGGCGCTGCGATTGCTGGTATGCCTTGCCGAGCAGTATATCCCCATCTCAAATGAAGTGACCCTCATCTTAAGACCTGACTCACAAGCTGCAGACTGCAAAGAAATAGAGACACGCCTCCAACTCGGAGCTGAGGCACCCAGCTGATCAGGAGGAAGCAGGGGGTCCCTGCCAGTCCCCAGCCCCCAAAGGAACAGTGGGTTGGACAGAGCTGTTCTGAGGCTCTGAGATGGGTCCTAAGTCTGGATTCAGGCCAAGCTGGTCCTGCTGATCTGGTTGGTAGGGCTGGGTGGCCCTCAGCCCTTACCAGACCCCAACCAGCATGCTTTGTCCCCAGCCTCTCCTTCCTTCTGGTGTGGGCTTTTCCTAAACTGAGGAAGCCAGTCTATGTGCCATATGGGGAAACTGAGGCTCAGAGAGCTCTGAATGGCTCTCAGTGGTCAGTCAGGCCATGGGACCTGTAGTCAGGACAATGATCCTAGGACAGATTCTGGCTACCAAGTCTGCCCTAAATCACTTGTTTACCTTGTGCCCTGGCCCCAGACCTCCAGACCCCCAGACTGGCTTCTCACCCCTTGGCTGCCTTAGTTTCCCTGGTCAGTCTTCTTAGCCTCTGGTTTATATCTTCTCCAGGGTCCCTGCAGTTCCCAGCTGTGGACGCTCATTGCCCCAGGCTGAGGTGGGAAGTCCAGGACTGGGCCTCCAGGCTGAAGTTGGGGACATGAGGGCTGAGTGGGCTTCCTGGTATTCCCTGACCACCTTCCATCCCTTCATCCAGTTCAGCAGCCCTAAACTGCCCAGCAGATGCTTTCTGAAAATTATTACTATTACTTTTATTATTATTTCATGGTGCTAGTGATGGAACCCTGGATTTTGTACATGCTGAGCAAGCACCCTACTCTGGAGCTCCAGAAGCTGCCTTGTGTTGGCTTTGAGAATGTACCCTAGAAGCAGATGTGGGTCCCCCACGTCAGTCAGATGCTCCTAGTGCTGCATCAGAACCAGGACTGAGAAATGAAGACGAGGATGCTGTGGTATGATGAGAAAGAGAGCAGCAGGGCCTGGCAGAGCCCAGAGGCAGGCAGCTCCCGCTGGGGTCTGGCTAAATTCCTGAAGGATGGGTGGGAACCAAGGTGAAGTGGTAAAGAGGGGTGTTTGAGATGATACAGCAGGAGCCGGGGTTCAAAGTTGTGGCCTGGAGAAGGAAGTGGGAAGAAGTTACAGGTGGTAGAGCACAAGAGGGCAGGCAGAGATTGGCCAGCCATCAGGAGGAGAGTGACAGCTCTCCTCCTGAAGGCTGACTGGTGCTGGACAGTCTGCATGAGGTACCCTTTTAGATCCCTCCTCAGGCAAGAAGAACTCTGTGGCTCTTTCCACCTGCAGGGAAACGCTGCCACTGGTCAGGGTCCTATTGTGAGTGATGAGGCAGGAGTTGAACTTAGGCCTGTCTGTTGGGGAATGAGGGAGCTGCAGGCCTGGGAAGAAGGTGTGTGTCCACTCAGCAGACAGGATGGGGGCAGTCAGCTTCTGTAGGTCTCAGGCCTGTCCCACAGCTCACAGGGCCTCATCTGGGCCTGGCCACTTCCCTGGGATCCATCTGTGGGACCAAGAACCCGGCCAAATTTGGCTACAGAAGCCATGATGCTCAACTCCACAGACTCCTCTGGGAATTGGCCAGGAGAGATCCTGGCCAGCACTGGTCCCTCCAAGGACTCAACTGGAAGGAAACTGGCTTGTCTTGGGAAGCCCTGCTCCCTTCTGAGCTCTGAGACTGAGAAGCTCCAAGGTCCCAGACCCTGGCCCTTCGCTCTGAGCCTCTACTTCCCTCTCATCCTGGTGTGGCCTTAGGTCTCCATGAAAGCAGTCCCTGTGGCTCCTTCCTGCTTGAGGACAGCTGAGGGCTGGGCCTCTGTCATAGCAAGAGTGTGTGGAAGATGGAAAGGACATTCTCATCTCTGCTTTGGATTTTTTCTTTTGTCATCTGGAGGTGGGCATATCAGGATCCTCCTTCCTGTGAGACTGTTCCCATTGGTGTGGCTGGCTCAGGAGCAGAGGTAGTGTGCAGAGCATGGCAGGGATTAATAGGTACTTCTTGTAAACACTTCCTGGCTACTTCATTGTGCTAAGACCTTGATATAAATCTGCGAGCTCATGGAGCTTATAAATAACTGCCTGGCACAGATGGGGAAACTGAGGCTCTGTGAGGCACAGTCATTTGTCTGGGGTCCAGCTAGCAGTCTGTATTCAAGGACTGTAGGCCAGGACTGTCCCACTTGAGCCTGACTCTTAACCACACTGCTTCACCGAGACCCTTACTCTGAGTTCCTAAGGGACAAACAGACCAGGGTCTGCCAGGATCTCTTCTTTGCTCTCTTGGCAGTTGATATTCAGGTGGTCCCAGGATTCGAGGGATTATTTTGGGTCCATGTCCTAGGTGAGACTGAGGTTCAGGGAAGGGAGCTGTCCCAACATTCTCACGGGACCCAGGGTCCAGACAGCCCCTACTTGAGGTAGAAGGTAATGCTCGCCATCCCTGAGGATTTGAGTGAAAGGAAGGGAGGCCAGTTTTCTACCCCAACCTCAGCACTCCACTCCACTCTCCTCAGCCTCTCCTGCCAAAGTTTGTCTGAGAAGCCCAGGCCCCAGGCTCTGGGACCATGGCCTCAGCCCTCAAAATAGCCCTGCCTGTTAGTGAACATGCTGTCCCTGGGCCCAGCGAGCCTCCAGGGAGGCTGGGCTCACATCTGGATGGATCTGCCCCAACCTGGGCCAGGGCTAGGGGTGGGGGTGGAGGGCGGGCAGGGACAAAGCTCACATCTGGTCAGCCAGTCCTCTGCTGTGAGCATTTACTGTGTTGTGTTCCTGACATAGGACAGCTTGCTGGACAGTGTGCGTTCTAGCCTGGCTCTTTTACCAGGGGGCCAGGTGCCTCTGGGCTAGTCGCTCAACACTGGAGCCCCCATCAGGAGCACTCTGGCAGCTGTGACCCCTCTGGTGTCCAGTAGGGATGAAAGCTGTGTGGCCACCACCCAATCCAAGCCACGTTGGTTGGCACCTGCTCTACGCCAGCCTGGGCTAGAAGTGAAGCCTCAGAATGAGGAATGTCTTTTCCCTGAGCCCCTGGCCTGATAGGGAATAAAGGCAAGTCCCTGCCTTTTTCCCTGGGCAATGCATCCCAAAAGCTGGAAGTGCTAGGCAGTTTCAGGAGAAACCATCCCAGGGAGATGAGAGGGGGAGAATATGTTCTCAGTGAAGTGAAGACCCGCCCCCCCCCCCCCACACACACACAGGCCAGGAATCCATGGTATACTGGTGGCAATGAGGCAGACACAGTGGACTCAGCCAGGCTGTGCCAAGACCATGGAAGGTAGCTGGCCCTTTAATGTAAAAGATTATTATTATTATTATTATTATTTTGGTCTGTTGTTGGGCTTGAACTCTGGGCCTGGGTGCTGTTCCTCAGCTCTTCAGCTCAAGGCGAGCACTCTACCACTTTGAGCCACAGTGCCACTTCTGGTTTTCTGGTGGTTTATTGGAGATAGAGAGTCTCACAGACTTTCCTGTCCGGGCTGGCTTTGAACTGTCGTCCTCAGATCTCATCCTCCTGAGTATCTAGGATTACAGGCATGAGTCACCAGGACCCGGCAAGATTATTCTTTATAACATATTAAAATTTCAGATACTAGGATACATGCTTAGATGCATAAGACCCCTCCATACACAAAGTATATTATATATGCATACACATGTATGTGATGATTGTTTTAGTTGATCTGCACTGGGGCTTGAATGCAAGGCCTCTTATTCTCACTTGACTTTTTTGTGTGTATGCATGTATGTGCTGGTCCTGGGGCTTGAACTCAGGACCTGAATGCTGTTCTGAGCTTTATTCACGGCTAAGTTCTACCACTTGAGCCACAGCTCTACTCCTGGCCTTTTCTGAGTAGTTTGTTGGAGATAAGATTCTTAGGGACTTTCCTGCCTGGGCTGGCTTCAAATCATGATCCTCAGATCTCAGCCTCTTAACCTGAGGAGCTAGGATTACAGGTACAAGCTACCAGCACCTGGCCCACTCAACTTTTTTTTTTTTGGTTGTAGGGCTTGAACTCTGGGCCTGGGTGCTGTCCCTCAGCTCTTCAGCTCAAGGCTAGTGCTCTACCACTTGAGCCACAGCGCCACTTCTAGTTTTCTGGTGGCTTATTGGAGATAAGAGTTTCACGGACTTTTCCTGCCTGGGCTGGCTTTGAACTGTGATCCTCAGATCTCAGCCTCCTGAGTAGCTAGGATTACAGGTGTGAGCCACTGTAGCCTGGTTCCACTTGATATTTTTTTTTGCGAAAGGCTAGTAACTGTCCTTCTGTAAGGATGGTTTTAAAAGCCACTGATGAGCAGGGAAGGGATAAGAAGGTAAAGAAGTATCTTCCCATCCCAGCTCCCTCCCATCCTGCGTGCTTGCACCAAATCCTGTCTGAGGGACACCCATCAGCCATTTCCCACATGCTCTTCTCTAGAAACTTCCACTTATGAGCAATCAGCTCTGCCCTTGCTTCTCTTCTAAGCAAGGCCTCTACACGGCACCCCCTGCTTGCTTGGAGTTCCTTCTGCTTGCAGTGTGACAGAACGGGGATGGGTTGTCAAGCTGAATTGCTAGGCATAAGGGTATTTCCTCCTAACCCCTCTTCCTCTCCTTCTGCAGGGTGGCCGTCGTGAGCTGGGGGGCAGCTGCTTGAAAGTCAGGGGAGTGGCTCCCCTTCGAGGGCCACGGAGATGAGCCTGGGCCCCTACGGCATTTGCTTCAAGCAGGACCCCAGAGAAAGAGGCCAGGAGCTGGACAGGGGAGAAGACCTCAGAAGCCAAGCCATCCCTTCTTTGCCTAGGGACCAGGGACAATGGCCTGGGACCAGGACCGGGTGGGCAGAGTCCCTGGGAGGTCTCCACCCCACCCTGGAGAGCCTTGAGGACCCATTGAGTCCACCATGGCCAGGCTGAGGCAAGAAAGAACTTCTGGAAAACCAAAAACTGTTGGTGACAGGTGTGTGTGTGTGTGCGTGTGCGCGCATGTGTGTTTGTGTGTACATGAGATGTATATGAGAGAGAAAGAGAATTGGTGGGTTTAAAATAAAAGTATTTTTAAATAAAAAAGTATCTTTCTCCTCCCAGATAAGGAAGGGAAGGACCAGTGGGCTTGAGGTCGGATGCAGACCCTTACCTGGGAAGAGAGAAAGGCTGGGCCATGCCCTGGGCTGCTGAGCCCTGGAGCAGAGGCTGGAGCAAGCAGGTGGCTAATGTGGAAGTGGAGAGCACCAGCCTCCCTCACTGCCTGCCATTTATCTGATGTCCTAAACACCATTTGCTGTCTGGTGTGGTGGGTAAAGAAATGCTCGTTTTATTTATTTGCAAATAACGATGAGATCCATGGTTCAAAACTCAAAAGCCACGAGATGTCTTGAGGTACAAAGTCCCCTCTCCCTGTCCTCCCAGATGCCTCAGTCACCGGATTTTATGATGGGCATACTTAGTGAACAGTCCACCTTGCCTCTTCCTTCCTCATGCCTTTAAGGGAGCTTGCTGTCATCCAGGGAGGTGAGCCCCATATTAGCTGATCATCATTGCACTTCACAAGGCGCCTGTACACTCATTGTCCCTGTTCCTGTCCCGTCCATGCTGCCACCGCCAGGGTACACCCCCAGTGCTGAGGGCAGGTGTTGTCACCCCTGTTTTAGCTGGGATGATTTGGGGGACTAATGACAACAAGCACCTGGCAAGTGACAACCCCGTACTCCCTCCTACCCCACATCCTGAAGTCTGCCTCTTTTCTTTTTCTTTGCCAGTGTTGGACCTTAAACTCAGGGCTTAGGTGCTATACCATTTGAGCCACAGCTCCATTTTGGCTTTTTGGTGGTTAATTGGAGATAAGAGTCTCATGGACTTTCCTGCCCTGGGCTGGCTTGGATCCTCAGATCTCAGCCTCCTGCGTAGCTAGGGTTACAGATGTGAGTCACCATTGCCCAGGGGTTTGTCTACTTTTAAAGCCCGAAGCAGTCCTTCCTTTGCCCCAGTGGAGTGCCAGCGCTGGGCGCTCTGGAAGGCAGGGATAAGTTTCTGTGGCACTTGATCCAGCTGAGCCGAGGACAGCAAGAGCTAGTCAGGAGCGCATGGCTCCCAGGGTTGGCCAGGGTCCCTGTGAGGCCTAGCTAAGAGGCATTCAGGAATACCACACAGCTACCACTACCTCTGCCAGGTCTATTCATACCCTCTACTTCCACTGAACAAGCACTCCATGTTACTGCCTGCAGTCTTCTCACACGTAGAACAGACCCTGCTCCAGGTACAGGCAGCCTCTGGCAAGGCCACAGGAAAAGGCCTGTGACCTTGTCAATGGCAGGAAATCTGGAGGTGGGGGCAGAGAAGATGCTTGGGTGCTCTGGGCTGGAAGCCCACTTCTGCAACAGATTTGCTGGGTGACCCCCTGAGATATTGCTTGACCCCTCTGGGCCTCCTTGGCCCAAGCTCTCACCAGCAAGAACAGAAAGTGTTTGTTTTGCTTTGTTAAGTAGTTTTTAACAGGCCATTTTGCATACTGGGTAAACAGTTCAAGATGCATGCAGTAGTATACAGTGAGCATCAAAGAACTCTACCCCCCCCATCTCCCCCCCCAGCTCCTCTCCAGAGCACTGCCATTAGCAACTTCCGGTAGCCCCTCCAGAAGTACCCAACTGGTTACTATTTCTGGGGGAAAAATATATATATATATATACACTTGTATTTTCTGCTTATGTCTTCATTGTAAAAAGTTCAAATACTCCATGCTCTTAAAAAAAATAATAACCCATCCTAAACAGCCTCCAGTGCACACCTGCCTGCAGTGCATTCATTAAACACGTGCTTCAGCAGCCACTCAGCCAAGCCTTTTTTTTATGGAAGTAGAGTGCACATGCAGGAACCTGCATGTGCCAGCAGAACACAGCTCTGGGAATTTGCACCCTAGCACGCCAGCTAAGGAACAACCAAAAAATGCTTCCCAGAGCTGGGTGCTAGGGACTCACACCTGTAATCCTAGCTAATCAGGAAGCTGAGATCGGAGGATCATGGCTTGAAGCCAGCCGGGGCAAGAAAGTCCTGGAGACTCTTATCTCCAATAAGCTACTCAGAAAAATGCAGAAGTGGTGCTGTGGCGTAAGTGGTAGAGTGCTAGCCTTGAGCACAAGAGGCTCAGGGACAGCACCTAGGCCCTGAGTTCAAGCCCCAGGACCAGAAAAAAAAGAAAAGAAGAGAAGGAAGGAAGGAGATGGAACATGGGATGGACACTTCTGCTCACACTGGCTCCTTACAAGTGGGTGGCACAAGCCGGGCGCCGGTGGCTCACGCCTGTAATCCTAGCTACTCAGGAGGCTGAGATCTGAGGATCGCGGTTCAAAGCCAGCCGGGGCAGGAAAGACTGTGAGACTCCTATCTCCAATTAACCACCAGAAAAAACCGGAAGTGGTGCTGTGGCTCAAGTGGTAGAGCACTCGCCTTGAGCTGAAGAGCTGAGGGACAGCACCCAGGCCCAGAGTTCAAGCCCCACGACCGACAAAAAAAAAAAAAAAAAAAAAAAAAAACAAGTGGGTGGCACATTCACTCAATTCACAGTTCAAAAGACACAACAGAGAATAAACTGAGCTGGTTCTTAGAGGGTAAATTCTGTTAACCTAGGATTCAGGGGTTCCCACAGAGGGGAACTAACTACAAATAAGTGTATATGTGTGTGTATTACATGTGTGTGTATATGGCCACACATATGCCTCAGAGATGATAGCTTTGTGTGTGTGTGTGTGTGTGTCCATCGTAGGGCTTGAACTCAGGGCCTGTGCTCTGTCCCTGAACTCTTTTTTGGGGCCTTGAACTCTGGGCCTGGGCACTGTCTTTCAGCATTTCAGGTCAAGGCGAGTGCTGTACCACTTGAGCCACAGCACTACTTCCAGTTTTCTGGTGGTTTATTAGAGATAAGAGTCTCACAGACGGGGCTGGGAAGGTAGCTCAGTGGTAGAGCGCTTGCCTTGCATGCCAGAGGCCCTGGGTTCGATTCCTCAGCACCACATAAGCAAAAAGAAAAAAGCCGGAAGTGGTGCTGTGGCTCAAGTGGTAGAGGGCTAACCTTGAGCTGAAGAGCTGAGGGACAGTGCCCAGGCCCAGAGTTCAGGCCCCACGACCGGACCCAAAAAAGAGAGAGAGAGAGTGTAATGGGCCGTTGGTTGCATAGTATTCGAAGCTAAGCAAGGCATACAACTCAGCATACCACCCCCACATTGGTATTCCTTTCTGGCAACCCAAACTACTTCCACTTCTATGAGATGCCCATTTAGAGTAAAGTAGAGCCAGGTGGGGCACTGATGGCTCACACCTGTAATCCTAGCTACCCAGGAGGCTGAGACCTGAGGATCACCATTCAAAGCCAGCCCTGGCAAGAAAATCCATGAGACTCTTTATCTCCAATAAACCACTGGAAAACCAGGAGTGGCACTGTGTCTCTAAGTGGTGGAGTGCTAGCCTTGAGCAAAAGAGCTCAAAGACATCACCCAGGTCCTGTGTTCAAACCCACGACTGACAAAAGACCATAAGAATTCTGAAATCAGCATGTTTAACAAGTTAACTCTTAACCCTCACACAATCCCAAGCACAGTGCATTATCATAGAGCCATTATATCATTATAATATTTACAAAACCATCAGTTCATGGAGCCCACATCTAAAGACACGCATCTTCAATTTACCCCACCTGGTCCTGTGTTATGGCATCTTCATGTGCTTGGGACCTGAGGCATCTAGACCTGGACAAATGAGTGCAGGTCATGGCCTTGGATGCCGGCTGGACGCTGGGGGCCAGGCAACACAAAGGGTTTTATTAGGACAGTGGGCTAAATCAAAATGGGAGCAACAGATTCAATACTGTATCTGAGGCAAATCTGAGCTTGTTTCACAGCTGTGGCCATCTAGCCTTGTGCTTGAGAGAAGTATTCCAGGATCCAGCACTCAGGAGGCAGAGGCAGGAAGATCTCAGTTTGAGGCTGGACACACACACACACACACACGTGCGTGTGTGTGTGTGTATAATTTTTTTTGATTGGTTGATTGTGGCACTTCCTGGATGCTATTTCTGAGATCTTTTGCTCAAGGCTAGCACTCTACCACTCTGAGCTACAGCTCCACTTCCAGTTACTGAGTTTTTCATTGGAGACAAGAGTCTCATGGGAACTTTTTGCCCAGGCTGGCTTTGAATCGAAGTCCTCAGATCTCAGCCTCCCTAATAGCTAAGATTACAGGCATGAGCCACTGCTGCCCAGTTATTTACATATATTTATATACTTATGTACATATAAATTATATATTGTCTTTAGATATATATATATAAAATATATAATACACAAATTCTATATAAATTATAAAATTATCTATGTGATTTTTTTTTTGTGGGTTGTGGGGCTTGAACTCTGGGCTTGGTTACTGTCCCTCAGCTCTTTAGCTCAAGGCTAGTGCTCTACCACTTGAGCCACAGCACCACTTCCTATCTATGTGATTTGTATTTTATATATTAATTATAATTAGATAAACATAAATATACTTGTTTATATCGTGTAGGCATCACACTCTGAAATGATGAGAAAAATCATGGTGTGAGAGGAGGACAGAGCATCGTGGTATACTGAGATTTTGGTGAAGCCAGGTATGAATAGTACGCAGGCATTCTCTGCCTTGCTTCGATCCCTTCCTGGTGTGTTTGTAAATGATTGCAAAACAAAAAGTCACAAAGCAGCAAGGCTCTTGGCCGAGGTGACGTGGGCTGTCACAGGGTCCCCTGGCCCATCTGAGCCACCCCTGCTCCCACTAGGCCCATGGAGGACAGAAGCATAGACACATACAGTGGACCCAGGTGCTTCTGCCCACGACTCCCAGGCCCTTGTGTGCCTCAGGAGGCCGAGGTGACCCCAGCCCCTGGGCCTCCTGCCACCATGATTTATGTCCCTTGGAGCCACAGCAGCTGTGAGCTCAGGTCCCACTGGGCGGCCGGCTTGAAGGGGGCTGGGAGGGAGGAAGGGAGGTGCTGCTTCACAGCGTGTCTAATTCAGACCAGATTTGTGGACCCCCACGGGCTTGGAGGCAGGCTCCCAGGGGGGCAGGGTCAGAGGGCGGATAAGCAGGGCCTGGAAACCAGGGAGCCACTGAGGGAAGGCAGGCTGGAAGGCAGGAGACCATGCCTGGTCTAGGCTGGCCACTGCTCCTGGGTGACCCCCGATGGATGTCTAGCCCTTTCTGAGCCAGTGCAGGGAACAGGAAGGGCTCTGTCAGGGGGGAAAGAAATTTTTTTCTCTGAAGCCCCTAGGCTTAGAAAAATGCTTCACTTTTTTGCAAGGCAAGCACTCTACCACTGAGCCACCTTCCCAGCCCAATGCTTGACTTTTTGGAAGTCCTACTATTTGTTTTGTTTTTGTCCAGTCGTGGGGCCTGAACTCTGGGCCTGGGCGCTGTCCCTCAGCTCTTCAGCTCAAGGCTAGCACTCTACCACTTGAGCTACAGCACCACTTGTGGCTTTTTCTGCTTATAGGGCGCTGAGGAATCAAACTCAGGGCCTCATGCATGTGAGACAAGCACTCTACCACTGAGCCACCTTCCTACTACTTGTGTCTGGCTTCAATTGAAATGCATATATACATACCATATACATGCATAGTATACATATCATTATTGTTTCATTTAATAAATGACGAGATCAAGGGGCAAAGATACTAAAGAACTTGTCTGAACCTGGCACCAGTGGCTAGCGACTTAGGAGAATGAGATCCTTGGATAGTGGTTCAAAGCCAGCCTGGCTAAAAAGTCCATGAGATTCTTTTCTCCAGTTAGCCAGCAAAAAGCTGTAAGTATAGTTGGGCACCAGTGGCTGTAATCCTAGCTACTTAGGAGGCTGAGCTCTGAGGATCACGGTTCAAAGCCAGTCTGGGCAGAAAAGTCCGTGAGACTCTTATCTCCAATAAACCACCAGAAAACCAGAAGTGGTGCTGTGGCTCAAGTGGTAGAGTGCTAGCCTTGAGCTGAAGAGCTGAGGGACAGTGAGCAGGCCCAGAGTTCAAGCCCTACAACCAATAAAATAAATAAAATAAAAAGCTAGAAGTGGAGTTATGGCTGAAGTGGTAGAACTCCAGCCTTCAGCAAACAAAAACAAGCAAGGGTATGAGGCCCTGAGTTGAAGTCCCAGTACTAGCACACAATTAATTGATTAATTAAAATTTAAAAAGCTTGCTGAGCCAATCGGAACCGGTAGTGGTGGTGGTCCAGCCGCACAGGATCTCAGCTACCTCCCACCTCTCTGCAGGCATGCGTCCAGTCCTGATGGTGGCTGACTTGCTGTCCCAGGTGCTTCTCAAGGTGACCTGCCCAAATGGCTTTTCCTTATCTGGCCACAGCACATAGGCAAGAATGCCAACCCCATTTCACAGACTAGAAAAGCAGGCCTAGCCTACAATAAAAGAAGTGATGTTCTAACCCGTAGATCTGACTGGAGATCTCAGGGCTGAGTCACAAAGGAGGAGAAAAAATTCAGCCAGAATAGGACACAACTTGGTGGTAGTTGTTGTTTTGTGCCTGAACTGGTTCTTGAACTCAGGGTCTGGGTGCTGTCCCTGAGCTTTTGTGCCCAAGGTTCGGACTCTACCACTTGAGCCACAGCTCCACTATTGGCTTTTTCTTAGTTAATTGGAGGTGAGTCTCATGGGCTTTCCTGCTTGGGCTGTCTTTGAACTACAATCCTCATATTTCAGTTTCCTGAGTAGCTAGGATTACAGTCATGAGACCAACTTGGCCTGTGAGTCAATCAACAAACCTGCCCAGACCATCTCTATGGACCACACCAGGATCTAGGATGATGAGAAAACAGGACAGTTATGATGTCTAGCCTTATGGTGCTCACAGCCTATAGAAAGTGCAGGTGCTGAGCAAACAATAATAATGCAGGGCTGGGGATTTGGCTCATGGTAGAACACTTGCCTTAGCATGTACAAGGCCTTGAGTTCAATTCCCAGCACACACACACCCTCCTCCCAAAAATGTGTGGGCTGTTCTAAGGAACGTGGGCGGGAATGAGTATTTGAGAGAGCAAAGGCATCATTTAGGTTGGTGTCACCAAGGTGAGAGGCAGCTTTGTCCAGGGTGGATAATTTCTGCAAGGTGCCTAGGGCACTGTTGTAGTAGCATGGATGCCAGGCCACCCACAGGTCCCCGGGTGGTCTCCCCTGAACAGAACTCAAGAAACCCTGACCTGGGGCTGGGAAGGTGGCTCAGTGGTAGAGTGCTTGCCTTGCATGCCTGAGGCCCTGGGTTCGATTCCTTAGCACCACATACGCAAAAAGAAAAAAGCTGGAAGTGGCGCTGTGGCTCAAGTGGTAGAGCGCTAGCCTTGAGCTGAAGAGCTGAGGGATAGCGCCCAGGCCCAGAGTTCAGACCCCCCCCCCAAAAAAAGAAACCCTGACCTGTGTCATTTAGCACCCAGAGCATCCCTGAGACATAGCCAAAGTCCTGAAGAACAGAGGAGGAGACTATTGGCTAGTTCTTCCCTGACCCCATCTCTGAGCCAGGCACATCCAGCTGTGTGGTTCCTCTACCCCTGCCCACCACAGCCAGGCAGAAGCTGTGACCTTCCCGTGCTCTTCAAGGTCACACAGACACCAATTGATAGAACTGAGAAGTGGACCCTGCACACTCAGTCCAGGGCCCAAATTCAACCTTGGGACTCTGCTGACTCCAGCTAAACACAGAGGCGGAGGCAGGAGGCAAGTATCCCAGGAGGCAGTGCTGAGCCAGGAGGCCCTGCCCCCCCCCCCTTCCAGTGCACTGCCACTCACTACAGGCAGCACCTAGTAGGTTAGGTGCCTAGTAGACGCCAAGAGGCATGCGCAGCCCTCTCCACCTGGACAGCTTCACTGCCAGCCCACTCAATCCATTTTACAAGTGGTGGCCAAAGGGTACAGTGACAGGTCTGACGTCTTAGAATAAGACCCTCCATGACAGTGCTGTGTCCATTCTATTCACAGAGACGTCTGGAAGATGCAATAAAGGACTGAAGAGGACAGCAGGGGGCCTAGGGCTTGAGAAGCTGCTATGTGTGGGAACATCACTCATCTTCCCCCTCCCCCCCGCCCCCCTTGCCCTAGAGAATGCTCCCCTCCCCTCCTCCTTCTTCCTCTCCCTCTCCAGCCCCTTTGCCCAGCAGGACAGGGAAAGAATGGGGGTGGAGGAGGGCTTGTGATCTGGGAGCACACTCTGGCTCTGCCCCACTAAGGAGCCCCCAACCCCCACCTCCCCTTTCCTCCTCCCCTCCCCTCTCTCTAGACCCAGCCCTGTCTCCTCCCCTGGTCCAGGCCCACAGAAAGCCCTGGAAAGGCAGCTTTCTTTGAGACAGGAAGGTGTCCTTAAGTCTCAGGAAGGAAAAACAGTCAAGCTGAACCCAAGAGTGTCTCCAAGGAGAGGGGCTGGCCTGGGGCCAGGGCTGACATCACCTGGGAACCGCAGGCTGCAGCTGCAGCACGCCTCCTGGGGGGACCAGCTTTGGCTATTTAAAAAAAATAATAATACTAAAAAAACTTTTCCAGTCTGGTGTTTTTAAATATGCTTTATATAGTGGGCCCTGGAGCGTGGGTGTCTGGGTGTCCCCTCCCCTTCTTTCTCAAGGCTGGGATTTCTCACACCACAGAATGCTATCTTCGGCCAGTTGCAGCTAATTCCAGGGGATTCTGGTGGGATGCCTTCCAGGCCTCCACCTCCTCCTGTTAGCTCTTATCTAGCTATATACACTGACCATCCACTTTGTAAAGTCATCAATGGAGCTGCATACCTGTAACCCCAGCCCTGGGGAGGCTGAGACAGGAGGATCCCAAGTCTGAGGCCAGCCTGGGATACATGGTAACATCCTGTCTCAAAACAAAAAGTATTGCCTGGCACCAGTGGCTCATGCCTATAATCCTAGCTACTCAGGAGGCTGAGAACTGAGGATTGTGGCTCAAAGTCAGCCCGGGAAAGAACATCTAGGAGACTTACCCACTAGAAAATCGGAAATGGCACTGTGACTCAAGTGGTAGAGCACTAGACTTGAGCTGAAGAGCTGAGGGACAGTGCCCATGCCCAGAGTTCAAGCCCCATGACTGACAAGGAAAAAAAAGTATTGCTTATATTCATCCATGCTACAGATTCAAAAATATATTGAAGGATTTCAGGACCAAAGTAAAGGTTACCCCTGACCCTCAGTCACCTGGTCTCTGTCCCCTAAGAAACTTTGCTTTATTTTAATCAACAAAAATCTTCCAGAGGGAAGGGGAAACAAAGAGGAGGCAACAATGCTTGATAAGAAATGTACTTGTTATCTTGCCCATGTAATTGTAACATTTCTGTACGGTATTCTCACAAAAAAAAAAAAATCTTCCAGAGTGCTTAATGGGTACCCAGCCCTTTTCTAAGTCTTCATCTCATGTGAGCTTGTTTAACCTAACTAGAGCTAATCTTCCCTCTCCATTTGTAAAAACATAAATGGAAACATACTATACACTCTAATTGCACTTCGCATCATTTACTTAAAATATGTTTGGAAATTCTTTTTTTTTATCCTGGTATGGGGTTTAAGCACAGGATGTCATGATCGTTCAACTTGCTTGCTCACAATTGTTACTCTACCACTTGACACTTGAGCCATGTCTCCAACCTGGCTTTTTGCTGTCTAATTAGAGATGGAGTCTAGCAGACTTTCCTTCCTAGGCTGGATCTGAGCTGCAAACCTCTAAGTCTCAGCCCTCTGAATAGCTAGACTACAGGCATGAGCCACTGGCTCTTGGTTGAATGATTCCATATTGAAGCATATGGTATTCTCTGTTCCATCTCTGTTCATCATCAGCTGCTGTGTAGTACTCCCTTCTAGAGAAGTAGGTATCATCATACAATTTTTAGTGCCCCTTGACTTTTGGCTAGCAACTAAGGATATTTTCAGTTCTCTTACAAATCACAATCAATAGTCAAGGTGATCTTTCTAAATTAGTGGGTGAATCCCATCAAACACTCAAAAACCCTCTGCATTTCCCCCTTCATGCAGAAAGACATATGAAATTTAGAGGTTATCAAGAACCCATCTAAGATTCAGATAAAAGCAATGGACTTGGGCTGGGAAGGTGGCTCAGTGGTAGAGTGCTTGCTTTGCATGCATGAGGCCCTACGTTCAATTCCTCAGCACCACATAAGCAGAAAAAGCTGGAAGTGGCACTGTGGCTCAAGTGGTAGAGCGCTAGCCTTGAGCTGAAGAGCTGAAGGACAGCGCCCAGCACAGAGTTCAGGCTCCAGGACAAAAAAAAAAAAAAAAAGCAACAGACTTGAGCTGTGTATGATGGTGCATGCTATAATACTAACACTTGGGATTGACACAAGACGAGAATGAGATCAACACCAATCAGAATTACAAAGTGAGGTCCTGTCCCAAAAGAAAAAAAAAAGGCAATGAATTTGTGGAGCTCAAGGGAGCACCCACAGTCTCAGCTACTTGGCAGGTTGATCACTTGAGCCCAGAAGTTTGCAGCCAGCCTAAGCAACACAGCAAGAGCCCATCTCTTGCAAAAACAAAACTTTAGAGGCTAGAGGTATAGCCAAGTGATAAAGCACACCCTTAGCCTGTGTGAGCTCAAGAATGTGCTTTCCAGCATGTACGAATGTGTGTGCACACACACACAAACACACACAATGCATTCTTACAAAAAAAAAAAGCAGAGATAGTAGAGCTTTGTGGAATTCTAAGAGTCCTGGAAACCTCACCCATGGGTACAATAACACCAAGAGGCCTCCCCAGTCTCTCTTCCTGCTTCCCCTACATGCACACTGCATTTGTAGAGTGTTTTGGTGGCAAAGACAGCTGCTTTTGCTCTAGAAGTCCCAAGAAAAGTGTTCTAGGAGGCCCTCATTAGCCTGCCTTGGGCCACGTGCCCAGCCTTAGCCTGATCACTGGCAACTGTGTTAAAATGCTTGGATCAGTCAGAGCTGGTAATGTATCCACCTCTGAATTGGCTGTGGATTTGCCTGGATTGAACTAGAAGAACCAAGAAGGGCATGCTGGCAGAAGTATGAATCCCAGTCCTCTAGAAGCTGAGGCAGGAGGATCATGAATTCAGAGCTAGTCTGGGCTACGTGAGGCCCTGCATTTAAAAATGAATAAATGAATGAATCAATCAATAAAAATAGAAGTCAGTGGCTTATAGCTGTAATCCTAGCTACTCAGGAGACTGAGATTTGGAGGATAGAGGTTTGAAGACAGATCAGGTAGAAAAGGCCATGAAAGGGGCTAGGAAGGTGGTTCGGTGGTAGAGCACTTGCCTTGCATGCATGAGGCCCTGGGTTCAATTCCTCAGCACCACAAAAGCAAAAAGAAAAAAGCCGGAAGTGGCGCTGTGGCTAAAGTGGTAGAGCGCTAGCCTTGAGCTGAAGAGCTGAGGAACAGTGCCCAGGCGGAGTTTAGGCCCCACAACCAGACCCCCGCCCCAAAAAAAGGCCATGAAACTACATCTGCAGTTAACCAGCAAAATACCAGCTTAGAGGCATGGCTCAGGTAGTAAAGCACCAGTCATAAGTGTGCATATCCAATGAGCATGAGACCCTGAGTTCAGCCCCAGTACCAATAACATAGAGAAATGCAAAAGGTACCTGGAATTGTCTTAGTGCAAGACCCCAGTACTGCCAAATACACTCACACACACACACACACAGACATGGGGGGGAGATAGAGGGGGGTGGGGAGGGAGGGAGGGAGGGAGGGAGAGGGAGAGAGAGAGAGAGAGAGAGAGAGAGAGAGGAGTAATCTCACACAAAATGACCACTCAGGGCTGAGAAGGTGGCTCAGTGGTAGAGAGCATGCCTTGCATGCCAGAGGCCCTGGGTTCGATTCCTCAGCACCACATGAGCAAAAAGAAAAAAGCCGGAAGTGGCGCTGTGGCTCAAGTGGTAGAGCGCTAGCCTTGAGCTGAAGAGCTAAGGGACAGCGCCCAGGCCCAGAATTCAGGCTCCATGACCAGACCCCCCCCCAAAAAAAATGACCACTCAGCCAGCAAAGCTCTGGACGTCACTGGAAATACCCCTGCTGCAACACTCACTACCAAGAACTTGAATTATATTAGTATTTTTGTCTCTTCCCCCGTATCTGGGAATTTCCTAGGGACACAGCCCAGCACCCTCATGCTCAAGTCTAGCACATGGTTAGCACTTGTTAAATACCATCTATTCATTCTTCTCTCCTTCAGGTCCCCAGCTCCCTTTGAAACTCAGTCCATGACTTGGCCACTGAGAGGATCTAGTCCAGCAGATGAGTGTGGTGGGACAGCCAGGGGAGAAGTGCACCCATTCTCTGACCACTGCCCTGTGTTTCCGCAGAAGCCTGGTCATGCACATAGGATTAAGAGGTCTAGTTCTCCATCCACATCTTCACTGTGGCCAGAGGACATCCCTTCCTCTCTCTGAGCCGCTCTGGTCCCTGGCTCACTGGGGAGGGGGAGAGGCCGGGGGGGGGGTTGGAAAAAGCACTGGCTTGGGTAGTACTCCTTCCCTTTAAGTTCATCCTGTGTTCATTAACATTTGCTCCACGTCTGGGTACCACCTGTGCTGCCGGTTATGTAACTTTTTTTTTCTTTAAGCGGATCTTCTTTTTTTAAAAAAAAAACAAAACATTAATATATTATTTCAACAGGAAACTTTTGATCCCTCCATAAAAGGAAAACTAGTATCTTGTACCATAAATAGAAGGTAACCATAAAAATAAGTACAATGAAAACAAAACAATGTCATTAAATTCTAGCCAGATCCTGTTGCCAGCCCAAAGCTCTGGAGGCCCAAGTCACTGTTAAAAAGGGAAGTAAGTGTTACCAGAGGTGTTAAAAACACAGAGACTTTCTCCTTAATACCAAGCTAAGGAAGACTGCAAGGGGAGGAAGGCTCTCCCTCTGGGCTTTGACGCTCTTTAATGGGTGTAGCAGCAGTTCAGGTCTGCCCTATAGTGGCCAGCCTCCCAGCAGAAGTGGAGGGGCTGCCCCCCCTTCCACATATGCCAGGTGGGGAGGTCAGAGGCCAGTCAGATGCATAACCGTCTGCCCCATCAGAATTCTGGCTGCTGTAGTTTGGGTCTTGAATGTCCCCCTAAGACCCATGTGCTGAAGGTGTAGTAGTCTGTGGCACTATTAGGAGGTGGTGAAAGTGCAGGAGGTAGAGCCTAGTGAAGGGAAGTCAGGGTATGGGAGAAGCATGCCGTTGCAGGAGTTATTGGGACCCTGGTTCCTTCCTGTCTGTCTTTCCTTCCTGGCTGCCATGAAGTGAAGATCTTGGCTCCACTGTGCACTTCACACCAAGGTGCACTGCCACCACAGGCTGAAAGCAATGCAGCCAACTGACCACGGACGGAAACCTCTGAAAGCAAGAGCCCAAATAAACCTTTCCCTCCTTTTAAACTGGTTGCCTCTGGTGTTGGTTACAGTGACGGGGAATTGACTATCCCCAGGTCATATAGAAAACCACTAAGAATGAGCTATGCAGGTCCTCTGCTCTTGCACTCATTAGTCTCTGCATGCTCAAACCTAACTCCCCATACCTGATATGGGGAAATTAACTGAGAACAGGATGAAAAGATGGGGAAAATCTGAGCTCCTAATGGTGTTCAATGAATGAATGCGGAGGGACCTTCCATCTGGGTTTCTTGTTATATAATAATGAAGTCTCTAGTCCAGGTGCCATGAGTCAAGCCCATTATCCTAGCTACTTGGCAAGCTGAGATCCAGGGATCCCACTTCAAGACTAGTCCAGGCATAAAAGTTCTTGAAATTTTTGGTCTCAACCACTGCCTGAGCACTATGGTACATACCCATCATCCCAAGTTACAGTACAATGACACAGGCCTGTTGTCCCAGCAACAAAGAGAAGCACAAATAGGAGGATTGAAACCGCTGCCCCAGGCAAGAAGGGAGATCCTATCTTTAAAATAATGCAAGGGCTGGGAAGGTGGCTCAGTGGTAGAGTGCTTACCTTGCATGCATGAGGCCTTGGGTTCGATTCCTCAGCACCACATAAGCAGAAAAAGCTGGAAGTGGTAGAGCACTAGCCTTGAGCTGAAGAACTGAGGGACAGCGCCCAGGCCCAGAGTTCAGGCACCATGACTGGCAAAAAGAAAATAATAATAATTAATGCAAAAAAGGGGCCGGAGGGTTGGGTCAAGTGGTAGTGTACCTATTTAGCAAATGTGATGTTCTGAGTTCAAATCTGTATACTGCCAAATAAATTCCTCTCATTTAAGACAGTCTCATTTGCCTGGCACCGGTGGCTCAAGCCTGTAATCCTAGCTACTCAGGAGGCTGAGATCTGAGGATCACGGTTCAAAGCCAGCCCGGGTAGGAAAGTCCGTGAGTTCCTTATCTCCAATAAACCACTTGAATACCCGAAGTGGCGCTGTGGCTCAAGCGGTAGAGCTCTCGCCTTGAGCTGAAGAGCTGAGGGACAGCCCCAAGACCCGAGTTCAAGCCCCAAGACCGACCAAAAAAAGAAGGAAGGCATTTACCACCTTAGTAAAGATGGGAGCAGGAAACAATGGCCCATGTTCCAAATCTGACCTTCTAAATGTTTTTTTTTTTGGGGGTCCTTGAAGGCTAGCATTCTACCACTTGAGCCACAGCACCACTTCTGGCTTTTTTTTCTGCTTATGTGGTGCTGAGGAACTGAACCCAGGGCCTCATGCTTGCAAGGCAAGCACTCTACCACTGAGCCACCTTCCCAACCCCCACTAAATGTTTTTATAAGTATTTTTTGTGTGTGAGCTGAGTCCTGGGTGTTGAATTCAGGGACTGGGCACTGTCCCTGAGCTTTTTTTTTTCTTTTTGCTTATGTAGTGCTGAGGAATCGAATCCAGGGCCTCAGGCATACAAGGCAAGCGCTCTACCACTAAGCCACCTTCCCAGCCCCCCTGAGCTTGTTTTGCTCAAGGCTAGCACTCTACCACTGAGAGCCATAGCAACGCTTCTGGCTTTCTGATGGTTAGTTGGAGATAAAGAGGGCTGGGAAGTTGGCTCAGTGGTAGAGTGCTTGCCTTGCATGCATGAGGCCCTGGGTTCAATTCCTTAGCACCACATAAGCAGAATAAGCCAGAAGTGGCGCTGTGGCTCAAACTGATAAAGTGCTAGCCTAGAGCTGAAGAGCTGAGGGACAGCGCCCAAGCCCAGAGTTCAGGCCCCACAACCTCCCCCCCCACACACACACACAGAGTCTCATGGACTTTCCTGCTCAGGCTAGCTTCAAACCTTGATCCTCAGATCTCAGCCTCTTGAGTAGCTAGGATCACAGGAGTGAGCTTCTGGTTTCCTGGCCATACAAAAGCCTTCTAACGCACTTGCTCCAGTTCCATCAAATCATCAGATATTTCTACCTAGGGTCAGAGTTATCTTTTCACTTAGGTCTGAGGCAGAAGCCTACCAAGATGTCACAGTAGTTAAAAGAGCCCCTGCCCTCAGGGAGTTACAGTCTAAAGTAATAGATGATATATGTCCCCATGACATATTCCCACCATGGGGAAGATGTGTCATCCCCTGTACCAGAATCCTATTATCGGTTCTTTCCCATTCCTTTTAGTAATAAAAACCCTTATTTGAAGCTGGACTTCCAGCTACACAGAATAAGGACTACATTTCCCATCATGCTTTTGGTAGCTTGTTATAGTCATGTGACTGGATTCTGACATGTGACATTCTGGCTTGTGAACCTGTGGTTGTGATATAAATAGGGAGTCTGGTCGTATGAGGATCTGATTCCTTGAAACTTGGCAACACCTTTGGGGTGACAGCCACAAGATAGAAGCAGCCAGCTAACCCCAACCTATCCTGTTTGTCCTCAATTTGTGTGTGTGTGTGTGTGTGTGTGTGTGTATGCTCACATGGCTCAGGGTCTGGGCACCATCACTTAGCAGCCTGCTGAGTAGTTAGGATTACAAGGATGAGCCGCCAGCAACTGGCTAGTACTGAATTCTTTAAAGCTAGACCTGAAAAAAATATAAATCTATCTTCCTTATGCTATTACTATGGATTGTATCAGTACCCAATCCTATAATTGATCATCCATTTTCTTTGCAATTGAATTAAAGTAAGAATAAGCATATATACATATATGTATATATTACCATGTGTCAGGCACTGTCTAGGAAGACAACATGTCTCCAGTATATAAGACATACTTTCTGTCAAGTACCAGTGGCTCATGCCTGTAATCCTAGCTACTCAGGAAGCTGAGATCTGAGGATCACGGTTCAAAGCCAGCCTGGGCAAGGAAGTCCAGTTAACCACCAGAAAACCAATAGTGGCACTGTGGCTAACAGTAGTAGAGTGCTAGCCTTGAGCAGGAACAGTGCCCAGACTCTGAGTTCAAGCCCCATGACTGACAAAAAATAAAAATAAAAAAGACACTTTCTAATGAATGCACAGTCATGTGTGAGTCACTATGAGTCACTTCTCCCTACTGCCATCCTTTCTCACTTGTCCCCACGCTTAGTGATTAGCATAACCAACAATGTGCCATGCCCAAAGAATAATCTAAGACAGTGGAACCAAAGGGCAGGGTGAAGGAAAAGCAAGACATGGTCCCACAGACTACATTTTTTTTGGGGGGGGGGTCCAGTCATGGGCCTGAACTCTGGGCCTGGGCGCTGTCCCTCAGCTCTTCAGCTCAAGGCTAGCGCTCTACCACTTGAGCCACAACATGACTTCCGGCTTTTTTCTTTTTACTTATGAGGTACTGAGGAATCGAACCCAGGGTCTCAAGCATGCAAAGCAAGCGCTCTACCACTGAGCCACCTTCCCAGCCCCAGACTACATTTTTTGAGCCAAGTGCCAGGAGTTCATGCCTGTAATCTTAACTACTCAGAAGACTGAGAGTTGACAATCACAGTTCAAATTGTGCAGGAAAGATTGTGAGATTTTTATCTCCAATCAGCAAAAAGTGGAAGCAGAGCTGTGGATCAAGTGGTAGAACACTATACTTCAGTGAAAAGCTGAGGGAAAACACCAAGGCCCTCAGTTCAAGACCCAGGACTGGCACCAAAATCAAAACCAAACAAAAAACCCCCACCTAGCTTGACCTCACAAAGAGTTGATTCTCTCACCTCACAAAATGGGTACAAAGTACCCATTTCTGAGGGAAATGGCACTGTGTACAGTTTATTAATAGTCTGTGCTCAATAAAACAGGCTGTTAAAACAGACTAATTCCCTAAGTAAAGGTAACAAGCAAATACTAATGTATCTAGATCCAGCTTCACCTGACAATCTAACTCCTAAATGTCCCTCTGGTCCCCTCTCCCTGTTCCCTTTTCTCTTCCCAAAGCCAGTGCTTCTCACCCTTTGTCAAATCTGTACCAGTTGATGGGCTTCCCTCTGCCTGAGTGGGATGTTAATGTTGGAGGAAATCCTTTCTCCATTCCTCTTCAGCCAGATCCAGAGGCTACTGCTTCCTCCTGCTGCCTTTAGGCAGGTTTTCTCTGCTTACTTGCCTCCCATCAGTTCACTAACTGCTTCTCATAAGAATGTGGAAATTGGTTGAGGCTAGGAGACCCAGTGGCCCTGGTCATAACGGTCAGCGAGGCTGCACAGCTCATTTTCCCCAAAACACCTGTGGAACCAATGGCTCACCCTTCAAGGCCCAATTCAACTGCTACCCACTCTGTGGAACCCTCGCCTTCATTCCTTCAGATAAAGTTTGTGGCTCTGGCTCTTGTAGTACCCTTGGGACACTTGGCACAGGTGTTCCTCTGGCAAAGCAGCCCTCATATCATGCATAATTACTTTGTGGCCTGAGTATTTTTTCCCCAGAAGATTCAGATATACTTGAGGATAGACTGTAGCTTATTTGGTCTGTATTCCTAGTACATAATACCTGGCAAGTAGTAGAGAAAAATGACTCATAATTGATGGTTGGATGAACGAACATAGATGGGTAATAAAAGAAGGAGATGGATTGTATGTGACTATGTAGACAGAAGATACATGAATGGTGACCAACATGGCTAGTAGTAGAGAAAAATGACTCATAATTGATGATTGGATGAACGAACATAGATGGGTAATAAAAGAAGGAGATGGATTGTGTGTGACTATGTAGACAGAAGATACATGAATGGTGACCGACATGGCTAGTAGATGACAAATATTTAATGATCAATTGAAAGAAGGATGGGTGGCATATGATGATTCAGTGACTTGTGAATGGTAGAAACACAAAAAATGAATGAAGAATAGATTTTGGAGGAATACATGAGAAAGGATGGATAGACAAATTGTGAATGGGATAATGAATGAATGAATGAATGGATGGTTGAGAAATAGATGACTGGGTACCTGATAATAAAAGGATAGGGAATAAGTGCTTGGGATATGCAAATGAATGGTTGGTGGAATGGCGGATAGACTGAGGATGAATGGATAGTCTGATGGCAGAGATGGCTGGGTGGGACTGTAGCTGAACGGATATATCAATGAGAACTAGACTGGTGAGGGATGACGGACAAATGGATGGAAGGTTGATGATGAATGATTACGATGAATGAGGATGGAAGGGAAGGGAAGGATGAATGGAGTTTGGGCTAGGTAGATGATGAGCAGTGATAAATGGTCTTTGAATGGAGGTATGAAGAATGGGTAAATGACAGCCATATGGATTGATGGATGACATGGGAACCGTATATTGACAAATGTGAGTGCTGCTGCTGAAAGTCTTTGAAGGTCTTTCTAACCCTGATCTTTTGTGGTTACTCTCTCTTGAGGAATGCAAAATGAAGCCTGAGGTTGATGTTTCTATAACCCGGGCGTTTCCTGCAGAATTAACACCATCTCAAGTAATTGATGATAACAAAACAGCAAGGCTGGGATTGGGCCATCTGTGTTACAAATGAGGGAATGAAGTCTTGCTTGGGAAAAGGGTGTGGTTTTCCCCTCTTCTAGAGTCTCTCCAGGCCTCAGTAACTCCTCTCTTCCACGCTTGGCCTCAGGCTCTGACCCTCCCCACCTTCCCTCCCTGACAATTGCAGGCCTCCATGACAATTAACCACACAGAAAGGATTGAGGTTAGACACAAACCATGCGTGTAGTACATACACATCTGTAGTCCCAGCTATTTGGGAAGTAGAGGTTGGAGGATTGTCATGAGCTCAGGAAAAAAGCTTAAGGCCCTATCTATAAACAAACTAAAGTCAAAGGTGCTGGTGGAGAGGTTTCATGTGATCATGCATCTGCCTAGCAAACACAGCCCTGGAGTTTGAACCCAAGTTCTCCCTGTCCTCATCTAAGCAGTTATTGCTTACCAAGGAGCTCTCATGGGCTGGGCAGCGAGCCTGATGCTCTATATATATCACTTCATCTCTTTCCCCAAGAACCTTGGACTTAGGTCTCTGTGTCCTCCTGTCAAATGCAAGGAAGCCAGGACTAAGAAATACAGTGAGAAGTCTGAAGTCATCAGCAAGTTAGTCACAATGATGAGCTGGCACGAAAGGCTGCATCCTCCTGCTCCATGCCCCATTTCCTCCTGGCCACCATGAGATTTAACACTTGCATGTTAAAGAGCGTGTGCATGTATAATTATCCATACAATCGTGTCTGGTCTCTCCATAAAATACACAGGGCCCCTAATCATATTTTTCCTGAACCTTCTCAGTACAGACACCGAGAAAAAGAATTAAGAATATTAACAAAGGTAATTGTAACCCCTCTGTATAGTATTTTCACAATAAAAAAAGAAAAAAAAGAATTTTCCAGAAAAAAAAGAATATTAACAAAGAAAGAGCTTCCAGGAAGAACTTGGCTCTCAGTCTCTTTATGCAAGATCACCAGGGCACAGAGAAGGGCTGTGACATATACTCTAGTCCAGCAGCAAGTTGGGGGCTGGGCTAGGACATGATACTTGGTAAAAATGTATTGATAAAATTCAACCTCCAATCAGCAACTGGGTTCTAGGAGTGATATAGCAATTGTGGTAGCATGAGAAGCAGCTATACAAGGCTCATTTTACACCTGAAATAAAGTCTCCATTTCACAGTGGGAGATTCCTAATCTTGGTCAATTCTGGGTGAATTCTTTCACACTTTCCCCTTCTAGTCACCTCCATCCCCCATAACCCGTATGTAAAGAAAGGATGCTGGTCCAGGGGCCTGCACACCACACGGGCATGAGTTCACAAATGCCTTTGTTTCCTCCCAGGAACAAAGCCCTAGGTCCTGTCCTCAGACCCCTCAAGACTGCACAAGGTCCTTCAGGATCCCACGAGTGCCTGTGCTCCACAGCTTCCTGTTTCTGTCTTACATGGGTGCTAATTCAGCCATGGCTTTCCTCTCCCTAGTCAGTGAGGGTGGAGCCATCAAGGTAAAGTGAGTCTTCAGTGTTGCAGAACCTGGCTCCTCCCATTCCCTTGTCCTGTGTCCTTCCCGTGTCTATTCTTCTGAACTCTTGAACACAATCTTGCTGCCATGTCAAGTTCTAGCTGGCTGGATGCGGAACAAAGACATGGTAAGCAGGTGCCCTATTTGCTTTCCATGTGCATATAGAAAGCAGTTTCAGACCCCATTCAGTTCCCTTGTCCTTTGCTGGAATCTGGTCATGTGACCACATCTAACTGCAAGTGTATCTGAGAAATGCAATCTTTGGCTATCTGCAGAAAGGAAGTTTGATCATTCTATAGTAGGTGCCCCACCTCTGCAACATCTCCCTCTCTCCACCTCCCAGGTAACCTGGACCTCCTTCCCACAGAGGAAGGCCCATTTTGACTCAGTCACTCTTCTCAGTCTATTTATAGCATAAATTGTATACCCTCAGATTACTCAGAGCCTTGGCAAAACTTCCATGGTACGTCTATAAACCAAAATACTCTGGTCTCTGAGATCCAAAAGGAATTCTTTCCATTTCTGCCTCATTAGCCCCTCTTTGTGGCCAGAGGTAGCACAGAAGCCTGTGGGGAAAAGCAAAGGACATGGTGGGCAGGAGATGTCTTTGATGTTGCAAAAGAGATGCCAGCAGCAGGCACCACCTGCCATACCTTGTGGTGGCATCCCTTGACTGTAAACTTGTCTTCAATGATAACTTACCATTTATTCACCCTCTCTACTTGTTTCCTGTAGAGCCAGACATCCTAGGATGGAAGTGATCCTAGGATGGAAGAGATCCTAGGATGGAAGAAATACATGCACATCAGCTAGGCAGCTCAAACCTGTAATCCCAGCTAACTCAGGAGGCTGAGAGTGAGGATCAAAGCCAGCCTGGGCAAGTAAGTCTGTGACATTCTTTTTTTTTAATTTTTATTTTTTTTTATTGTGAAAATACTGTACAGAGGGGTTACAATTACATGGGCAGGATAATGAGTACATTTCTTATCAAGCATTGTAGCCTCCTCCTTTGTTTCCCCTTCCCATCCCTTCACATCCTCCCCCGCCCCCACCCAATCCTCCCCCCCTCAAGTCTGTGACATTCTTATCTTCAATTAATCATATATATATATATATTACACAGACATATGTATGTATGTATGTATGTATATATATATATATATATATATTACTGAATGATGAATTTTTCCACCAAGGCTCTATGACATGTAAGAAAATGGTCAGGTGCTGAAAATAAAGTGGGCAGTACTCATTACTGTTGGTGACCCAGGAAGTCAAAGTATCAGCCTAGGCAGAGCTTGGGCAGGGAATGCCAAGAGGGCAGGGCATAGCGGAGAACAGATGTGCTGTCTCCATCTTGAGAAAGACTAATCACAGACATCCTTCTCCTAGCAATCCCAAGATACCTCCACCCATCCAGAGCTTCATTCAACCCAGAGAAAAGGGAAGAGGAGAGTTTGATCCACTCAGTCAATTTCAAGTCTAAAATAACTAAGTTTTGTCTTCATTTTGCTAAAGTTTGTATTTCTGGCATCAGGAAAAGTGTCGGAGAACAAATTTCAGTTATAAAAAACAGAATACTCAGGGTGAATATAATCCAAGCATGTATGAAAATGTCAAAATGAAGCCCTGTACTTCATATATACATGGATGAAAATATTTTTAGAAGATAAAATGAAACAGAGATGCTGATAGGTATGTTACTGGACACGAGAATGAAAATGCTCTAGAATTACTGACATGTTGGTTTACAAATAAGACAGGTGGGCTGGGAAGGTGGCTCGGTGGTACAGTGCTTGCCTTGCATGCATGAGGCCCTGGGTTTGATTCCTCAGCACCATATAAGCAAAAAGAAAAAAAGCCAGAAGTGGTGCTGTGGCTAGCCTTGAGCTGAAGAGCTGAGGGACAGCGCCCAGGCCCAGAGTTCAGGCCCCACGACTGGACCCAAAACAAAACAAATAAAACAGGTGAAGTCATTGACCCTAAGAATCTCATAAACTGTAATTAGATGGCACATCATTAGAGACTGCCTTTGGGTTTTCTCTGAAAGTGGAACTTAAGGCAAGAATTCTGTAGCCAGGAGCCCAGGAAGCCAAAGGGGGTCTGGAAGAGAGAGAGAGAGAGAGAGAGAGAGAGAGAGAGAAGGAAAGGCAAGTGAAGGTGAGGGTGAGGTGCTGAGACGAGCCAGTGGACCATTTCTCAGAGCACATTGTGCTGAGAGCTCCAGGTAAATGCACCTCTAATGGGTAATAAGCTGGGGTACCTCCTACCCTCAATTCCCTTCCCCCACCAACTAAGAGTTGCTGGTGGGGGGCAATTCCCATGCTTCTCCTGAGGATCTAGCTTTCCAGGAGCTAGGGCCTGGCTAGGGCAAGTTGCCAAGGCTCCAGAGATGCCAGAGGACTGATGGGCACTTGAACCAGAATGCCACAATGAGCCAGGAATGGCCTACACAACTAAAGTCACGGGTGTACCAAAAGGAAGAGGCTGGGATACAGCAACAGCCACCAATGGTCTGATTTCGTATCAAACATCTAGACTGGGAGTCCACAGGCTGCCACAGACTGAAGGAGTTGTTTCATTTGCATAGCACCATGTTGAAATGAAATTGGGCTGTAAATGTTATCTTTTGTTTGCAGTACTAGAGATTGAACTGAAGACCTACAAGCGCTACCACTTGAGCCACACCCCAGTTCCTCTTTGCTTTCAGTTTAGTTCCCAGGTAGGGTCTCATGCTTTTGCATGGGCCAGCCTCCTTCAGTGCTCCTTCTATCTGCTGAGTAACTAGGATTACAGGTGTCCTAAATCTAAATCTCTGGGAAGACATAGATGCAGCCACATTTTGCTGCACTCCCCACCAATCTCAGTTGCTTCAAGGGCTTCAGATTTCTGTCACCTGCCTGGCCCGAGACATAAGGCATTGAGACTCCTGAACAAGTTCCCTAAGGAATTCCATAATTCCCTCCTGGTTTCCCATCTCTCCCTCCACTTTCCCTGGCACACAGCCTGACCCATGGTAGGACCCAGACAGGCCATAAATACAGCCTGTCTGCATATTTGCCTGCCTGGGAGCTCACCCTGGTCCTGTTGCCAATTGTATTGTCTATTCCTTGTCCCTCACCCCCCATCCCTACCCCCAGGCAATACCCATGGGGACTGGGGGTGAAACTCCCTGTTTGGGGTGAGCAGCAGGTTAATTTCCTCCTGGAGCTTCCCTCTGCAAACAATGAGACAATGGCCAGCCGGAGGTGGCCTGCGTAAGACAGCTGAGGAGGGGAAGTTGTAATCTGTGCATGAAGCCCGTGGCTGGGCAAAGGGGAGAGAAACGCAGCGGGCCAGACCGGGCCCTCCGCCCAGTAGGCCCCTGGGACCCAGTAGGCCCCAACCTGAAGGTCACCTGAGTCGCCCTTGAGGAAAACAGCTACAAACTGCCATCCGCCAGGAGAAAACAAGGATGGGTGGGACTCGGCCCCACACCCCTTTCTGTCCAGATGGTCCTAGCTCCTCCCTACAGAATCTCATCTGCCCACTTCAGGAATCTAATTTTCAGGAAGACAGTCCCTTACAGAGACCATCTGATTCTGGCTGTTTTGCTGTGGGACCTTGGGACATGTTACCTAACATCTCTGTGCTTTGGGTTCCATATCTATAAAAAGAGGATCATATGGCCAGGGGTGGTAGTGCATGACTGTAATTTCAGCACTGGGGAGACTGAGGCTGATGGTGATTGGAAGGCCAGTCTGGGATACACACAATGAAACCCTGTCTCAAAAAAAAAAAAAAAAGGAGCGGGGAGCCAGGCACCGGTGGCTCATGCCTATAATTCTAGCTACTCAGGAGGCTAGAATCTGAGGATCGAGGTTCAAAGCCAGTCTGGGCAGAAAAGTTTGTAAGACTTATCTCCAATTAACCACCAGAAAACTGGAAGTGGTACTGTGACTCAAGTGGTAGAGCCCTGACCTGAAGAGCTAAGGGAGAGTGCTCAGGACCAGACCCATGACTGACAAAAAAAAGGGGGTGGATGGGGAGAGCATAGTATCTCCTTCTGAGTATCTAGAAGATTCCATCCCTCTCTTCATCCAGTAAGCCTCTGCCACATGCAGACACTGTGCTAGATACTGGAGTTAAGTGTGGCCGGGAACTGTCCCTGCCCTCATAGGACACACAGTCCTAAAATGGAATGAGTCAGTGACCAAGACATGTGAAAGGACAACCATAACGGGTGTTAGTTACCAGGAGAGGGGGTGGTCCAGGGAGATGGCATGAATGGTCAGTGTGGGCTTCCTCTAGAGAAGGAAGTTAGACCCAGCTGAGCAGGGAGCCAGTTTCCTATCGGCCAAGGGCATAGAATGCAGACAGCCATGCAAAGGCCCCGAGGCCAGGATCCAGTTGGCATTAAGGAAGACACAGGAAGCCAGTGTACCTGGACACTGGACACCTCAGGTCATGGCTGTCTATGTCCTCCAATCTGAGCAGCCACTGTCCCAATCTGGACTGGAGTCCAGTCTTTGGTTCTAGGAGGAAGGCGTACAAAGCATATGGCCCCCTTTGTGTCTCTCTGTCACCCAAAGCCATAAGCCTACTTTCTTAAAGGAGGAAACAGGCTCCAGAAGAAGTGCCAACCCCACTTCAGAGCCAGGGAGGAGCTGCACCAGGTCCCATGATGACTGAACCCCAGAGCACTTGTTCCACATTCCCATCCCTTGGAGGGACCCCACTATGGCCAAGGTATAGAGGCCGCTACAGCGTGGGAGCCCTTCGGTGCTTTCCCATGGCTAGAACTGAGTCCTTGTTGGATCTGCGAGTCCCCAGCCGCCAGCTCTTCCCCCCTTCCACACAGGTCTCCTCCCCTGTCCCCTTGCTCCCTCACCAGAGCTCCGGAGGCCCTGCTCTGTCTTCCCTGAGCAGGTGTGTCACACCAGCAGAGGCCTCCCTGTCCTGCCCTGTTTTGGTTTTCCCCAGCGCCATCTGAGGTTCAAAGCCAGCAGGGGCAGGAAAGACCTTGAGACTTTTATCTCCAATTAACCACTATCAGTGGCTGGAAATGGAGCTGTGACTCAAATGGTAGAGCATCAGCCTGAAGCCACAAAGCTAAGGGGTAGCTCAAGGTTCTGAGTTCAAGCCCCACTATTGGCACTAGGAAAAAGAAAAGGTCTACCATATCAATGAATGAAGAAATGAAGGAAGTCATTAGCTCCATCCTTCCTGCCCCAGACACATCCCAAAATGAGCATCTCAACTGTTCCTTGTCTGGGAAGGGCTGGTGCCCAGCCCTGGCCTCTCTGAACTGCCCCTTAGCCTTTCAGATCCCTGGGACAAGGCAGGGCTTTCCCAGGCCACAGGAGGTGTAAAGGGAGGGATGTATCACAGTCCCCTGGGGCAGTAGACACTTGCTGGGACACTGGGTGCCTGTGTACCTGTCCTCTGAGGCTCCAGCTGGTCTTCTCTTCTTCTGGAGAGCCTCGTTATGTTGACGGGGGTGTGGGGATGGCCTGGCTGCCAGCAGCTTTCCTCCTCCCAGGGCTGGGACTCCAGCTCCACCGCGTGTTCCAGGAAATCCAGGCCACGTTTCCCTCCCAAAGCCCCCGCCCAGAGGGACCCCCTTGGGAAAGACACAGCATTTTTGAGGAAAATAGGGTGGGAGGGGTGTGGGAGAAAAAGTCACACACACTCACACACACACACACACACACACACACCAACAACAACAGTAGCTCGGCCAGGAATGTGCCGGGGTAAGTGAGAGCCAAATGTCCTGTCACAGCACAGCTGTGTGGGCCAGGACTGGGCGCCAGGCAAGGGCAGGGCGGGGTCATGCCAGGGACAGGATATCAGCTGCCAACCTGCTCTAGCTGGCATGTGAGGGAAAATCTGGGGAATGACCAGGCCAGGAGCAGGGCACCGGGCTGTGTACTGTGCCACCCACCCCCAGCGCAATGCCTCAGACTTGGAGAAGTTCCCCCATGGGGTTACTTCTCAGCAGCAGGCTGCTTGAATGAAGGGGGATGGCCACAGTCCCCAAGTGAAGGACTCCATAAACTTGGAAAGGAAAAAGCAAATCCCTATGTTTACTAGCCGAAACGCCAGCGTCCTTCAAGTATGACTGCAGAGTTTGCAGTGATGTGTCACTCCACAGCAGTCTCCAATCTGTCACTTACTGTGCTAATTAAAAAGGAAGCTCGCTGGGTACCCAATGGCCAAACCCGTAATCTTAGTTACTCAGGAGGCTGAGATCTGAGGATTATGGTTCAAAGCCAGCCTGGATAGACAAGTCTGTAAGACTCTTATCTCCAATTAACTACAAAAAGCCAGAAATGTAGCTGTGGTTCAAGTGGTACAGCACAAGCCTTGAGCACAAAAGCTCAGGGACAGCACCTAGGCCCTGAGTTCAAGCCTAATACAGGCAAAAATAAATAAATAAAATAAAATGGAAGCTCACTTGCAACTACATGCCACACTCTTCTTAATATCTATGTAATGGCCTGGGAAGGTGGCTCAGTGGTAGAGCGCTTGTCTTGCATGCATGAGGCCCTGGGTTTGATTCCTCAACACCACAGAAGCATAGAAAAGCTGGAAGTGGCACTGTGACTCAAGTGGTAGGGGACTAGCCTTGAGCTGAAGAGCTGAGGGACAGCGCCCAGAGCCAGAGTTCAGGCCCATGACGGACAAAAAAATAAAAAAGTAAATAAAAATTTAAAAATCTATGTAATAAGGGCTAGGGGTACAGCTCAGTGTGGAGTACTGGGCCCTGGTTCCCTGACATCAAAATGAATGAATGAATGCAAACAATATTGCAGCAACAGAATTTCAGTATCATTGGCTTCCTTTGTAAACTTATGCACTTTACATGTTTAGAAAAGATAAGCAATCTACCACACATTTACCAGCACCGCACCCCAGAAGTTCCTGGAACAAAACAACCCACATTAAATATGGCCACTTTCTTTCTTTAGTGCTAGTACTGGAACTTGAACTCAGAGCCTCTAGCCTCTTGCTCAGCCTTTTTGCTCAAGACTAGAACCCAACCACTTGAGCTACAGCTCCACTTCCAGGTTTTTTGGCTGGTTAATTGAAGATAAGAGACTCTCAGATTTCCTTGCCCAGGTTGGTTCTCAGATCTCAGCCTCCCGAGTCACAGTTCTGGGATGATGGCATGCTGCAGTAGACAAGAGCTTCTGGCACCAGTGGCTCACACCTGTAATCCTAGCAGCTCAGGAGGCTGAGATCTGAGGATCAGAGTTTGAAGCCAGCCTGGGCAGGAAAATGCATGGGACTTTTACTCCAATTAGCCACTGGAAAACAGGAAGTGATGCTGTGGCTTAAAGTGGTAGAACGTTAGGCCTGATCAAGAGAGCTCAGGGATAGCACCCAGGCTCCAAGTTTAAGCCCCATGACCGACAAAAACAGGCAGAGCTGCTAGATAGCAAAACAAAACCTCACAAATAAGATTCACAGCAGCACAAGGGGACCAGTGTCCCCATACCACACCAAAATGATTGCTCAGAAGGCAAACCTGCATGCTCTCAAGATGCCTGTGGAGCAACGTGGGTATTTGATAGTATTTCTCGTGCCAAATTCCTAATAAAGTCTCTATTCCAGCTCTGGAATCCAGTTATGGGGGACGCAGATAATTATATCAATATGTACAATTTCACCTGTGACAAGAATAATTCTACAATTTAAAGATTCTGATTTTTTTAAATCCACATTTGAAAATTATATAGTTATAAAAAGAAAAGAACTAAGCCAGGTATATTGTAGTGCACACTTGTAATCCTAGCTCTCAGAAAGCTGAGGCAGGAGGATCGAGAGTTCAAGGCCAGGCCAGCCTGGGCTAAACCCAGACTCAAAAAGAAAAAAAAGGCTGGCAGAGAGATTTGGCCACACTGATACACTGATACCCCAGGCCAGCTACCCTTCAGCCCCTGACTCGGACAAAGCAGCCAGGCAAGCTCCTACCCCAGGTCTCCACATCTCCTGTTCGGCGTTTTTCTTTTATTGTTTTGTAATTTTGTCGGTCATGGGGCTTGAACTCTGGGCCTGGGCTCTGTCCCTGAGCTCTTCAGCTCAAGGCTAGCGCTTTACTCCTGAGCCACAGAGACATTTCTGGTTTTCTGGTGGTTAATTGGAGATAAGTTTCACGGCCTTTCCTGCCCAGGCCGGCTTTGAAGTGTGATCCTCACATCTCAGCATCCTGAGTAGCTAGGATTACAGGCGTGAGCCACCCGCACCCGGCAACTATTCAGTGTTTTTTGTGTCTTGGTAAATTATGAACTTGTGGACAAAAAGGCAGGGTTATCCTAGCAGGAAGCCCTTGGAGTTACAGATAGAGCCAGCTGCCCAAAGCAGAAGAAAACACTGCGTTCCAGGCTGGAGACACTGGCTCCCTGCATGGCCCCGCAATACATGTTTGAGCTGACAGATCTCAGAAACTGGACCTCAGACACCCATCCAGCTTCACACACAGACCTACAGTGGTCCACTCCTCTACTGGGTGGGGGCTGGGGGACCTTGGCTGCCCCCAAATGTCAGGGTAAGGGTGCAGATGCTTGTAACACCCTTCTTGGCACACATGGCCAGTCTCAATTGGCTCCCAGGAACAGCCTGGGCGCTAGGCTGTTTTCCTCCAATGGAGGAAACTGAGGCCTAGAGAGGGAAAATCAGGGCCTAAGGTTACATAGCCCTCACATGCTGTGACCAGGTCACTGAAGGGGACACCTCAGTCCCCAGGGCAGCTCTGTCCTAGCACCCCAGGGGTGGGGCTGGACTCCCGGTGAACAGGCCTATTTTTAGACTAGTAGCAGGGGCTAGGGGCTACAGCCAGGAGTGACAATGGGGGGAAGGGGGTGTGGCTGCTGGCCAACGCCCCCGCACCCAGCAGCCGCCCATTTCCTCGAGGAACCAGGCTGTGCACAATACAAGGAAAGCCAAAAGGGGAGCTACTGGGGGATCCTGAGGAGGGGGGACTGACCTGGCCCATTAGGGCAGCTGGGGGCCTGGAGGAAGGCTTGGACCAGGGGAAATGGACTATTAGTCCAGCTGCCTGGCTGAGCAGGATTGCTCCTGCCTTACAAGTATTCACCCTTTCTCAACTTACCTGGCAAACTCTTTTCTCTTCTATCTCTGTCTGTCTGTCTGTCTGTCTGTCTCTCTCTCTCTCTCACACACACACACACACAGATGTTGCATTAACTCCTAAGCCAGAGCCTGGGTCACCTCCGTCCCCATAGTCCCATGGGGGTGGGCAGGGTTGTGTGAAGAAAGGTCCTGTGCCCACCAAGCAGGACCTTGAGAAACAGACAAGAGTACCCTACATTCTGCCAGATCCTGGCTCTCTGGAAAGGGGAGTCCTAACTAGAGAAGCTGTGAGCCAGGGGCTCCGGAGGAAGGGTCCTAGAAGCTGGAAAGTGGTTCCTTACAGCTTTCCCTGCCCTAGAGGGGCAGGTCCAGTTGTGCAGCATAGGAGCCCACACACTGACCTTGCTGTCTGAGATGCTCAGGGGTTCTTCCCTCCCACTCCTGCACTGCCAGACACGTCAGACCCAACTCTCCATCCTCCTTCCCCGTGTTTATGCCATGCTCCCTGCCAAGGAAGCCCTCCTTCACCTCCAGTTCCCCTACCCATTAAAATGTCCACAGTAGGGACACTGGCACTCTGTTCCACTGTCACACCCTCAACCAAGCCCCACACTTGGCTCACAACACCTCCAGAGTGAACTGTGCCCTTCCCTTGGAGGTCTTTCCTCCTTCTAGCATTGTGGGTAGAGACCTCCCATCTTCCTGGCTGCTCTGCCCAGTGGAGCAGATGTTCTCTAGAACTGGTCAGAAATGCAGATTTCTCAAGCTGGTTGGATGCTGATGGTTCATGCCTGCAATTCTAGCTACTCAGGAGGCTGAGATCTGAGGATTAAGGTTTGAAGCCAGTCCAAGCAGAAAAGTCCATGAGACACTTATCTCCAATTAAATAGCAAAAAGCTGATAGTGGAGCTTTGGCTCAAATGGTAGAGTGCCAGCCTTGAGTAAAAGCCACAGGACAGTGACTAGGCCCTGAGTTCAAGCCTCAGTACTGTCACAAAAAAACAATTTAAGAGTCGGGTGCCAGTGGCTCATGCCTGAAATCCTAGCTACTCAGGAGGATGAGATCTGAGGATCACAGTTCAAAGCCAGTCCTGGCAGGAAAGTCCATGAGACTCTTATCTCCAATAAACCACTAGAAAACCAGAAGTGGCGCTGTGGCTCAAGTTGTAGAGCACTTACCTTGAGCTGAAGAGCGCAGGGACAATGCCTAGGCCCAGAGTCCAGGCTCCACGACTGACCAAAAAAAAAAAAAATTAAGAGAAAAAGAAATGCAGATTCTTCCCCCTACAATACTGGCACAGCAAACACCAGGAGTGGGCCCAGCACCTGTGGTAGCTTCCCACCTGGAGTCAACAACCTACAAGGTAGAAACATGACTCAGCGTCACCACCTGGTGGTATTTCTCAGGAACTACACAACTACCAGAGCTTCTACCACCATCCCTTTGTACCAAGAACTTTCTGTCCCAAGTATCACAAAACTTCTTCATGGACAACATGTGGTTACAGTGTGCCAAGTCCATTTCCCTCAACATAGGAGTGCTTCCCCATGAGTATACTTGGGATGAAATCCACATTTCTACAGTCTACCCTCTCCCCACCAGACATAATGGCCTCTTCACCATTTCTCAGACATCTGGCAAGTATAACTACCCTTGTACCACCAAAAAACAGGAAAGAAAGACAGAGGTTTGTCAGTGGACAATGCCACCAGGTGCATAGGTAAGTCCTCCATGATAGAGAAGGTGACTTGGGTATATAGCAGGGAGCAACAGGGGAGCTGGCATCCTGAAATGGGCCTCAAGTCCCCAAAACAAGAGGCTGTGTCTAGGACCATATGCTGTGTTCCATGCAAACACAATGTAGAGAGGTTCTATTTTCTTTATTTCTTAATTTTTTTGTACCAGTACTGGGGCTTGAACTCAGGGCTTACATACTATTCCTTAACCATTTCACCCAAGATTGACACTCTAGGACTTGAGCCATAGCTCCACTTCTGTTTTTTGGTTTTTGGTTTTTTTTGGTGGTGGTGAATTGGAGATGTCTCCTAGTCCACCTCATGATTAACTATAGAATTACAGACATAAGCCACCAGCACCTGGCTGACCTGAGATTCTTTTTCTTTTCTTTTTTTGTCAGTCCTGGGGCCTGAACTCTGGGCCTGAGTGCTATCCCTCAGCTCTTTAGCTCAAGGCTAGTGCTCTACCACTTGAGCCACAGCGCCACTTCCAGCTTTTCCTGCTTATGTGGTGCTGAGAAATCGAATCCAGGGCCTAATGCATGGGAGGCAAGCACTCTACCACTGAGCCACCTTCCCAGCTCCTGACCTGAGATTCTTTACAAAAAGTTGTAGCCCTAACTCTTTTTCATGTGTCAAAAGTGATAAATTTTCCTAAGGGTCAAGGCACTCTCTGATAATAACCATATCAGGCTGATGGCTCACGCCTGTAATCCTAGCTACTCAGGAAGCTGAGATCTGAGGATCACGGTTCAAAGCCAGCCCAGGCAGGAAAGTCCGTGAGACTCATATCTCCAATAAACCACAAGAAAACTGGAAGTGGCGCTGTGGATCAAGCAGTAGAGTGCTTGCCTTAAGCTGAAGAGCTGAGGGATAGCGCCCAAACACAGAGTTCAAGCCCCACGACTGACAAAAACAAAACAAAACAACCATATCAGGAGGTTTTATAATGCAGCTAACCTATTATGTAAGCTATGGACCTTATTATGTAACATGGACCTTATTATGTAACCTATGGACCTTACTTCAATGATTATTTTGGGATTGTACTGAGATTTGAACCCAGTCTCAAGCTCTACTACTAGAGCCATGTCCTTGCCTCTTTCTGCTTTATTTTTCAGATAGCATCTTTCCAGTTTTTCCTGGAACCAGCCTTAGATGATTATCCTCCCTTATAGGTATATTTACTGCACCTGTCTCAAACATGATCCCATTTCTTTTTTTCTGTGTGTGTGTTTTCTGGGGCTTGAACTTGGAGCTTGGGTGCTGTTTCTGACCTTTTATGCTCAAGGGTAATGCTCTACCACTTCAGCCACAACCCCACTTCTGTCTTTTTGGTGGTCAGTTAGAGATAAAGAATCTCACAACTTTCTTACTGGGGCTGGCTTCAAACCAATCCTCAGATCTCAGCCTTGTGCGTAGCTATGATTACAGGTGAGCAAATGGTACCTAGCAACACTGGTATCTTTTTTTTTTTTTTTGCCAGTCCTCGGGGTTGAACTCAGGGCCTGAGCACTGTCCCTGAGTTTATTTTTGCTCAAGATTAGCACTCTTACCACTTGGGGCCACAACACCACTTTTAGCTTTTTCTGTTTATGTGGTACTGAGGAATCAAACCCAGGGCTTCTTGAATGTTAGGCAAGCACTCTACCACTAAGCCATATTCCCAGCCCAACACTAGTATCTTTTGCTCCAAGTGAAAGGGACTGTTTCCTGGCCTGGAATCTTATGTGGCCCGTTGTAGTTGTATATCTTTAGCTATATTCACTTATAACTGTCCCTCAGTCTGTTCCTCCCCACATCTTGCTTTTTAGCTGGTGCTTCCACTTGAGCCAGCTATGTACTTCTGGTAGAAACTCCATTGATATGATGATGGTACATCCCTTTAGTGCCTTATCCCCCAAAGCATGAGATGTCATTCTCCTCCATTATTAGTGGCAACTGCTGTGGTCACCTGGTTGATGTAGTAGCCCTGGGTCTTTCCACCATGAGGTTCCTGCTTTACCCTTGGTCCTTAATAAGTGTCTTGTGGAGGGCTGGGAAGGTGGCTCAGTGGTAGAGTGCTTGCCTCCCATGCATGAGGCCCTGAGTTCAATTCCTCAGCACCACATAAGCAGAAAAACCTGGAATTGGCACTGTGGCTCATGTGGTAGAGTGCTAGCCTTAAGCTGAAGAGCTGAGGGACAGTGCCCAGGCTCCAGAATTCAGGCCCCTGGACCAACAACAACAACAACAAAAGTGTCTTGTGGAGAGGCTCCCATTAGTTGACTGTTAATGTCCTGTGTCTCATCAAACTTTAATACACTTCTGCAGTATCTATTAGTGATTTTCTCCTGAAACAATAATTACTATGGTGGTTGCCATAGTAATGGTAATTTTGGACTCCTAGTCTTCAAAAGAACCTTCCCAGTCAGGCACCAGTGGCTCAGGGCTGTAATCCTAGTGCGAAGCGTGATACCGGGCATTATACTAGCTACTCAGGAAGCTGAGATTTGAGGAGCAAGATATGAAGCCAGCTGGGGCAGAAAAATACATTAAACCCTATCTTTAACCACTAAAAAGCTGGAAGTAGGGATAAAGTTCAAGTGGTATTACACTGGTCTTGAGTAAAAAAGCTAAGGGAAAGCATGAAAGCTCTGAGTTCAAGTCTCCAGGACCAGTACCCTAAATAGGGTGAGGGACTGGGTGCCTAGAGCACATGCCTGTAATCTTAGCTACTCAGGAGGCTAAGATATGAGCATCAAGGTTCAAAGCTAACCTGGGTAGAAAAGTCCATGAGACTTTTATCTCTAATTAACAAAAAGCCAGAAATAGAGCAGCAGCTCAACTTGTAGAGTGCTAGCTTTGAGCAAAATGAAAATTCAAGGACAGTGCCTAGGCCTTGAGTTCAAGTGCCAGGACCAGCACAAAAAGGAAACTTCCCTTTCCTTTCCTCCCCTTCTATTTTCTCCCTTCTCCTTCCCTCTCCTCCTTTCCCAATCCCCACTGGGTACTTTTTATCTTCTTTCTCTTTTAGTCCCACTACAATCATTAACTTTTGCTGTCTCCGAGTAAGAAGCAATCTAAAAGCAGCTTTTGCTGGGCCAGTGAATTAACTAAAAGCTTGACACCCAGTCCCTCAGTTGCTTTTTGCATCTGAGCTCTGATGCAAGCTGCTCCCACCTAGTCCCCAGTCACTTTGCATCTGAGCTCTGACGGGAGCTGCTCCCTACTGCACTCACTTTTCCTTGGGCTCCTGGAAGAACGGGACTGACAGATAAACATCTTGTGACAGAAGGCAAACTGCTCCTTACACAGGCAACTTCATCTTATCATCTTGAAAAGAATAGCCAAAAGCTACAAGCCAGCCAGCCAGGCTTCCAGAGTCAAAGACCGAGCTAATGGTCAACCAAGCCATACCTGTGATATGGGACTGTACATATCTTTCTGACCCACTTCCCCAATTCTCCCTCTCTGACTTGAGGCCAATGTCTGTACCTTGTGACAAGGCTGAAAATGCACATAAGTGCTGTCTTCCCAGGCCACTGAATAAATCTCCTTATCAGGTACCAGTGGCTTACACCTGTAATCCTAGCTATTCAGGACTCTGAGATCTGAGGATAGTGGTTCACAGCCAACCTAGGCAGACAAATCTAAGAGACTCTTACCTCCAATTTACCAGCAAAAAGCTAGAAGTAAAGCTGTGGCTCAAGTGGTAAAGTGATAGCCTTGAGTGAAAAAGCTAAGGAACAGTGCCCAGGCCTTGAGTTCAAGCCCTAGGACTGGCACAAGAAATCTTTCTCTTCCCTTCACCATGTCTCTGTATTTGGCATATGGGGGGCAAGTGGCTGAACCATGATACGAGACTCCCAGGGTTTAGGCCTCTGGTCTAAAAACGCAGTTTCATATAGGCCACCTAAAGTCTCTCCTGCCAGGAAGCAATGACGTCCACTTGTTATGCAGGGCTCTGTTCCCAGCTTCCTCTGCCTCTCAGCACTCCCCCAGGAGACCTGAGATGCTTTCTTCACTAGGACTCTGGCTGGCTGCTTCTTCCCAGGCCCCTTAGCTGTCCTGGTCTCTTAATGGCAGATTCCCAAGGGCTCAGTCTCCACAGGCTCCTCTTCTATCTCCATCTCTCTTTCTCTGTCCCCTCCCCTCCCTCTAGTCTCATGGGTTTAAAAGCCATTTCTGTGCAGATGATGTCTTAAGGCAAAACACCACAGCCCCAATGGCTTCAACACCAGCCATTTATTTTCTCACAGTTATGAAAGCTGGAGGTCAAGGTCAAGGTGCAGTCCAAAGTCAAGTTTCAGTGAGGCTTCTCCTTCCCTGTGGCTTGGCTGGCTTCTCACTGTCTTTGCTCTCAGCGTTTGCTGTGTGAACCCACGTGGAAAGAGGGAACTTCAGGACTCTTCCTGGCCTTAAGCCAGTCCTCATGGCTAAGGACTCTGCACTTAAGACTTCATTTAACCATATCTCCATCAAGGCCCTGTCTTCAGTTGCGTTGAGGATCATAGCCTCAACACAGGAATGGGGGTGCATGGTCTCTGGCCTGGACCTCTCTCCCAGGCTCAGATTCATGTATCTATCTTGTGTTTAAACACCTGCACTTGGAAAAATGAGACTCTCCCAAACTTAATAAGCCCCAAATAGAACTAATTCCTGGAGCTGAGAAGGTGGCTCAGTGGTACAGTGAGGCCTTAGGTTCAATTCCTCAGCACCACATAAGCAGAAAAAGCTGGAAGTGGCGCTGTGGCTCAAGTGGTAGAGTGCTCACCTTGAACTGAAGAGCTGAGGGACAGCACCCACAACTGATTAAAAAAAAAAAAAGGAAACAAAGAGAACTAATTCCTCCTCTTTACCCCCTGCTTTCCTCTTGTCCAAAACTGTTCCTGGAAAATTCCTTCTTTCAATTCTTCAGACCAAACTTTGGGATCATATTTATTTCCTCCCATTTTTGTCTCTTTCTTTCATTCTCTCTCTTTCTGTGCTAAAGATGGGGACTCTATCCTGAACTACATCCCCGGCTTCTTTCTTTCCTTCTTTCCTTCCTTCCTTTCTCTCTCCTCTTTCTCTTCACCTCATAGCCAACCTATCAGCAAGTCCTTGTGCTTTTAAAATTCACCCGAACTCTAAAGCAAGTTGAACCATCACAATCTGTGCAGAGGCAGCTGCCTCTTTCCTGGTCTCCTTCTGTCTGCCCATATCCCCACGCCATTCATTCCACAGCCAGGTGCTGCACAGACCTGTTAAAAGGCAAAAATGGGTCTGCTCTTCCCTCTGAACAATTGCACCCTCTAGCAGTTTGTGCCTGTGACATGGTCTTCCAATCCTACACTTAGTTCAGCCATATTATCTAACACTTGGTTATTCCTGTGTGTGTGTGTGTGTGTGTGTGTGTGTGTGTGTACATGCACAGGTACTGGGGCTTGAATTCAAGGCCCTCTTTTTTTTTGGGGGGGGGGCCAGTTGTGGGGCCTGAACTCTTGGCCTGGGTGCTATCCCTCAGCTCTTCAGCTCAAGGCTAGCACTCTACCCCTTGAGCCACAGCGCCACTTCTGGCTTTTTTTCTTTTTGCTTATGTGGTGCTGAGGAATCCAACTCAGGGCCTCATTTATGCGAGGTAAGCGCTCTACCACTGAGCCACCTTCCCAGCCCCTCCCTCTTTTTTTTTTTGTCGGTCGTGGGGCTTGAATTCAGGGCCTTGGAGCTATTTCTGAACTTTTTCTCTCAAGGCTAGAGTTCTACCACTTTGAGACATAGCTCCACTTTTGTGTTTTTGGTGGTAATTGGAGGTAAGAGTTTCATGGACTTTCCTGTCCATGCTGGCTTTGAACTTTGACTCTTAGATCTCAGCCGCCTGAGTAGCTAGGATTATAGGCATGAGCCACTTGTACCTGGCCTCCCTTAGCATTTTTGCTGAAGCCTAGCACTCTACCACTTGAGTACAGCTCCACTTCTTGCTTTTTGGTGCTTAATTGGGGATAAGAATCTCACAGACTTTTCCTTCCCCACTGGCTTTGAATCATGATCCTTATATCTCAGACTCCTGAGTAGCTAGGATAACAGATCTGAGCCACCAGTACCTAGCTAAAATGTTTCTTAGTGGTATTGGGGCTTAAACTCAGAGCCTCACACTTGTTAGATAGGTGTTCTGTCACTTGAGCCCCTGGCTGATCCTTAGATACATCATATCTGTGGGTCCTCACTCACCTAGACCCCTATACTAATTCTCCCCTTTGTGGATTAAACCTCTGGGGGAAATTTCCCCTCCGGAAAAATTTCTCCTCCCTACCAAGTTTTCTTTTGTAAAACCCATCAGTACCTGTTATATCTCCATATAATCTAGGCTACAGCAGTTACCACCCACACAGACCATGCCCTTTCCATTGCCAGCATATTGAAGCACTTTGCCCTATTCATCCATTCAGCCCTGACAGAAGCTGAAGATGAGCACTTTCTTAGCTCTGACCATCAGAATGTGGCAGAGCAAAGCATCTCAAACCCTGCAGCCTGCAGAATCAGACACTGACTCTGCTCCTTCCCCTGCTGTATGTGGGCTCAGTTGGGGCTGACTTTGTTTGGGGTCTGTTCTGTGTCATCTGGTCTTCTGGGACCAGACTATTTGATGCAGGGCTGGGGATGGGTGGGGCAATGTTAAGTAAAGGGTATTGCTTTTTCAGATGTCACAGAAAATCTCCTGCCTACCTGTTTTCTGCTGTTCAAAATAGAGCGCATGAAAAACTGCAGTTCGTATTTCTTTAATCCTTTCTTTCTTGCTGCACTGGGAATTGAACTTGGGACCTTGAACCTCTATCAATGAACTGTACTCTCAGCCCAACAACTTGTAAACAAATATGTGAGCTGGTGGTTCATGCCTGTAATACTAGCTACACAGGAGGCTGAGATCTGAGGATCACAGTTCAAAGCCAGCCCAGGCAGGAAGGTCTGTGAGACTTTTATCTCCAATTAGATATCAGAAAACTGGAAGTGGAGCTGTGGTTCAAAGTGGTAGAGTGCTAGCCTTCAGCAAAAGAGCTCAGGGACAGCACCCAAGACCAGAGGTTCAAGCTTCATGACAAAAACAAAAAAACAAAAAACAACTTGTAACACAAGCTAAATATGATGGTGCATATCTATAAACCCAGCTACTCCAGAAGCTGAGACAAGAGCATGGGGAAAAAATAAAGGCCAGCCTAACAATTTAGTAAGACCCTGCCTTACAATAAAAGTGAAAAGTCCAGTGGTAGAATACTTGTCCAGCATACATAAGGCCCTGGATTTGAATCCAAACACTATCAAGGATAGTGGCACCCTTCCTGACAGAGGAAAATTCCAAAAGAGGCTGTTGAAAGCATGAGACCTCTAAGGCCTAGGCTGGAACTCACACATACATTCCACTGGGCAAAACAAATCCCCTAGCCAGGTAAGGGGGTGGGGGTGGAGTGGCAGGGGAAGGCACACATATTATTAATTAATGTAACTTGCCACAAAATATATAGCACTGTATCCTTTTTACCTGTGTACTTTTTCTTTTGGGGGGGGGCAGAAAGGAGGTGACTAACCTCAGGTCCCTGGGCTCTCTCTCTCTCTCGGTTGTGGGGCTTGAACTCAGGGCCACTTTGAGCCACAGTATCACTTTCTGGTTTTTGAGTGGTTAATTGGAGCTAATTGGGGATAATTGGCTGGCTTCAAACCACAATCCTCAGATCTTAGCCTCCTGAGTAGCCACCAGGGCCTGGCTTTCTTTCATTCTTTTTAGCATATGAGGAAACTGAGGTTCAGAAAGATCAAATAACTTGCCAAGTTTATATTGTTAGTAAGTTAATAGCTAGAATCCAACCAAGTTACAAATACCTGTACACCAGGCCAAAGGGTTTGGTTTTCTGTGCAGTTAATGCAGGGCAGGACAAATCTTAGAAAGGGACAGGTGGTTAGTAAGGTTTCCTCCAGGACCATGTGTAGAGCAGTGAGAAGAAACTGCCGGGCAGAGATAAGGGATTGGGCTGGGCAGTGGAAACAAACTAGTAAAAGTACAAACCAAATAGAAAAAGGCAGAAGTGAGAAACAAGTTAAAGGAGATTTGTAAAACATTTCTTTATGGAGCATTGACAATAATATTCATGTCTGCTTTATTCAAATCATATAGACAGAAATGTTGAAAGTTCCCTCCTCTTCCTCTTGGTGGGGATGTTTCATAAGCCAAGTGTGGTAGCACACACCTGTAACCACAGAACTCAGGATCTGGAAGCAAGAGGACTATGAGTTCAAGGCTACTCTTGAGTCCTATCTCACCACACCCCACCTCCCCTTTCCTGAACTTTATCTAAAACTCTATAATACATATTTACCCGTGTGTGTGTGTGTGTGTGTGTGTGTGCGCGCACGCCCGCATGCATAGTGCATATGTGCACACCAGTACTGGCTTAAAGTCAGGGCCTCACATGGTCCCTGAGCTATTCTGCCCAAGGCCGGCACTCTATCACTCTACTACTTGAGCCCCATCTTTATTTCTGTTTTTTTTTTTTGTTTGTTTTCTGGTTAATTGGCACTAAGAGTATCTAAAACTTGTCTACCCAGGCTGGCTTAGAACCTTAATCCTCACATCTCAGCCCAGAATAAACCAATCAACATCCAGCTTTCTACTCCCTGCCCCTAACCAAACTATTTCCTCTCTCACTTTTTACCATGTAACAGTCTGCTAGGGACAACTTTGCATATTAGGACATAATACTGTCCTCACCCTTTTAACGGTTTCACCAGCTGCTGACTTACTTTGGACAAGCTTTTTGACCTCTGTGAGATTTGGTGCATTGAATGGAGGAGTTGCAGTGGTGGTGTGAAGATTAGTTGAGTTAATATATGTAAAACATCATGTACACATATTAATTGCTTGAAAATATCAGCCCTCGTTATTATAAAGAACTCCATGTTGCTGGGCACTGGTGGCTCACACTTATAATTCTAACTACTTGGGAGGTTGAGATCTGGGGATCTAGGTTCAAAGCCAGCCCAGGCAGAAAAGTCTGTGAGGCTCTTATCTCCAATTAACCACCAAAAATTAAGAAGTGAAGCTGTGGCTCAAATGGCAGAGAATCAGCCTCAAACAAAAAAAGCTAATGGACAGACAGTGCCCAATTCAAGCCCTAGTACCAACACACACACACACACACACACACACACACACACACACACCCCATATTTAATTACACTGTAATTTATCTAGCCAGTTCAAAACATGTGGTTTTTTAATTTAGAATAATGTTTGCAAATATTGCCATGATACTTCCATCCTTCCTGGTACACATGACTTTGCACTGTGATTGTTTTTCTCATTGAGAATTGAAGTATAGATCTGGGAGTGGTGGCATGTGCCTATAATCCCAGCATTCAGGAGGCTGTCAGAAAGATGAGTTTGAAGCCAGTCTCAAAAATTTGAGATGCTGTTTCAAGAGAGAGAGAAACTAAGAATATAGTTCAAGTCATGGATCATCTTCCTGGCAAGCACAAGGCCCCGAATTCAAAGCATAGTACCATCTACAGAGAGTTTGTTTCTAGTTTTGTTGAATTTGAGCTGGCTGGGCTCATGGGCTGGTTTTTGTTTGTTTGTTTTGTCAGTCATGGGGCTTGAACTCAGGGCCTGGGCTGTCCCCGAACTTTTTTTTTTTTTTTTTTGGTCGGTCATGGGGCTTGAACTCTGGGCTTGGGCACTGTCCCTGTGCTCTTCAGCTCAAGGTGAGCGCTCTACCACTTGAGCCACAGTGCCACTTCAGGTTTCCTAGTGGCTTTATTGGAGATTAGAGTCTCATGGACTTTCCTGCCTGGGCTGGCTTTGAACCCTGATCCTCAGATCTCAGCCTCCTGAGTAGCTAGGATTACAGGCATGAACCACTGGCGCCTGACATCCTTGAGCTTCTTTTGCTCAAGTCTAGCTAGCACTCTACCACTTGAGCCACAGTACCACCTCGGTCTTTTTCTGTTTATGTAGTACTAAAGAATCAAAACCAGGGCTTCATGCATGCTAGGCAAGCACTCTACCAGTAAGCCACATTCCTAGTCCACCGAGCCAAAATTTCAAGGTATCCTGCTTTTCCACAAACCCCTCACCCCCACCTCCATCATGTAAGGAAGCCTGACCTACGTTACTGGAGAAGCCACATGGAAAACCAATTGCACCCATTCAATTGCCAGTCAAGCGAATGAGGCCAGACAGAATAGGCTAGCTTACTGATCTGCCCCCTGAGAGCAAATGCAGGAGCAATTTCTCAGAGAGCTTTTAAGAAAATTGGGCACTGGTGGCTCATGCCTGTAATCCTATCTACTCAGGAGTCTGAGATCTGAGGATTGCGGTTCAAAGCGAGCCTGCGTAGGAAAAAGTCCGTGAGTCTCCAATAAACCACCAGAAAACTGGAAGTGGTGCTGCTGTGGCTCTAGTGGTAGCGCACTCTCCTTGAGCTGAAGAGCTGAGGGACAGCACCCAGGCCGAGAGTTCAAGCCCCATGATCAACCAAAAAAAAAGGGAGAGAAAGAGAGATCTTGCAGAACAGGAAAGAGCTGTTGTGGCTAAGACTGAGATATGTCTAAACTGCAGATTGAATGAGTGATGGTGGTTTGAAGCCACTGTTTTGAGTGACTTGTTAAGCAGCAGTAGAAAGCGGACACACTTGGGGTGTTCTGTTTTATTTGCTTGTTTTGCTGATTTTGGGGCTTGAACTCAGTACCTGAGTGCTGTCCCTTAGCTGTTTTTGCTCAAGGCTGGATCTCTCCCACTTGAGCTACAGCTCAATTTCTGGCTTTTTGGTGGTTAATTGGATATAAGTGTCTCATAGACTTTTCAGTTGGCCTCTGTCTCAATCACACCATATGCCTAGGTCCTACTGTCTGCCATGTAGCAAGTGATCAATAACTGAGGGGAATAAGCATGAATTAAAAACAAGGAAAAAGAAGCTTCAAGAGCCAGACACCTGTGGCTCATACCTGTAATCCTTGCTACTCAGGTTGCTGAGATCTGAGGATTGCAGTTTGTGGAGTCAGCTGAGGCAGGAAAGCCCACCAATTAATCAAAAAGCTGTAAGTAGAACTGTGGCTCAAGTTGTAAAGTGCTAGCTGTGAGCAAAAAAAAAAGCTCAGGGACTGAATTCTGATCCTGAGTCCAAGCCTCAGGACCCTCATTAAAAAAAAAAAGTCCAAGGTCCACAAAGTACATGGAAGGCCAGTCATTTCTTGGATAACCATTTCACAGAAATTTTGGGATTACCTATTTAACTTCTTCAGTCCACAGGTGGAGAAACTGAGACCAAGGAGGAGGAATGACACCCACCCAGTCCATGGACACTCAAGTATACTCAGAAATGTGGATAATTCAAATACCACAGAACTGTCTAGAGATGAGGCCTAGACAAGGTCACTCACTTCCACCTTCCCAAGGTTATCACTATGTGTCTACAGCCAAGCTCACTACTATCCCAAATGGGAACAAAGAGCTTGTCTCTTTGGGACCAGAGGTATAAATCAGCTGACAAACTGTGAAAGGAGGGCTGAGAAGGGTGTCTCAGAGACCCATCCAGGGAACAGGCAGTTATTTTGAGATCGCGGGGAGGAATGGCTGGTACAGAAATAACCCAGTCTCCTCACCCCTTGGTTCAGCCCTCACACCTCTGCCCAGGCAGAGGTGAGGCTAACACTTGAATCCACCTTTGCAACACCTATATCTATCTGCCAGCTTCTAGCAGGGCCTGCAGGGAGGCAAGGTGATTATCACATCTAGCTCTGTCCACTGGGGGCTCACAATCTGGTAGAGGAGTCAGATTGTGGACCTCAGGTTGCTGAGTGTTGGTACCTGGATTTGGCAGAGTTTAAGATATCCCCAGGGGGAAGACTCCTGAATTAGTTCCATGGACAGATACAAGTTATCCAATCCAGGAAGTTAACAGTAACAAAAGTGACAAATCTGTGCAAAGGGAGGAAGGTTAATTGTTCCATTTGGGATGGAAACATTAAGAAGTTTAGAGGAGTGTGACAGAAGGGTAGACTAGAAAGGAGGGGTCTGACCCCAAACTGGAAAACCTTGAATGTCAAGCAAAATAATGGGACAAGAGAGCTACGGGAAAATTTTGACCAAGAGGAGTCTATGATCTGGTCTGAACAGTAGAAAGTGCACAGTGATTATTTGGGGGAGGTGACCCCGGAAAAGAGAGTGTGGAGGAGAGGCGGATGGTAAAGGCGGAAAATCCTGTCGGTACTCAGGACCCGCGGCTCCAGGTAGGGACCCGGTGCGGGGAGGAACTGGGCCTCGGGCTCTGTCATTTCTCGGACCCCGGCGTCACGCCCCGCCCCAGGGCCCAACTTTCTATAACTTGTGCGAAACTCAAGTTTGGTCGGAAAACAGAAAAAGTGCTGCTGAAACCTTAATCCTAGAAGAGGGGTCAAAGCAGGAGGGACTTCAGCTCCCACAATGCTCCGCTGTACAGCTCTGCCGGTCGCGTGGCTTCTCTGCCAGAACCGAGCCAGTTCGCGGCTCGGAGAGCTGCCCCTGCAGGGCGTAGTGCGGGAAACCTAGGCACCGCCATCTTCCCTCGGGCCAAACCAACTGTACGCCTAGTAGGAGGCCTCGTGTCCTCTGTCTCGTCAGTCACCGCAGGTACCACAGTAAAATGCTGTTCATTGTTGGAAATCTTACCATTATGCTTTACGTTGAGAATTCTTTCCCTCTACCGCCCAGTCTATAACTGAACCCTCCGGGAGGCGATAGGACATCCCAGCATGGCCGCGCCCAGGTAGGTTCCGCTGAGGGGAGGCGGGACCGGAAGTCGACTCGCCCCGCCTCCTGGTATGAGGGAGCTTCCGCTTCCGGTAGCGCGGAGGCTGCAGCCTCGCTCTGGTCCCTGCGGCTGGCGGCCGAGCCGTGTGTCTCCTCCTCCGCCGCCGCCATATTGTCTGTGTGAAGAGAGGGGAGAGCGGCCGCTGCCGCTGCCGCTTCCACCACAGGTACAGTGGGGGCCGCTAGGCGAGGTCCTTAGGGGGCGGCGGTGGGCCGAGATAAGGCGGCGGGGCGCGACCGCGTCTCACGCTCTCAGCGGGCTCCCCAGCGGCCTGTCGCCTGCCCCAGCCCCCCTCCCCCCAGCCCAGGCCCCTGCAGTCCATCCGGGAGGCCGGGGCCACCCCCGACGGTGAAGAGCCCGGCACTGGCGGCGCGGAGGCCCAAGTGAGGGCGGGACGCCGCGATCGGACCCTGGCTTATTACAGGAGGGAGGTTGGGCTGGGTGGAGACGGGGGGGGGGACCACTGGGAGGTGCGGGCCGGCGAAGGGGGAAGGGAGTTTTAGGGGTGGGGTCTCGGGGGGGGGGTGTCGAGGGGGAAGGATGCCTCCCGCGAGCGAGGCAGCTGAGGTGGGGGCCTCCCTCGGGTCCCTCTGGGCGGGGCTGAGCTTTCCACCTGCAGGCTGGGTGCGAGGTGGAGGGGTAACCTCCACCCCCGGGCGGGGTTGCTGGGGAGAAAGCAGAGACCCGCGAAGTGGGGCTCTGCGGGTGGAGTAAGGCTTGAAAGCTAGTTTGGAGTTTGGGTCGGGGGAGGGGGAGGGAAAGCTATCGAGAATGAAAAGCTGGCTCAGAAGTATACAGATATTGGTGACCTTTTGAAAGAGCAAGACTTCTGAATTTTGTTTCTTGTTAGTTTTTTTTTTTTTTTGGCACAGTTCTGGGATCTATCTAGGTTAAGCAGGGGATGGATGGAGCTTCTGTAGTTTGTTTTGGGGAAGCAGAGTCAGAATTGCCTGTTGGCTTTCGCTTTTGTGGGGGAGGAAAGAGTTCTGAAAAGGTGACAGGTTATTTGGGAATTCTTGATTGACTCTTCATAATGGTTAAAATCAGTAGGAAGTGGGTATGGAGAAAGGAAATGGAAATAAAAATTGGAAGGGGAGATTTTTCCCTTCTGAAGTTGGAGATCTCTTTCCTTTTGAAGTGTTGACAGTTTAGGCCAGTGGTTAAGAACTAGATTTCCTAGGGTCTATGTCAGGGCCATTACTACTTAGCTGTGTGACCAAAATTCTGTAAGCCTCAATTTTTCTATCTATAAAATGTGGGTGCTGATCATTTTTAGCTCAAAAGTATATAGTAATGAGTAAATAAAGTAATTGTATCAGGTATTTACCACAGTGCCTGATGGTTCCTGCTTAATAGGTTTACTTGTCAGTTATTAAAAAGGCCAACCTGTATATTTAGGGTTTCTCTGGTTTAGGTAAAGTTTGTCGGGTTTGGCTTCAGAGCTAGTCCTGTGGCTTACACCTGCAATCTTAGCTACTCAGGAGGCTGCCATGTGAGGATGAAGGTTTGAAGCCAGCCTAGGGTAGGGAAGTCAGAGACACTCAGCTCCAATTGACCAGCAAAAAGCAGGAAGTGGAGTATGGCTCTAGAGATAGCGCACTAGCTTTGAGTAAAATAAAGCTGAGAGTGCTCCAGCCTTGAGTTCAAACTCCAGTATCAGCTTGTGTGTATACACACAAACTGCTTCAGAAATTATTTCTTATAGTTATTGCAGATCATTTGGTTTAACTGGTTTGATAGGCCTGGTGATAACATCCAATGACCAATACTAGTTCTTCTCCCTGGCAGTTTGAAAAGTTCACCTGCTGAAATCTTAGCAGGACAGGTTTGTCCTTCTATGCCTTTCAAGCATTTGGCTTTCATTTGCTATTGGACGATGTGTGACTTCGAAGAAACAAGGAAAAGGCTTTGCTATTTACTTAGATTGATTTTTTTTTTTTTTTTTGTCGGTCGTGGGGCTTGAACTCTGGGCCTGGGCGCTGTCCTTCAGCTCTTCTACTCAAGGCGAGCGCTCTACCACTTGAGCTACAGCGCCACTTCCGGTTTTCTGGTGGTTTATTGGAGATAGGAGTCTCACGGTCTCTCCTGCCCGGGCTGGCTTTGAACCGCGATCCTCAGATCTCAGCCTCCTGAGTAGCTAGGATTACAGGCCTGAGCCACCAGCGCCCGGCTTAGATTGATTTTTATAGTAATGTCAAAGATAGGTTACCCTATGGCCACCTCCATACTTGTGTCCTCATTTATGAAAAGACAAGGGGAACATGAGGTAATTTTAGAGTTAAGGGGGAATTGTCTTACTTTTTGAGGATGAAACAGGTGGCAGCTACATTTCAATAGTGTGCATTTAGTTCTATTGCCTACCTACTCTTCCAAGGATGAGGCTTTGAACATACACCTTTATGTTCTCAAAGAAGAAGATTTTCCTTAGCTTGCAAGTCTGTGTGTGTGTATGTGTGTGCATGTATGTATGTGCACACGCGCGCGTGAGAGTGTGTCCCCGTCCAGGTCCTGGAGCTTGAACTCCAGGCCCCTGCGCTGTATCCTGAGCTCTTTTGCTCAAGGGTAATGCCCTACCACTTTGAGCCACAGCTCCATTTTTTGGTTTTCTGGTGGTTAATTGGAAGTAAGAGTCTCACAGACTTTCCTGCCTGGTCTAGTTCATAACTACAATCCTCAGATCTGAGTAGCTAGGATTATAGATAGGCATGAGCTATCAGTGCCCAAAGTGAATAGGTTTTATTCAACACTCTCCCACCCATCCCTAGCTTTTCATCAAATAGGCTGGTCTCAGAAGATATGAAGTAGACCCCAAGTGCCAGCCCCAGCATTACAGGCATGAGCCACCAGCGCCAACTGCCCTTTCCTGCCCCCCTCCATTTCCCCCTCCTTTAATTCTTTAATACTAAAGCAAGTTTTTGCTATTTTTTTTCTTTTTAGTTTAAAACCTTATATGGTGTTTGGGTATGTCACAGGAAAAATGCCACCATACCCCACACCCTAGATCTCCATGCTTTAATCTTAGAATCTATAAGTAATGTTAAATGGCAGAAGGAACTTTGGAGATACTTTGAAGTTAAGACTCTTAAAATGTGAAAGGGCTGGGGATGTGGCTTAGTGGTAGAGCGCTTGCCTTGTATGCGTGAAACCTTGGGTTCAATTCCTTAGTATTACATACAGAAAAGCCAGAAGTGGTGCTGTGGCTCAAGTGGAAGAGTGCTAGTCTTAGTTAAAGATGCTCAAGGACAGTTCCCAAGCCCTGAGTTCAAGCCCCAGGACTGGCAAAAAAAAAAAAAAAAGGAATAGGGAAATTATCCTGGATTTTCTGGGTATGCCTTTTTTTTTTTTTTTGGGCAGATCGTGGGGCTTGAACTCTGGGCTTGGGCGCTGTCCCTGTGTTCTTCAGCTCAAGGTGAGCGCTCTACCGCTTAAGTCACAGCGCCACTTCCGGTTTTCTAGTGGTTTATTGTAGATAAGAGTCTCACGGACTTTCCTGCCCTGGCTGGCATGTGAACTACTGGCTCCCAGCTTATGAGTCTTTAATAGTGGAAAACTTAAGTAAGCCAGGAGCTGGTACCTCACTCTTGTAATCCTAGCTACTCAGGAGACTGAGATCTGAGGATCCCTGCTCAAAGTCAGCTGGGTAGGAAAATCTGTGACCTTTTTTTTTTTTTTATTTGTCAGTCCTGGGGCTTGAACTCTTGGCCTGGGCATTGTCCCTCAGCTCTTCAGCTTAAGGCTAGTGCTCTACCACTTGAACCACAGTGCCACTTCTGGTTGACTGGTGGTTTATTGGAGATAAATGTCTCATGTAGGGCTGGGAACTTGGCTCAGTGGTAGAGTGCTTGCCTTGCATGCATGAGGCCCTGGGTTTGATTCCTCAGTACCACATAAGCAGAAAAAGACAGGAGTGCAGTAGTTCCTCAAGTGGTAGGGCACTAGCCTTGAGCTGAAGAGCTGAGGGACAGTGCCCAGGCACAAAGTTCAGGCCCCACAATCGACCAAAAAAAAAAAAAGGCTCTTATGGACTTTCCTGCCTTGGCTGGCTTTGAACCTCAATCCTCAGATCTTAGCCTCCTGAGTAGCTAGGATTACAGGGTGAGCCAACCAGCTGTCAGTGAGACTCTTATCTTCAGGTAACCACCAGCAAACTGGAAGTGAAGCTGTGGTTCAAAATGGTAGAGCACTATCCTTGAGTGAAAAAACACAGGGACAGAGCCCAGGCCTTTAACTAAAGCCCCATGAGTAACCAAAAAAAAAAAAAAGAACTTTATCCAAATGAGTAGAAAGGAGACATCAGATTCAAAGCATGAGGGGATTCCATGGTTTCTGAGAGGGCCACATGGAAAGTATGAAAGTGAATCTGGGAAGCCTCATATCTGACAGCCAGCCAGAACTGAGACATTTGATCTACAATTTTATCTATTTATTTTTGGTTAGTCATGGGCTTGAACTCAGGGCCTGGGTACTGCCTTGAAACTCCCTCGTCTCCCCCCCCCCCAATCTCAGCCTCCTGAATAGCTAAGATTACAGGCTTGAGCCACCTGCACCTGGCCTTGACCTACAATTTGAATGAGCTGGGAGGTAGATTCTGTCCCAGAGTTTCAAGAGGGAATACAGCTTCCCAAACACCTTGATTTTGGGTTGAAGTTTCTAAAAGCAGGAGATCTACCAAGCTCACCAGTTAAGACCTACAGAAAATGTGAGATAATAAATTTGTGGTGTCATAAGCCTTAGTAGAAATTTGTTATGCCAGCAGTAGAGTACTTGTGTAGATTTTGGTACTGTTACCTGAAAATGGAATGAAAGTGGGCAGAGGCTAGAATTTTGAGGCGTATGATAGGACAAAAAAGAGAACTAGAACTGATGGCTAGTAGGAATTTGAATGTTAATGACTGAGATGAAAGTGAAGTGCTTGTTATAGGAAAAGGGATCATTATTACATTGTATCAAATAGGTTTAGAATTCCATGTTGTGGTTGTTTGAAAGGCTGAATTTGAGTGGTAAACTTGGATGTTTTGCCAAGGAGATTTTTCAAGCAAAATGTTGAAGGTACAACCTGATTTATTTGTGGAGTGAACCCCTGTGAAATTCATGCAAAGCCCACTAGACTCCTGGTAGTTTCAGGCCAGCAAAGATAATGCTAGGTGCAGTTGAAAGAGAAAGTAAGAGTAATTATGTTGGACCCTCCAAATTTTATGTATAAGCAAGCTTAGAAAACTACTCACATGTGAATGTGCTGGTTTTCATTAAAAAAAGAAAGGTGACTCAAATGGAACTGAGCTCAAGGGGGTGGAACTAAAAACTGCAGAGGATTTTTCTTGGGCTATGAAATGGGATGAATTTTATTTTAAAATTATTTTGGACCTTGTGTCTGTTTCCTCTTCTGTTTTCCCCATTTAAACTAGAATATCTGTAACTGCTACCCAATGCTAGCCCCATCTAGGATGTTGGCAGCAGATAACTTTTTTACAGGAATTATGCCGTAGGCAGAAAAATCCAGAAGTGGCGCTGTGGCTCAAGTGGTAGAATACTAACCTTGAGCTGAAGAGCTGAGGGACAGTGCCCAGGCCCAGACTTCAGGCCCCACGACTGGCCAAAAAAAAAAAAAAAAAGATATTTGGGAATTTTGAATTGAGAAGTTTTACATGAGAGTTTTGGATTTTGAGTTGATATTGTAGTGGGTGAGAGCTTTGGAAAACTTTGGGTAGGATAAATCCATTTTTTATATGTGAGAGATGTAATTCTTTGAGATCAGAGGATGGACTGTGGTAAGCAGAATGTGCCCTTAATTGGGGTGTGGACAATAATACCTTGGTCTCTGAAATGTGAGTGTTATAAGGCAGAAAGAACTTTGTAGGGACTTTTAAGGTTGAGGATCTTGAAATAAATTAAAAATAGATTATTCTGGATTTTCTGAGTGTGTCGTGTCTCATAATATATGGCCTTAAGAGAAAAAAAGTTGGGGCTGGGAAGGTGGCTCAATGGTAGAGTGCTTGCCTTGCATGCATGAGGCCCTGGGTTCAATTCCTCAGCACCACATAAACAGAAAAGGCCGGAAGTGGCATGTGGCTAAAGTGGTCGAGCACTAGCCTTGAGCTGAAGGGTTCAGGGACAGCTCCCAGGCCCAGAGTTCAAGCCCCATGACCGACAAAACAAAAGAAAAAAAAGTTCTCTGTCTGAAGTCAGAAGAGATTTGAAGCCTGAGAAGGATTCAACCTGCTATTCTTTTAAGTTTTTTTTTTTTAAATTGTGAAAATACCGTACAGAGGGGTTACAATTACATGAGCAAGGTAATGAGTACATTTCTTATCAAGCATTGTTGCCTCCTCCTTTGTTTCCCCGTACCATCCCTGCCCTCCTTCCCACCCCCCGCCCAACCTGCTATTCTTGGAGGGGAATCCATGGAAACTGTAAATGCACAGTGTCTAGAAGCAAAGGTCAGGCAAAGGAACGAAGACTTCAGTCTTACAGCATAAGGAACTAAATTTGACCAGTAGCTTGAATGAGCAGGAAGAATATTTTCCCTCAAGAGTTTCCAGCAAGAAATCCACCTTGATACCAGCTAATACCAACCCGCCCTCTGGCCTGTAGAAATGGAGATGTTAAATTTGTGTTGTTTTGTTTATGATCATTTGCATTGACAACAAGAGAAAACTAATAACTGGTTTTTGCTGGTTTTATTTCAGAATCTGGGGGATTTTCTAGAGAACAAAAGCAGCAAAGATTATTCTGTAAAGTGATTTGGTCTTGGAAGACTTCACAGAAAATTGGTGTTGAATGGATCCTATGCTTTTTCCTTGGTGTTTAAATATTTCTCACTGTCTTTAGATGTAGTTTGAAGGACCTAGATAAAACATTTTTAATCACTAAAGTAGTATGTTTTTGTAAACTTTTTAGCCATTTTTTATATTTTAGGACATACATTTTTGTAAATTGATGGGTTATATAGTTGTCTGTTTGCTCTCTAATGTCTTCCACTCTTTCCCAGTCCAAAGATGTGAGATCTTTTTTTCTGTCATTGGCATTTGAGGTTGAGACAAATTTAGTAATTGTACCTACAGAATGAAGTTATCTAGCTTTTAAGAAAGGTCTTTTTAGTCAGGTACCAGTGGCTCATGCCTGTAATCCTAGCTACTTAGGAGGCTAAGATCTGAGGATCACAGTTTGAAGCCAGAGCAGGCAGAAAAGTTAACTGGAACCAAGAATCTCTAGTTAACCACTAAAAAGCTGGAAGTATGAAGTGGTAGAGTTCTAGCCAGGAGCAAAAAAAAAAAAGGAAAGAAAGAAAGACGACCTTAGTGATAGAGACCAGGCTCTTAAGTTCATGATCCAAGACTAGCATGTTCACATAGAAAAGTATATTTTTGTGTTTGTTCTTCGTATCCTATTGATTGGGTTCATAAAATGTGGTCTAATTCAACTTAAGTCAGGGCATGGTAGGAATAAGACTGTTTATTTTCATTTCCTGAGTAGGAAAATGACAAAAGTCAGCATTTTAGAGTATGAAGGACTTTTAAGATTATCTGTTTGTCTAGCGCTGGTGGCTCACACCTGTAATCCTAGCTACTCAGGAGGCTGTGATCTAAGGATCATGGTTCAAAGCCAGCCCTGCTCAGGAACAGCATCCAGACCCAGAGTTCCAGCCCTACAACCAATCCAAAAAAAATTTTTTTTTATCTGTTTAGGCTATCTGAAAGTTAAATGGGCAATCAAGATATTGTACTTCTAGAGCTGGCTGAATGATTGTAGTTTTAGGCATGTAAGTCTATACCTCTAGCGCTATTAGCTCTGGTTATTTTTAAGATAGAGTCTTGCTTTTTGTCTGGCCCAGCCTGAACTGTGATCCTTCTATTTTATGCTTTTCCAAGTAGCTTGAATGATAGGTGTGTACCACTATGTTCATATACTGGGTGGATGGATGGGGAGAGTGTCTCATCAATTCTCCCCTTCTAATCATTCCAATCTCTGCCTCCCAGGTAGCTGGGGTGGGAACCACCCATGCCTGTTCTTTAGCTGTTTCTTAATAGAGAGAAATCTAGGCCAGCTAGTTTTTCAAATGAAGAAATTCCTATAGGATTATTAAGGAAAATTGTCTTCTGTCATTGCAGCAGGATATGTTTGCATTGCGTTATAGATAAAAATATTGTGTGCTCCAGAATAAAACTCAACAGACATAGTTGCTGACCAAGCATATTCTTTTGTATTAGAGAAATCAAGGATTGAGTTTTTAAAAGTTTGGGTAAAAGATTTCACAGTATTACAAGATGCATTAGGAGTGGAATTTCACTGGTTTCTACAAATTTTGTTTCGGCCTTATACATTAAAAAAAAATTACTTAGCAACAGTTGCCATGGAGGGCAGTCTTTTTTTACATTAGTGGTGATGTTTTCTTTCATAGAAAGTGTTATTTGAAGTGAAGATGTTAAGGTTAAATACCAGAGCTAGATTACTCTTTTTCTTTTTTTCTTTTTTTGTCAGTCCTGGGGCTTGAAATCAGGGCCTGGGCACTATCCCTTAGCATCTTTTGTTCAAGGCTAGCACTTTACCACTTGAACCAGGGCACCACTTCCAACTTTTTCCAGTTTATGTGGTACTGAGGAATTGAACCCAGAGTTTCATGCATGCTAGGCAAGCACTCTACCACTAAGCCATACTCCCAGCTCTAGGTTAATCTTGTATAATTTTGTATGACCATATGTCTGACTTCTTTCTATTTTCTTTTTTGGCCAGTCCTGGGGTTTGAACTCAGGGCTTAGGGACTATCCCTGAGCCTCTTTGTACTCAAGGCTATTGCTGTACCACTTGAGCCACAATGCCACTTCTGGCTTTTTCTGAGTAGTGTATTGCAAATAAGAGTCTCACAGACTTTTCTGCCCAGGCTGGCTTCAAACCAGGATTTTTAGATCTCAGCCTTAAGAACAGCTAGGATTACAGGCATGAGCCACCAACACCTGGCATTCTGTTATTTTCTTAAAATTTTCTTGTCTTGTGGGCTGTTCTGATTTTTATTAGCTGAAACATTTTAGTCTACTTGGAATAGTGAACAATTGGCATTTTTCTAGTATGACTAATACCCTAATGGGCATTTCTCAATTTAGCTATTTCATTAATGTTCTATAAATTTTAAGAAAACCATCCTGTTAAAAATGGAGGTACATGTTTGTAATCCATCACTTGGGAGGCTGAAGATGAAGGATGAGGAGTTCCAAGACAGCCTGGGGTACATAGTGAGACCCTACCTTAAAAAATGGGCAAAGCTGAGCATGGTGACCTGAAGCACTGTATGAGACCTTCCTTGTCCCTTTAAAAAGGTGTGTGTGGAAG
>NW_012267229.1:12556562-12575524 GCF_000151885.1 Dipodomys ordii
CCCTCAGCTCTTCAGCTCAAGGCTAGCGCTCTACCACTTGAGCCACAATGCCACTTCCGGCTTTTTTCTTTTTGCTTATGTGGTGCTGAGGAATCAAACCCAGGGCTTCATGCATACAACGCAAGCGCTCTACCACTGAGCCACCTTCCCAGCCCCCATGTGTGAGACTCTTATTTCCAATAAACCACTAGAAAACCAGAAGTGATACTGTAGCTTGAGTGGTAGAATGCTAGCCTTGAGCTGAAGAGCTTAGAGAAGTGCCCAGGCCCCAGAGTTCAAGCCCTGTGATCATCCCAAGAAAGAAAAAAAGTTATGTATTTATAATTGTACTGAGTAACTATAAATGAACCATCTGTGTTGGGATTGCTCTCATCTTTAAGTTAATATATATTTTTGGTAGTACTTGGATTTGAATTTAGGGTCTTGAACTTACTAGACAAGTGCTCAATACAACCTAAGCCTTTTTTTCTCTTTTCCTACCCTCCCTCCCTTCCTTCCTTTTTAGTATACATTAGTTATATGGGGGGGATTTCATGACATTTTCATGTATGTTGTAATATATTCCACTCAGTCTCACTTCCTCTATCACTTTCCCTACCCTGTTTTTTAAACCAATTAGAGTATTGTTCCATTTTGGTACATGCAGACAATCTGCTTCAGCCATATTCTCAATCTTGTTAGCCCAGCTTGTTTCTCTTTCCCTGCCCCCCCCCCCAACTTCCTAAGGATCAACAACTTTCATTGAGCTTCTTTATGGTGTTTTATAGTTGCTGAGTATCTCAAAATTATTCACTTTTTTTCTTTTCTCTCCTAAGCAGTCCCTTAGTTAGATTCATGTTCTCTTGTTTATCCATATATATGTAATTATGTATACAAGCTTGATACATATGTCCGTAAATATGTATGTCTTTTATGTCTGGTTTCCATATATGAGTGAAAGATATCTTGTTTTTTGAGCTTGTCTTGCTCAATATGGTGTCCTCCAGTTCCATCCATTGTCATCCAGATGACATGGTTTCATTATCTGTTATTGGTAATTTTAAAGTTGTGCATTAACGAACTATTTGCATTGATGGTGTTCTTTTAAACAAGAAAAACAAGATATTATTGCCTATTAATTAAAATGTAAGTATTCAAACATGTACTTTCTATATAATTTGTGAGACTGTCAGTATCAAATAAAATACTTTCATCACTGTTCATTTGCTTTCCTGACCAGTCATTTTTCCTTCCAAAAGTTGCAAGTGACGCTTTTGAGGTAGTGATAAATTTTCAAATATCACAGCTAAGGTACCACTCATTTGCTATGTGTACGCTCCTGTTACATGTAGGTTTATTTTTCATGTCCATCCATTAAGACAGTTTTTGGAAAACATTTACCAGATAATCTTTCTCAAAAGTCACTTGGAAAATTTCTCATACAGAGTTGGGCATCGGTGGCTCACGCCTGTAATCCTAGCTACTCAGGAGGCTGAAATCTGAGTATCAAGGTTCAAAGCCAGCCCTGGCAGGAAAGTCTGTGAGACTCTTATCTCCAATAAACCACCAGGAAACCAGCAGTGGCACTGTGGCTCAAGCGCTAGCATTGAGCTGAGGAGCTGAGGGATAGTACCCAGGCCCAGAATTCAAGCCCCATGATTGACCAAAATAAATAATTCATACAGTTCTGTTCTGGTGACCATCTCATTCAGGTAAGAGAAGGATGATGTTCCTGTGTGCCAGTGGCTCATGCTTTCAGTATTTGCTATTCCAAAGGCTGAGATCTGAGGATCATGCTACGAAGCCAGCCTGAGCAGAAAAATCCATGAGACTCCATCTAATTAACCAGCAAAAGGTTGGACTAGAGGCATAATTGAAGTGGTAGAGCACCAGCCTTGAGTAAGAAAGCAGAACAAGAATGTGAGGCCCTATGTGCAATCTCTGATAACTAGGACATGCACATGCACATACACACATTACACAAACAAATGAAACTATTCCATTTTCTGCACCTTGCCTGTAGAACTCTGGAAGTGTAGTGAATTTAGTAAAGACCTGTATAGGTATTAAATAAATCTGGGCTTAAATTTGTCTTCCAGCTAGTAATCTCTGGTTTTTGGCAGGTTTTTTGTTACTGTTTTTTTAAATTTTTACCAGTCTTGGGGTTTGAAGACTAGTGTCTACCACTTGAGTCACAGCCCCACTTCTGTTTTTTTTTTTTTGTAATTTATTGGACATAAGTGTCTTAGGGACGCTTCAAACAGTGATCCTCAAATCTCAGTCTCCTGAGTAGCTACGATTATAGGTGTGAGCCACCCACATCCAGCCTTCTGGCAGTGTTATTAACTGCTGAACCTGTTAACTTATATTGCGGAGTACACCTCTCATTTTGTGGCTAGTTTTTTTTTTTTTTTGCGGGGGGGTAGGAGGGAAGGTTTGGGTCCAGTTGTGGGGCCTGAACTCTGGGCCTGGGCACTGTCCCTCAGCTCTTCAGCTCAAGGCTAGTGCTCTACCACTTGAACCACAATGCCACTTCCGGCTTTTTTCTTTTTATGTGGTGCTGAGGAATCGAATCCAGGGCCTCATGCATGCAAGGCAAGTGCTCTACCACTGAGCCACCTTCCCAGCCCTTGTGGCTAGTTTTGAGAGAAACATTCGAATGGTAGCAGTAATCAGTGCAGACATGAATGCTGGCTTTTGCTTTAGATTACTGTAGGTCCCTAATTTTCCATCTTTAGGTTCCAGATGATGGTACCAGTGGAGTAAAGTTTTGCATTGTGACTTTGGTTTGCTTGTTTGTATGGTGTGCAAATGTATGAATTGTATTTTATTGTTAGCCTTCCTACTATTGCTCTTGTAACCTTGGTACTTTGATCCCTTTTCTGGCTTACAGATGGGGAAAATGAAATTCACACAGAGAGATCAAAAGTGTTTTTGTTTTTGGTTTTTGTTTTGTTATACTTTTTTGTCTTGTGTTAGAAATGCCAGTGTTTGTGTTGGCTTTTAGAACAAAGAATGTATCTTTTGGAGATGGCAATAAAAGCAGAAGATCCTAGTGGTACGTTTAGGATTATAATCTAAACTTGAATGTACTACTGACTTATACAGGCAGCAACTTCATAAATTACTGATAGTGTGTGTAGATTTTCTTTTTAAAAATTATCTTCAAATAATTGTACAAGGGAGTGTCAGTTTAATGTGTGTGCAGTGCTTTTTTTTTTCTTTTTCTTTTTTCTTTTTATTTTTGTTGGCTGTGGGGCCTGAACTCTGGGCCTGGGCGCTGTCCCTCAGCTCAAAGCACTTGAGCCACAGCTCAACTTCCGGTTTTCTGGTGAAAAATTGGAGATAAGTCTCACTCATTTTGAACAATGATTCTCAGATCTTAGCCTCCTGAGTAACTAGGATTACAGGCGTGAGCCACCGGCACCTGGCTGTACAGTGCTTCTTGATCAGAGCTTCCCCTTTTATTTTGTCTTCTCCCCTCCCCACCCCCTTGGCCTGTTTTGTTAAGACAGGCTCTTCTATTTTAGCCTAGGCTGACTTCTTACTCAAAATCCTCCTACCTCCATCTTCTGAGTTGCTGGGACCATAGGGGTATATCATCATGGCCAGATTGATAAAAATTACTGTTCATTTGAGGCAGGGTTTCACTATAGTCTAGGCTAGTTTTGAACTTGATCTTCTTGTCTCAGACTCCTCAAGTGTTAAGATTAAGGGTATGTATTAACATGTCTACTTTATGAAAATTCTCTGGGGATTGACCCCGGGGCCTTATGTGCTGCTAGGCAAGTATTACCACTTAAACTACATACCTAGCTTTAAAGCAAAATTTTTTATTTATCTATTGGTGGTGCTGGAGATCAAACCCAGGGTCTTGTGTACATGTTAGGAAAATTCCGTACCATTGAACTGTATATCCAGCTGTTATATTTAAAGTAGGAATTTATATCTTTAACAGACTTGGAGGGGTGAACTAATGTGCACATGGAATATTGGGATTTGAAGGTCAAAGAGAAAGGAGCTGCCTCTTTTATAGTCCCTCCTCCCTTTGTGGGTGTGTGCCTGAGTGTCCTGGAACTTGAGCTCAGGGCCTGGGTTCTGTCTCTGAGCTTTTGTGGTCAAGACCAGCACTCTGCCACTTGAGCCACAAAGCTCCACTGTCAGCTTTTTTTTTTTTTTTTTGGGTGGTTAATTGGAGATAAAAGTCTCATGGACTTTCCTGCCTAGGCTGGTTTTGAACCAAGATTCTCAGATCTCAGCCTCCTAAGTAGCTAGGATTACAGGTATGAACTGCCTGCTCCTAGCTCCTTCCCCCTCACCCCTCCTTTTAAACACTGTTGTATTCAGTATACACTATGCGGAAAATAAACTAATGCAGTTGTGGGTAGGGACAGAAGTGGGAAGCTTGGGGAATAGGGGGAGAGCAAAGGAAGAGATGAAATTGTCCAAAAAAGAAATGTACTCATTTGACTTGTAAAATGGTAACGCCTTAATACTAAAAATAAAATTATAAATATTGAACTGTGGTTTAAGTGGTAGAGAGCACCAGCCTTGAGCAAAAATCTCTGGGCCTGGGTGCTGTCACTCAGCTCTTCAGCTCAAGGCTAGTGCTCTACCACCTGAGCCACAGTGCCACTTCTGGTTTTCTGGTGGTTAATTGGAGGTAAGAATCTTACAGACTTTTTCTGCCTGGGCTGGCTTTGAGCTGTGATTCTCAGATCTCAGCTAGGATTACAGGCCTGAGCTACTGGCCCCCCGTCTAAGACCATTATTTACGCAGTATTTTTTGCTCTTTTGTTAGTACTGGGGATTGAAGTCAAGGTCCTTAACATTACAGGCAGGCACCATAACACTGGAGCCATGTCTCTAGTCCACATGATACTAGTTTGATAAGTGAGAATATTTGTTCTGGGACATGGTAGTGTTCCCCCCTCCCATTGTGGGACTTGAACTCGGGGCCTGGGCCCTATCCCTGAGCTCTTTGCTCAAAGCTAGTACTCTACCACCTTGAGCCACAGTGCCATTTCTGGTTTTCTGGTAGTTAACTGGAAATAAGAAACTCATGGACTTGCGCCCCAGGCTGGCTTTGAAATGTGATCCTCAGACCTTAGTCTCCTGCATGCTAGGATTACAGGCCTGAGCCACCAGCACCCAACAAAAATGAATGTCTTTTGTTTTTTTCTTTTTTGGTAGTGGGGATTGAACCCAGAATGTTGTACTTGCTAAGAAAGTGTTTTCCCATTGAGCTACATTTCAGCCAGTGGTACTGATTTTTTTTTTTTTTTGGGTCCGGTCGTGGGGCCTGAACTCTGGGCCTGGGCGCTCTCAGCTCTTCAGCTCAAGGCTAGCGCTCTACCACTTGAGCCACAGCACCACTTCCGGCTTTTTTTTCTTTTTGCTTATGTGGTGCTGAGGAATCGAACCCAGGGCATCATGCATGCAAGGCAAGCGCTCTACCACTGAGCCACCTCCCCAGCCCCCTGATTTTGAATTCAGCAAATAGGCAAGCTCTCTACCCCTTAGCCATACCTCTAGCAGCACCTTGAATTGAGTCAGGGAAATAGTATAAAGTGTGTGTGTGGGGGGGGTGTATTTTATTTTATAATTGGCCTTTTTTTGTGTGTGTGTGCTGGTATGGTGATCTCCAGAAGAAACTATTACATATTAGTTATATTTGTAGACTATACTTGACAACTGAAAAGGGTGATTAGCTCTTAAAATAAGGGCAGTTGTGACATGGTTTTCTTACCCTAATGTACAGATTTTTGACTACCTAGGTCAGGATTTCCTCAACTTAAAGCAGAATATCTCAGCCAGCGCATTGTGTTGGAGTTTAATAAGTGTACTGAGATGTTGGTCCTCCCAAACCTCATGTATACTGTATAGTAAATTCAAGCCAGTGACCTTAGGTTTGGAGCATTCTTCATCATTTCCCCCAGAATGACATTTCTGGTTTAGAAAAGGAATCCCTTCTCCTTAAATAAGTTACTTTCTACATTTTACCTTCCTCTCTGCGCGCCCCACCCCCAGCCCCGCCCCTGCCCTGACTTGAAATCAGGGCCTAGGCACTGTCCCTGAGCTTCTTTTGCTCAAGGCTAGCACTCTACCACTTGAACCACAGTGTGACTTCTAGCTTGTTCTGTTTATGTGGTACTGAGGAATTGAACCCAGGGCTTCATTGCTAGGCAAGCACTCTACCACTAAGCCACAGTTTTACCTTTTTTCAAGGAATATCTTTTAAAATGTTAGACTAAATAATTTAAGGTTGGATACTTAGGAAGAATTTCAGATTTTCCTATTTGTGGTGCTGGAGATCCTAATGTGGTCTTTTTTTTCTTTCCTAATTTGGTCTTGAGCATACAAATTGTTTTGGGATGTACTGTGGTTTAAACTGAGGGTCTCATGCTTGCTAGGCAGGTGCTCCTACCACTTGAACCACATTCTCAAGTCTTAATATTTACTTAAAGCAGCAAAATGAAGCAAAGTAAAGTTAGCTTCTATAAAAGTTACCCTCAGCTGACTAACTCTGAGTGTCACTGTTTCTTTTCTGAAGCTGACATTTTGTAATTATTAATCAGATTTGAGGTTCAAGCCTACGCTACATTGTCTTCCTCTTCCTTTGACGAAAGAATGAAATGTACTAAGTGTGAATAATTAATTTTTAAATACTTTATGTAAATTACCAAATTAATCTGTTTAAATGGAACAGCATTAAAAATGTCCATTTCCAGGGTAGGTGTGTAGCTCTTAGAAGAGCATAAACTTAGCCTGTACAGGTTTTGAGTTGCATCACTTAAACATACAAAACATACTGCACAAAATATAAAATTAATAAATTTACATACTTAGTGGAAAACAAGAACACATCACTGAAAGGGCTTTAGGAGTCAGCAGTAAGATATGAAAAATGAAGTTGTTCAGGTTTATAAGTGGCATTTCTAGTGGGTATGATTTTTTTTTTTTTTAAATCAAGGCTGGTGCTCTACCACTTTGAGCCATAGCTCCTGGACTTTCCTACCCAAGCTGACTTCAAGTTGTGATCTTCATATATCAATCAGTCTCTTGAATAGCTAGTAAGCCACCTGCACTTAACTTTATCCCATCTGGTTGTTGTCAGTGCAAGAGTGAATAATTCATTACTACTATACAGACAGGTCTACCATTCTCCTTTCCTTTGAAAATTAATTTAAACTGTTATCTTAATAAATACTTATGAAAAAATTAAGCCGGTAGCTCATGCCTTGTAGTCCTAACTACTAAGGAGACAGATCTGAGGATTGTGGTTCAGTGCCAGCCTGGGCAGGAATGTCTGTGTAACTCTTATCTACAATAAACCACTCAAAAGGTTGGAGGTGAAGCTGCAGCTCAAGTGGTAGAGTGCTAGACCTGAACAAAAAAGCTCAAAGATAGCACTTAGGTCCGGAGTTCAAGTCCCAGGACACACACACACACACACACACGTACGCACGCATGCACGCACACACACACACACACACACACACACACACCTCTTAAGCTAAATCATGCATTATATTTATCATGCATTATATTTTTCTAAGTTTTGTGAGTACATGCACAGAGTGTGTGTGTGTGTTTGATTTGGGGTTTGGTTTTGTGCTGATATTGGAGCTTGAACTCAGCACAATTCTGGAGGTTGTACTTTACAATTTTTTAAAATTTTTATTTTTGTCGGTTGTGGGGCTTGAACTCTGGGCTTAGGTGCTGTCCCTGCGCTCTTCAGCTTAAGGTGAACGCTCTACCTTGAGCCACAGTGCGACTTCCAGTTTTTTAGTGGTTTATTGGAGATCAGAGTCTCACGGACATTCTTGCCCTGGCTGGCTTTGAACCATGATCCTCAGATCTCAGCCTCCTGAGTAGCTAGAATTACAGGCATGAGTCACTGGCGCCTGGCTTTTTTTTTTTAATTTTTTAAGTAGTTGTACAAAGGACTTATCATTCAGCAAATCAGTTTATAGGTACAATGCATCTTCAACTATGTCACTCCTTTCATCTTTTCCCCCCATCCCAATACAGTTTATTTTTTGTATGTTTGAGTTGTGTGCAGGTCCTGGGGTTTGAGCTCAAGGCTGGGTGCAGTCCCTGCTGTCCCTGAGGTTTGATTTTGTTTTGCTTTTGTTAGCACTTTACTACTTGAGTCACAGCTCTACTTTGGCTTTTTTTGGGTTAATAGGAGGTGAGAGTCTCATGGACCTTCCTGCTCTTGCTTCAAATTCGATCCTCAGATCTCAGCCTCCTGAGTAGCTAGCATTATAGGTATGAGCCACCAGCATCTGCCCAGTACAATTTCTAGTTTTAGTGTTTTTCACCTAATTGGTTCCGATGTAACCTTCAGAACTTTAGTTCCAGGACTGGTGGCAAGGCTGAAGTGGTAGAGCAGCTGCCTAGCAGATGATGAAGCCCTAGAATTCAAATCCCAGTACTGCAACAACAAACAACAACCAAAAGACCCAACAACAAAAAGTACATTAAGCTCAGGTGTTATTTTTTTCTGTAATAGCTTTCTCTCAAACATTTAAGATACTTTGTATTTGTTGAATGAAATATGGTAATACCTTTCAACTGTCTACAGAGCACCATGACTTTTTTCAAGCACTGATCACTGAGATTGTAATGATCTGTTTACTTTGAGGACAAACATGCTTTCTCCTTATTCCTCAGAACTTAAAAAAAAGGAATCCTTTCCTACAGTTAGGTACACATTCCATTTTTGGGCGGGAGGGGGGGGTGTCCGGTCGTGGGCCTGAACTCTGGGCCTGGACGCTGTCCCTCAGCTCTTCAGCTCAAGGCTAGCGCTCTACCACTTGAGCCACAGCACCACGTCCAGCTTTTTTCTTTTTGCTTATGTGGTGCTGAGGAATCAAACCCAGGGCCTCAGGCATGCAAGGCAAGCGCTCTACCACTGAGCCACCTTTCCAACCCTAATCATTGCCAATTTTAAAAAGGAAAAAAGGCAAGTATGCTTGTCTAGGTTTTTATCTTTGTTTCTACAAGGCAGGAAAGTGTAGGTATGCCTTCCTTGAGTTTGTCCATAGATGTTCTTCATTCTCTGCAGCAGCCCTTTACAGATGTTTTCCTCACATAGCTATTAACCTCTAAACCAGAGTGCGTTGTAGTCAGTGAATGCAGTGTAAGCACATTCCTTGTAGAAATCTTTGTACTGTCTGGATGATTATGAGATGTTGTTTATTAACTATGGTTGATTTAAGGGTGGGAAGGGCTGCTTTGTTTGTGATGGAGACTAACAAACATTAGACATTTAAATAAATAATAGAACTATATTGCATTTGGGCATGTCTATAATCCTAGCTATCTTAAGAAATTGAAGCAGGGCGTGGTAGCTCAGACCTGTAATATTAGCTACTCAGGAGGCTGAGATCTGAGGAACACAGTTGAGAGCCAGCCTGGGCGGTAAAGTCTGTGAGACTCTTACTTCCAAAAACTACCAAGAAAACCGGAAGTGGCACTGTGGCTCAAGTGGTAGAGCACTTACCTTAAGCTGAAGAGCAGAGGGACAGCGCCCAGGCCCAGAGTTCAAACCCCATAACTGACTCCCACCTCCTATCCCCCCAAAAAAGAAATTCTTTAACAAAAGCATATTAGCAGAATTGTGTAGCTATTTGGAATTACTAAGCTTATAGGTTTTTGTGTGTTTTTGTGTCACTGGGGTTTGAACTCAGGGACTCAGGCTTGCTGGGCTAGCAGTCTGCTATTGAACTACATCTCCAGCCCTGTTCTTCTGTTTCATTTGGAGATGGGGTCTCACTCTGTAACTGAGTGCATGCCTACTGTAGGGTACCCGTCATTGCTGAGATCATAGGTGTGCACCGTAGTGTCCAGCCTACAACAACAGAAATGAAGTTTTTGTTTTTTGTCAGTCATAGGGCTTGAACTCAGGACTGGGTACTGTCCCTGAGTTCTTTTGCTCAAGGCTAGTACTCTACCACTTTGAGCCATAGTGCCACTTCTAGTCTTCTGGGTAAAGAGTCTCACAGGCTTTCTTAAGGTCAGGCTGGCTTTGAACCATGCTTCCCCAGATCTCAGCCTCTTGAGTAGCTAGGATTATAGACATGATCCACCAGAGTCAGAAGCCAACCCAGGCAGGAAGGTCTGTGAGACTCTATCTCTTAATTAAGCAACAGAAGACTGGAAGTAATACTGTGGCTTAGAGTGGTAAGCACTAGCCTTGAGCAAAAAGAGCTTAGGAACAGCACCCTAGCCCATCCATAGTTCAAGCTCCAGGACCCACCAAAAAAAAAGAGCTGGGCGCCAGTGGCCCACGTCGGTAATCCTAGCTACTCAGGAGGCTGAGATCTGAGGATCACGGTTCAAAGCCATCCCGGGTAGGAAAGTCCGTGAAACTCTTTTTTTTGGGGGGGGGGTGTCCGGTAGTGGGTCTGAACTCTGGGCCTGGGCGTTGTCCCTCAGCTCTTCAGCTCAAGGCTAGTGCTCTGCCACTTGAGCCACAGCGCCACTTCCGGCTTTTTTCTTTTTGCTTATGTGGTGCTGAGGAATCAAACCCAGGGCCTCAGGCATGCAAGGCAAGCGCTCTACCACTGAGCCACCTTCCCAGCCCCAGTGAAACTCTTTATCTCCAATAAAGCACCAGAAAACTGGAAGTGGCGCTGTAGTGCAAGTGGTAGAGTGCTCACCTTGAGCTGAAGAGCGCAGGGACAGTGCCCAAGCCGAGTTCAAGCCCCATGACTGACCCTCCCCCCCCCAAAAAAAAGAAGACTAGACTAGAAGAGATTAGCAGGAGAGGCTAAGAGCAAGAAGCATTTACTATAATTGTTTTTCTATGTAAAATTTTTGGCAAATTATAATTAGCCTTAAGTATAGTAGTAGTCTGAAATTGTTAGCCACTTAAATTGTACTTCCTCTTATGCAAATATGTAGGAATAATAGTAGGGACTAAATAAGATCATTTAAAATAAAAATTATTAGGAAAGTTAATACTTTGTTATAACTCAGATTTTTCTCAAGGTATACTTGTGTTATGAAAATGGGTAAGAGAAACAATCTTCCAGTTGTCCAGGACTCGGGCACTTCAACAACTTCCAAATTACCTGTTGTAAAAATTGCTAACATAAGGGTTCTCTGATTGTCTCTTAATTTGGATTTTTGGGGAAACCAGTGATTTTTAAGTTACATTATTGTTGTTTTAGAGAGGTGATATACAGTGGGGTTACATTTACATACATCAAATAATAAGTACATTTCCTTTCTTACAATGTCATCTGTTCCCTCATTCTCTCCAATTCCTTCCCTCCCATCTCCATCCATGAGTTGACAGTTCACTTTCATGGATATCCAGTGTGCTCTACTGCTGCACTTTTTCACCATTTTTCTTCAGATACTGTGCCCTCCCCCCATCCTGTCACAGATAGATGTGCATGTGAATACACCATACATAAGGTAAAGAATATAGTATCAGAAAAAGAAAAAACTGAGAAAGTCCTTTGGAAAACAGTACATCTTAATTGTAATTTTGTTATCTAATACAAGAACTACAGCATTGGTAGAAAGAAAGCAAGGGGAATGGCTAACTCAAGAATCCCTGACTTGGTTTTCCAGATCTCCTAGTTTTATGCAGATAACTTGACATGTTTGGAATAATCCTTTACTTTGAAAGCACCTTTATTCACATTTAGTTACAAATTAATTAATTAAATGGCCTGACACAGTGACTCATGCCTATAATCCTAGTTACTTGGGATTCAGAGATTGAGATGTAAGGTTGTGGTTTGAGGCCTGCCCAGGCAAAAAGTTATCAACACCTCCATCTTAACCAAGAAACCAGGCATGGTGATTTATAACTATGATTCCAGCTATTTGGGAAGCATAGGTAGGAGAATTGGGTTCTCAGGGAGGCCTGGGCAAAAATGGAGACCTAATGACTAGAGGTGTGACACCTATTGCAGTACATTTGAGGGCTTAAGTTCATACCTCAATAACATAAACAGCACCTAATTATTTTGATTAACATAATGTTAAGGAAACAAAACAAAACCCTTGACATAGTTTTAGAAATTTAGAATTTATGTTATTCCTAGGTCTTGACTTCAGGCGCTAAGATTTTGTATTAGTTAATGTGGTAGAAAGTAGTGAAGTCCAGGCATGGTGAAACCTACTTATAATCTCAGTACTGGAAGGCAAAAGCAACAGGATCATACATAGCAAGACCCAGTCTTAAGAGGAGGGAAGGAGATATTCTCTTGAAATAAGAAAGCTTGGACTTCAGTTGGCTTGGATCAACTCTACCTGTACTAGCTATTCTGGTCAAGCTACTGAATTTACTTAGGCTGCTTTCTAATTTATAGATTATAGAAAATTGTGCTTACCTCGTGGATTTGTTGAGAGGATTATGTGTTTATAGTGGAGAAGCTCTTTTAGCTTTAGATTTGTAATTCTAACTGCCTATTTGGAATCTTCTTTTCATTGTCTCAGAGCCCCTTTCAACCTTAAGTCCAAAACCTGTCTTGTGAGTTGCTTTGAGATTTTTGTTGTTGTTTGTCGTTGGGCCTGAACTCTGGGCCTGGGTGCTGTCCCTCAGCTCTTCAACTCAAGGCTAGTGCTCTACCACTTGAGCCACAATGCCACTTCCAGCTTTTTTCTGCTTGTGTGGTGCTGAGAATCAAACATAGGGCCTCATTCATTCAAGGCAAGCACTCTACCACTGAGCCACCTTCCCAACCCTTTGAGAATTTTTTTAATGCCTACATGAATGACATCTGTTATGTCTTAACCAGGACAGAAATCTGAGTTACCTCCTACTTTTCACTGCATTTTTTTCAGTCTTCCCAGAGCAATTGATTTTATACAGTAAATTTTGTTCCACTGATTAGTCCCTGTCTCTATTGCTACCACCCTGGACCAAGCTGTCATTTCTTCCATATAGGCTACTATTGGAATCCTTTTTGTCTCCCTTTGGTCTCACACATTTTTTAAAATATTCAGATAGGTATATTTTTCTTTTTCTTTGACTTTTTTTTTTTTTTGAGTCAGGGTTTTTTTGACCCAGACTGGCCTGGTACTCTTTGTGTGTTCTAGTCTGGCCTCATATTCTTTATCTCATCCAAATCGCCAGTGTTGGTATTACAGGTGTGGGCCACATGTGGCAGTATATATGAATAACTTTGCTTAAAAGTTTTTAGTAAAATTTTAAGAAAAAAGAAAATAATTAATGAATTTCCATTAATCTCAATACACAAATATATCCTTAAATTTTTAACCTGTCTCAAAGCTGATCTACTTTGCTTACTCAGTATTACAACTGGCCCACATGCTTCTACCCAGTCACTGGGTTGAAAATAAAGTATTAGGCCAGGCTCTGATATCTCACACCTATAATCCTAGTTACTCAAGAAGATGAGATCTTACATTGAGGACTTTTATCTCCAATTAATCATCAAAAAGCCAGAAATGGAGCCAGATCAGGCAGACAAATTCAAGACTTTTATCTCCAGCTAACTAGAAAAAAAGCTGGAAATTGATGTATAATTCAAGTGGTAGAGCACCATTCCCAAGTGAAACAGGGCCTTGAGGTCAAGCCCCAGTACACACATACACACAACTACCACCACTACCACCACACACACACCACTACCACCACCAAAGTTGTTGAAACCCTATTTTATTCTCTGAGTATATTTAGTGAGAGACAAACATTTAAAATTCATATGAATGCCTTTCTTAACTATAAACAGATTATTTTATATGCATTAACTGTAAACAAAATACCTAAAGAGGATTACTGCAAAACAACTAGCTAGCCCTCCCAATGGAGAATAATTTTCTACCAATTCACAAATTAGGTCCCAGGGTACTGAAAGCAAAAGCTGTAAGGGTCATTCAGACTAGTACTTGAGAATCTCAAGAGCTTCAGTAATTAGTTTTGGTCTGCTCTGCATAGAGAATAGTAAAGCCTTAAGAGAGCAGAAAAAACCTGGGTGAGATGAGTGTGACAAATACATGCACTAGTGAATAGAATGGAAAATTTTTTCCACATGTCAGGTGAATTTTGCTTTGTTTTGTTACCTATACTAGTTTGAACTGAGGACCTGTGCTTGCTTGGCTTGTTTGCCTTCAACTTGCTTCTTGCTGGTTACTTTAGAGATGGAGTCTTCACGTGGATATTTCTACCCTAGGCTGGCTTTGAATTGGGATCCTCAGATCTCAGCCTCCTGAGTAGCTAGGATTATTGATGTGAGCCACCCACATCCAGCCCTGGGCTCTATTTAAAATACAAAAACCAGTTGCTGGTGGCTCACACTAATAATCCTAGCTACTCAGATGGCTTAGAGCAGAGAGGATCGCAGTTCAAAGCCAGCTCTGGCAGGAAAGTCCATTTAACTTACTTCCAATTAACCACTACTGGAAGTGGTGCTGTAGCTCAAGAGTGGTAGAGTGCTAGACTTGAGCCAGAAAACTCAGGGACAACACCCAGGCCCCAGTTCAAGTCCCAGGACTGACACAAAACATGTCAACAGAAATAGCCAGATGCCAGTTTCTCACTTGTAATCCTTGCTAGTAAGAAGCTCTGCTATAATAGTTTTGGTGTTTATAAGCCTTTACTAGAGGGTCAGTTCACTTGATCATCTTCAGTCTCCCAAGTACAATTGGATTGATTTTTATAAATAATGAGTTCAAACTAGAAGCCTAATAGAGGTTTGGCTGGGATCTAGACACAGGATATCACTACTTTCTCATTTTCCTAGTGCATTAATCCCAATTACTAAATTAGTGTTGGTTTTACATACTTAGTAAGCTTTTATGTGAAAGGGTCTTTGAAGTCAACAGATAAAAGGTGTCTAAAGGTGTAAAATACCAATAAGCTAGGCGGTTAAGAGGGTAAGGATCTACCTGGACTACAAAGGGAGACTTCATCTTTATTTTATTATTTTTTTTAGGGGGGGGTCCGGTCGTGGGGCCTGAACTCTGGGCCTGGGCTCTGTCCCTCAGCTCTTCAGCTCAAGGTTAGCGCTCTACCACTTGAGCCACAGCTCCACTTCCGGCTTTTTTCTTTTTGCTTATGTGATGCTGAGGAATCGAGCCCAGGGCCTCCGGCATGCAAGGCAAGCGCTCTACCACTGAGCCACCTTCCCAGCCCTAGACTTCATCTTTAAAAAAAAAAAAAAATCAACTAGAGAATGCTTATAAAGCTATGTAGAGAAAAATACTATCTCACCAGGTGCTGGTGGCTCACACCTATAATCCTAGCTACTCAGGAGGCTGAGATTTGAGGATCATAGTTCAAAGCCAGCCCGGGCAGGAAAGTCCTTGAGACACTTAATCTCCAATAAACCACCAGAAAACCGAAAGTGGTGCTGTGGCCCAAGTGGTAGAACACTCGCCTTGAGCTGAAGAGCGCAGGGACAGTGCCCACACCCAGAGTTCAAGCCCCATGACTGACCAAAAAAAAAAGAAAAAAGAAAACAGAAGGAAAAATACTATCTCTCCCCAAGAAAAAGTTGAGAGTTTAAAAGTTTAGTATCAATAAAAGTTGTCAGTTTCTGGGGATAGTATTTTTTACTATTTAATGCTGTTTTTTATACTATTTTTGGCTGTTCTTTCATACACACCTGTATTTACCAATTTTTTCTGGCATCTTGCTGCCTTCAACATAGGCATAGGAATCCTTTAGGCTTTGGGAAGAAGAAAATTTCAAAGTAGCAGAAATTTTTTTATTTTGTATGCATATTCCTGTTTATACTTTTAACCAATATGAAATGAAGATAAGTTAGACTAATTGTTAGACCCAGATTACTTGATGAAACTAAAGTAAATAGATGGAAATAATTTTTTAAATTATTTCAGTAACTTGAACAACTTAGTTGTTTTCTGGCCACTTACAAAATCCATTTCTGGAACCCAAGAAGGGTTGAGTTAAACAAAAGCAGCTATAGCAATTTCTGGAGAGTGCGAGAATTCATAAGTAAACCCATGGGTCTTTTGATCTCATGAGTTTGAGGTGGGAACACTGGTATGAATTGTTTGTCACATTTATGAAGAAGATAGCATTCACTACCACAACAACCCACTCCTGCCCCCCCAAACACACACAGCTATCACAGGCTCTTGCTATTCTGAATGCTTTAAGCCTCTGAAACCATGGCATAAGGATGCATCTCTCTGACTTCCTTGGTATGGCAGATAAGCTCCAGCTTAAATGTAGCCTTGGAAAGGCAGGTCACCTAGAGCTCTCTCAACTAGTCACAATTTAAATACCTTATGTTTATTATCTGACTACTCACCACAAATCTATAAGGTAAATGTCCCTCTTCTCCCTCCCTCCCTTCCTCCTTCGCTTCTTCCCTCCTTCAATCCTTCCCTTCCCTGCTCTTCTTGGTCTTTTTTTCCTCTTTTTTTTTTCCCCCTAGTATTGATGTTTGAGCTCAGGCAACACTCAGTCCTGATAGGGAATTTTTTTCTAGGGCCTTCCTGCACTGCAGTACTCCTGGCTGTGTATTCTGAGTAGCTGGGATGAATCAGTTGGTAATGGAGTCTTATTAACATTTTGCCCATTTGGGCCTCCAGCTTTGATCCTTCTGATCAGTTAGAATTACAGGTATGATATGATTACTATACCTAGTTAGTGTCAGTTCTAAAAGTCTCAAGCTAGGCCAACCAGTTTGAATCTTAGCCCCTTTACCGTTTGTCTTTTGACAGTTTTTCTTTACCTCAGTTTTATCTGTAAATGGAGATAATGGCAGTTTTCTTCACCACTTCCTTCTGTGCTGAGCTGGAAATGAAGTAATCCTCATAAAATAACCTGAAGCTGGGTGCCGATGGCTCATGCCTGTAATCCTAGCTACTTGGGAGGCAGAGATCTGAGGTTCAAGGTTCAAAGCCAACCCTGGGAGGAAAAGCTAGGAGACTCTTAACTACAATTAACCACCAGAAAACAGGAAGTGGCACTGTGGCTGTAGTGGTTGAGCGCTTACCTTGAGCTGAAGAGCTCAGGGACACCACCCTGGCCCAGAGTTCAAACCCCATGACTGACAAAAAAACAAACAAGCCTGGCACATGTAGTAAATGTGTGTGTGTGACTAGTTTATGATTACATAATGAGAGGTCACTGTCACAAGAGTGTTAGAAATTTCATTTCTGGTCCCCATTCAACTATATGTTTGTGAGTAAATTTCCTTTTTATATTTTTGGATACAGTCAGGGCCTTATATTTGCTAGGCAGGAGCTCTGTCATTTGTTTCATGCCCCATCTCTAAATGTCCCTTTCTTGACACCAGTTTTATTTTGTTTGTACTATACTGAGGATTGAACTCGGCGTCACACTTGGTTGGCAACCACTCTACCACTTGAGCCATGCCTCTGCTCTAGCATCCTTTTGCATTGGTTATTGCAGGGTAGGGTCTTGCTTTACCCTTAGGCTGATTTGGGCCTCAGTGCTTCTACTTCTGCTTCCTGATGTTGCAAGTAGCTAGGATTATAGGCTTGAGCCATTTTGCCTGGCCTAGGACATATGTTTTCTTTAGCCCATTGCTCTAAACTTTTACTGGAAATAAATTCGGATTTACATAGGAAACGTATAAATATGACACAGGAAATAGAATGAACTCTTGAGGACTCATAGTAGATAATATAAAATAGTACACTTACTGTGGAAAACAAAATGGTTCCTAAAAATAGTAACTATAAGCTGGGCTTGGTATATATATCTATAATCTAACACTGAGGAGGCTAAAGTAGGCAGATTGCAAATTTGAGGCTTCGTCTACATAGTGAGTCCAAGGCCAGCAAGTACCTGTCTCAAAAGTGGGGAGAGGGCTGGGAATGACCAAGTGTAAAGTGTAGACTTGATAGCCCAGAATACCTAAGACTTGGTTTGATCCCTAGCACTGTAGAGTTGGCAAGGAGTGGGGGCGGGGGGGGGAGGATTAACATAGAATTGCCACATGAGCGAGCAGTCCTGTTTCTTGGTATCTATCCAAAAGAATCAAAACAGATACTTGTATATACATTTATATAGCAGCATTATTCACAATATCAAAATGTGGGACTGATCCAAGTATGACTGAGCAAAATGTGATAAGATACAATGGAATATTATTTAGCTTTTAAAAGGAATAGAATTCCAACCTAGGCCATGATGTGGATGAGCTTTCAAGAAATTATGCTAAATCTCAATTGAAAAGGACATATATTTTATAGTTCTACATATATAAGATGCCTATAATAGCCAACTCAAACAAAAAATAGAAATGTGCATATAAAAGCTAAGGATAATAGTTTTTAGCTCAGAATGATGAATAGGAAGTATTTCATGCTAGTAAACTATTTTGTGTATAATACAAAACATGTTTTTTGTTGTTTTTGATTGTAGGGCTTGAACTCAGGGCCTTTGGTCCTTAAACTTTTTTTTTCTTCTCAAGGCTCTACCACTTTGAGCCATAGTTCCACTTCTAGTTTTCTGGTGATTAATTGTAAATAAGAGTCTCATGGACTTTCCTACCCTAGCTAGCTTTGAACCATGATTCTCAGATCTCAGCCTCCTGAGTAGTTAGGATTGTAGTTGTGAGCTACGAGCATTCAGCTCTCTGTATTCTCTTTTTTCTTTTTCTTTTTGGGTCCGGTTGTGGGGCCTGAACTCTGGGCCTGGGCGCTGTCCCTCAGCTCTTTAGCCCAAGGCTAGCACTCTACCACTTAAGCCACAGCGCCACTTCTGGATGCTTTTTTTTCCTGTTTATGTGGTGCTGAGGAATTGAACCCAGGGCCTCATGCATGCAAGGCAAGCGCTCTACCACTGAGCCACCTTCCCAACCCTCTCTGTGTTTTCTTAATCCAGATTTATCTAGTGTAATATTTTACCCCATCTGTCCTTGGATTTTTGTTTTGTTTTGTTTTTTACCTTTTTTTTTTTTTTGGTTGGTCATGGGGATTGAACTCTGGGTTTGGGTGCTGTCCTTGCACTCTTCAGCTCAAGGCAAGCGCTCTATCGCTTGAGCCAC
>NW_012267229.1:12578094-12614878 GCF_000151885.1 Dipodomys ordii
GCTGTGGCTCAAGTGGTAGAGTGCTAGCCTTGAGCTGAAGAGCTGAGGGACAGCGTCCAGGCCCAGAGTTCAGGCCCCACAACTGGACCAAAAAAAAAAAGTGATTTAGCCCTTTTGCATTTTGTTTCTGCAGTTTGAAGAAAACAGGTCTGGAACAAGGTCTTATCCCCGGCTGCCTCTGAACAGTGGGACTGCCAGATCTTCAGACATCAAATTCAGCTTTGTCTGCCAATCTGTCTGACATGTCGGGACCCGTGCCAAGCAGGGCCAGAGTTTACACAGATGTTAATACGCACAGACCCCGAGAGTACTGGGATTACGAGTCACATGTGGTGGAATGGGGGTAATTTTTCCATTTGTTCACTGTAATCACCTAAAGAGCTGAGTCTTAGGGATTTGAGGAATATATGTTCATAAACCTTGACAGTGCTTCTTTCTACCTCAAGTTTGTAGCCCAACCTGGTTTCTTCTTTTTAGCTGCAAGTTTGGTGCTGTAGAGAAAAGCAGAATATTGCTTTGACAGGTTGACAGTTTTGATGGGCTTACCATTTAAAAGTCATTCAATGTCTTTTCCTTTTCTTTGCCTCTTAAGCTAAAAGCATTGTAGGTAAGTGAGAATTCATACTTGAGAGACTTGAAAAACACTGAGCTCTTACATAAAGTATTTTTGAGGTCAGAAAAAGTTTTCCCATAGTAATAGTAAAGATTGAAACAGTTCTCCAGAAAAGTGTCCTCTTTGATGAGAAACAACATTAAATCCTTAGACATCTGCCCTTATCATGAGACTAGGCATGTTTAACTTGGAATACACCTCACATTTCAACTTTGCCTGGACAAGCTACATTTGTCCTCCTAATTTTCTGTGTAGCCCATTTGAATGTTTATATTTCATTTCCCAGTGTACTGTTCATTTAATTGATGAGATCATACTTTTTTTGTGTTACAAGCATTTTAATGATGTTAAAGTGCAAAAGAAAGCAATTTGAAGACCCAAAAGATATAACAGGGGCCACACATAGTGGTACACTCAATAAGAACTTGAATTCTAGGCCAGCCTGGGCTACATAGCAAGACCCTATCTCAAAAAGAATTTGCACACACTATACATCTGATAACATGATTTCTATAGCCTGTATGTAGACTGTCTCCCTCAACTGCCATGGGGCTTATTTTTTCATCCATGTCTTAACAATAAGTACTTTGTCTCTGCATATAGACACACTGTGCTTTAAAGAGGATATAAGGAATTATGATACAATACTAGTAAATGTTATCACTATCAATAATCTTAACAATTGCCCTATGTCACAGACTTTGGACTCTAGGTAGTATGCATGTTCTATGATAGAAATCCCAACTGCTACCTTCAGTTTGAATGCTTCACACTTAGCTCTGCTTAAATGGCATTAGATAACCCACCTTTTTTTTTTTTTTAAAGTGTAGTGTCTTTTACTTTCTTGGGTTTGTTTGGCATGCCCTTCCACAGTAGGATCTGCCAAGGCCTGGATCAAGTGGTAGGATGCCAGACAGGATTGAATGAGTCAAGTGAGAGCATGAGGCCCTGTGTTCAAGCCCCAGTACCAGCACTACCACCACCACCCTCCAGAAAAATAAAAGCAACAGCAACAACAAAAAATCTGCCAAAGCCAGGCCTTGGTGGCTTATGCCTGTAATCCTAGCTGAGTACTCAGGAGATTAAAATCTGAAGATTGCAGTTCAAAGGGAGCCCTAGCAGGAAAGTCCCTGAGACTATTATCTCCAATTAACTACCTCAAGCCCGAAGTAGAGCTGTGGCTCAAAGTGATAGAATGCTAGCCTTGAGCAAAAGAGCTCAGGGACAGCTTGGAGACCCTGAGTTCAAGTCGTAGGAACAATACCCCTGCCTAAGTATAGTGAATTGTAACATTCTTAAAACATGTCAACATATGTTAGTTTCTACTAAGTGCTAAAATTGGACCAGACAATATAGGACAAAAATGTATCAAAATTATTTTCTTTTAAAAAAAGCATTATATTTGTTGGTTTCAAGTATATATAACAAATGTTATGGTTTATTTTTTTGAGGGGGAGGGTCAGTCGTGGGGCCTGAACTCTGGGCTTGGGTGCGGTACCTCAGCTCTACAGCTGGAGACTAGCACTCTACCACTTGAGCCTCAGCCCCACTTCCGGCTTTTTCTACTTACGTGGTGTTGAAGAATAGAACCGAGGGCCTCATGCATGCAAGGCAAGCACTCTACCACTGAGGCACCTTCCCTGCCCCAACAAATGTTAATATAAGCTAACTGGTGTGTTATAAAGCTTTGAAGAAATAATTGTAAGGCTTAAGAATTTCTATTTCTAGGGTTTGACATACGCATTTATAATTGGCTCTTTTTTTAAAACTACAAGAAGCCATTCAGAATGCCTCATTATGTTATTCTGGTTTTTCAAGTATGTTTGTTAGGCCAGTGCTTTATCACTTGAGCTACATCCCCAGCTGGTAATAGTTTTTTATAAGTTAAATTGGGGCTTGATACCATGGAGGTTTTAAATCAATGTGATCTTGACTTTTTGTTCACAGCAATCAAGATGACTACCAGCTTGTTCGAAAATTAGGCAGAGGTAAATACAGTGAAGTATTTGAAGCTATCAACATCACAAATAATGAAAAGGTTGTTGTTAAAATTCTCAAGGTGAGTAGAAGAGAGAAAATTTTAGAGGATTTGATATGTAGGGTTTAAAAACTAATATAAATGACTTTTTTTTATAGAACTAGCTTGAAAGGTTGTTGGAGTACTTTAGCCCTTTATTACATCTTCTGAAGTCAATAAAGCAAATGATACTTTTTTTGTGTGTGTGTGCCTATCCTGGGTCTTGAACTCAAGACCTGAATGTTCTCCCTGAGATTTTTTGCTCAAGGATAGCGCTCTACCACTTGAGCCACAGCTCTGCTTCCATCTTTTTAATGGTTATTTAGTTGGAGATAAGCGTCTCATAAACTTTACTGCTCAGGCTCACTTTAAACCGTAATCCTCAGATTTCAACCTCCTGAGTAACTAGTAGCTAGGATTTATAAGCATGATTACTGCCACTGGTTCCCAGCAGACAAATCAAGAATTAGAAGTGATTTGAGAGCTAGAAGTGATTTCACTCAAGTCATCATTAGGTTGTAGCAGGGGACAGCAATAAAAGGTACAGTTGCATCTCTCCTAAGCTTGCTCTAGTGTTCATTTTATGTACTTTGAGTTATAGTTTATGCCTTTATTTTCAACAACAACAATCATTTGTATTTTGTAAGGATGAAGTATCACAAATATAGGCTTTAAGAGGGCAAGCATATGTCAATGTAGCTAGCATGATATGACTGCTCACCCTTAGATGATATGAGTAATAGGGAAGAACTGAGGTAAACTGGGAAGCATGTATTTCTTCAGAAGGAGGTAGATGTTTCTCAGCTCCATTGGGTCTTGTCCTGTAGTAGAGCAAGTCCGGTGTTGCTTGATAGTCTTACTTTGCAAAGAGAAGCCAGAAATTCATATTTGTATACGCATTCTGATGTATAAATATGGGGTTAAGATTTTTTTTTAACACTGCACAGATTACATTTGGCAAATGTGCTACCACTGTGTAACTTGTAATTAGTATTGTTTACTGCTTCCTGTCATATACTGTATGTTTAGCTCATTGTTTCTTACCACGAAAATTTCTCCATTGACACAAAGAAGCAGAATTTCCCACTTTTATTAATTTATAGCACTTTTATTGTCTCAGTAAGACACAATAGAAAAAACACCACCTAATAGTTCTATATATTAAGTAGCTAGATGCAGGCAACTATTTGTTTAGCAGCTTAATAGCCATTTAACAAGTTCAATATAATCATTAAAAGTAAAAATAATTGTGTTAACTATAGTTGCCATTGGCATATCTGCAACTACTGAGCTACTGCATAGCTTTTCACATGTTGGAATGAGATTAGATACTGATTTTGATTTCCTAGTCCACATTGATGGCTTGTACAGTACTTGCTTTTTATCATGTCAACTGCTGAAAACCAAAGCTCACAAAATTGGATCCTCAAAAGGAATATAGTACTAAAATGCCATGTTGAAATCATGAACTGCTCTATGCTGGTAGTGTTAGTGTTTGGCAGGTTTCAAGTATTGATTGTTGAGTTTGTCCCCAAAATTTAAACTGTCTCACCATGCCCAAAAATTTTAAGTGTTTATATCTCTCTTATAACATCTAGAAAGAAAACTAGACTGGAAATCAAAACAATTGTCTTTTAAATCCAGATCCTAATACAATCAGTTAACCATGGTGAAAGTAGAGATGATCTTGCCTTATATACGAAACTGTTGGAAAGTGCAATTCTTAGTAAATGCAGTTCTTAGTAAATGGAAAGGTATGTGACAAAAAGAAATCACCTATTTAGCCCCCCACACAAGACACAAATACGGGTACAATGGTTCACAATAGGGTAAAAGTAGAGGAAGTTTCCTATTCCTGGTTTCAGGCTGAATGGGAAGAGAGTTTGTATAGGTCAATTAGGGGTAGGGAACCACACTCTAGAGTACACCAAGGAAAGAAGACAGAAAGAAATAATTGAGCAAAGTGTTTGATGTTAACTCGGAAAGGCGGATTAAATGGTAAAGTCCTAGAAAAGAAAATCTATATTTCCATCCAGTCACAAAATTTATATGGTTTTAACTCTTCTATGTAGATGAAAACCATTGATGATTTTGAATGAAGAGTTATTTAGAAATATTTTTCTAAGCTCATTTTAAATTGGAATATATGTATATTATAAACTGTAAAGACAGATTATTTATAGATGAAGATCCTTCATAAACTATAAAGTTTTTTTAAATCTCCCTATTTGTCTGGTAAGACAAAAGTTAAAATGATCATTATTAAATTAGGGTATACGTCACCTACTAAGTCTGTCATGAATCAGCTTTACATAAATTTTCCATCCGAAGGATTCTTTAGAGTAATTTAATAATACCTTTTGTCATAAAGCAACTATTGGGAAATACTGAAATAGTGGAGAACAGGAAGTAGATTGTGGGTTAGTCTCTGGATGGGGAAATAGTCCTCTCTACGTAGGCTACCTGATCAAAGAGAATCTGAATAGTTGAGGCAAGAAAATAAATAAGTACTATTTAGTGGTACACACCTGTAATCTCAGCTATGCAAGAAGCGGAGGTGGGAGGATCACTGTCCAAGCCAGCCTGACAAAAGCATATGACCTTGTCTAAAAAAATGAAAGGAATAGGGTCAGGTGCTGGTGACTCACACCTGTAATCCTAGCTACTCAATAGTCTGAGGTCTGGAGAATTATGGTTCAAGGTCAGTCTAGATGGATAAGTTCACTAGACTTCTCCATAATAACTAGCAAAAAGCAGGGCTAGAGTTACAACTCAAGTGGTCCTTGCCTAGCAAGCACAGGACTCTGAATTCAGCCCCAAATTCTGCAACAAAAAGAAGAGAAGCTGATCCCATGCCTCCCAGCCAGTCAGTGTACTTACTTCTAATAGAAGTAAGGGTAAGAAACTATGGAATGAATTGAGTGTCAACTATGCAGAAGTCATTATTATTAAAGTACTTTCCATTTATTGTCTTTTTCATTGGGATTTATTCTGTGTTGTAGTAATAACTTTTGAGTGAACTATAAGTCCCTTTTCAGCAGTGATTAAAAATTTAAATACTCTCAGGACTACATATATAGCTACAAAGCTATGGTATGGAGGACTTTCCAAAATAGCTTCATGCCATACTGTGTATTTAGTAATAAGACAAAAGTTAAAGGAGTTCATATACCTGGACCTGGATCATCACCTTGGGAACCAGGAACCATCTAAAAATTCAGTTTCATAAGATTCTAATTTAGTATGTGTAGGTGAGTTTTGTAAATGTGTATATTTAAAAATCAGGTGATAGTTGATCATCAAAGTTTAGTAACCACTAATATTGTTAATAGATATGAGATCCTTAAAACAATTTTGAAGAATTGTATGTAGTGCATTAGCAAGCAAGTTTTGAGGTGATTAGCACCCTAGAAAGATATGCAAGGTCCAATGTAGCAGACACAGGCCTTGTGTGGCTATTGAGCATTTGAAATATGGTTGTGCTTAATTGAGATATAACAATAAAATATTCTAAACTTCAAAGGTTAGTACCCCCAAAAAAGATATGAAATAGATAATTAGTGGTCTTTTGTGTTGATTTATGTGTTGAAATCATAAGACTTTAAATGAGTTAAATATATTATTCGAATAACTTCTATCTATCTTTTTTTATGTGATTAGTATAACATTTAAAAGTCATTAAAGTCAGAGTGGTTTCTGTTGTATTTCTTTGAGCCAGTGCTGTTTTAGACTATGCAGAAGAAAGTTTTGTGAAGGAAGCACAGTTGGACCAAGGCCCTCAGAAAAATATAAAGGATTTCTACACCAAAACAGATAGAAAGGATGGGTGAGGGCAAAGAACTATGGAGAAATATTCTCAGGAATCTACAGAACACTATTTTTGAGTGGAGGAATTTATTTGCAAGAGTATTGATAATAAGATTAGACAGATACTATATGTAATTTCCCAGACATACTCATCTTTTGAGGTACCCTATTTGATTTCTTACTGTATGTAGTCTTAACTTTGAGAAGTTTTATATGTTTTCCATGGGTATAGCTTGCAGGTTAAAGGTAGGGTTTGCAATAGGCAATTGTCTTGAAGGCCTCAGTTTACCCACTGGTTATCTTGCACAAACAACTCTTCTTTCTGTATACCCTTAACTATCCTGACTTTGTGTAGGGCTGTAGAGTTATAGTATTCTGGTTGATAAAATGCCTTTTTAAAAGAGGCGTTTTGGTAGTCCTCTTCTAGATGCTAGTTTGTAAGGTTTGAAGCATAACTGTTAATTGAAATTGTTAATTATTTGGACGGCTCATCTTTGGAATGGAAGTATTTTTTTTTCCTTTTAGTTAAACTTTTTAAGTACCAAGTACTTGCAGAGAACCTGGCATAGTACTAGCAGAAAGGGATTCTGAGATAAGTCTGTCACATTCCTTCCTTCCTAGAGTTCATAAGTAAGCCATTTATGTATTGTACTACCTGTTGAAAAAAAATCTGGAGTAATGTTTTTCACTGATACATTTTTACCCTTTCAGCCAGTAAAAAAGAAGAAAATTAAGCGTGAAATAAAAATTTTGGAGAATTTGCGAGGTGGTCCCAACATCATTACCCTGGCAGACATTGTAAAAGACCCTGTGGTGAGTATAGTAGGCATTAGCAAGGCCCCCCAGGGCTGAGGTGGTGTTAAACACAGAGCACAACTGGCCTGTTTTCTTTCCCATCCCCTTCACTAAGGACTGCTTTAAAAGTACTTAATCAGATATACGTTTTAACTAGCTTAGGTCTTTCTTTCAAAGAGACCTCCACCCACAGACTATTTCTTATTCTTCTAGGCTAAGAGACTGATAGCACTGGAAACTGAAATGTGTTAATCCATTTTGCAAACTCAGGTCCGATGCTGATGGGCGATGGGCGCATTGTCGGGCTGCCTAGAGCCTGGTGAGACTTCAGCTCCATGTCTTCTGTTTGAAATCCATCCCCAAAATGACCTCTTAAGTGTGGTGATGAGAAGCGGGGTGGGCTGTTAGCAGTAGAGGGTTTCTGGCTTCTGAGGCGAGGACTACCAGACTCACCTTGCAGCATCCACAAGCATTGTGTTCACAAAGCCATCAGGAATATTACTAATGAGTTTTCTTTTTCTTTCCCCTAGTCACGAACCCCTGCCTTGGTTTTTGAACACGTAAACAACACAGACTTCAAGGTATAATGTATAGCCAATCATTTCAAGCTGTTGAGTCTTTAGACTACATAGAAAGTCTTTTGAGGATAACAGTTGAAGAGCTTGCTTTTTCACTTGTTCTGATTCTAAAAGAGCTTAATACTGCTAAATAGAAACATAGAAACACTTGTATACAAGTAGTACCCACTTGCACATCTGGTACTTTGTCCTTTTGTTTGTTTTGTGCTCTGTAGTGACCACCACATTTATATCTCATTACCTTTGTCATGGATTTAACAACTTTTGCTCATATCCAGCTTGATGAAAAAGCAACAGTACACGTTTACTCCACAGCTGGCCTTAGTGTTAAATGTTTTAAGGCAATATTATTCAAGAAGGAATGTATTGTGTATATTATAGTAGGGAACTGGATATTCCTTAGGATTACTCAGTGCTGAGCTTGAACCAAGACATCACAGTTCTACACAATAGGTAACAACTTTCATCACTGAGCCCCTTGGGCTGTTCATTTTCAGGGATAGGGAAAGTTGATGTCAAACTCTGCTATAACTACAACCTCTATGACAGATATGTCTGAGTTACAGATTTTCAAACAATTCAAACCTCTACCATAACAGAAGAATGTGTCACTCTCTTGGAGTACATGTTATAGGTATTTGTACAAGTCCATTGTCAAGAATGTTATATAGCAAATGAGTGATTGAGTGAATTCTTCCATTGAAAAGAAATAAAAAGAGGAACTAAACTCTGCAACTTTTTGGAAATTGAAAAGATTACATATAACAGCTCTTCACAGAATTTGCTCTCAGCTTGGGACGGGAATAGTTCTTCTAATTGGCTTAACAGGTTTGGCATCATATTATCTACAAACTTGCTAATGATCTGTAGTTCTAACTATGTAACCCAAAGTGAGTTAGTTATTCACTAAGGAGGCTATCTTTGCCACAGTGCTTTTTATGAGAAAGTCAGAAGGTAAATGAAAAGCAAATATATTTCACAATACATACATAGATACGCATATATATTAGGTATGTTACCCACTAGATATAGCCTCAGCACTATGAGTTTAAGTATTCATTTTTACACATAGAGTTAAATACAAACTGTTTTCTTTAAAGTAAATGTTATATTGCAGAAATGGAAGTGACTAGAAAGATTTTGGAACCTTGGCAAATTATTCAAATCTTTGTTTGCATTATTATGAATGAGATGAAAAATTATCTGTATTATTTTATGACTCAACTGTTGCATTTGTCTTCAACAGCAATTGTACCAGACACTAACAGACTATGATATTCGATTTTATATGTATGAAATTCTGAAGGTAAGTTACTTCAAATATTAAATATCTTTAAACTGGTCTTAGATTTATTAAATAGTTCAACTGATGGTAGGAAGGCAAAGATTGGGCCTCTACATAGTTTTTTTTTTTTAATTATTAAGTAGTTGTACAAAGAGGTTACAATTTCTTTTTTTGGGGGGGGTGGTCCGGTCGTGGGGCCTGAACTCTGGGCTTGGGCACTGTCCCTCAGCTCTTCAGCTCAAGGCTAGCGCTCTAACACTTGAGCCACAGCGCCACTTCCGGCTTTTTTCTTATGTGGTGCTGAGGAATCGAACCCAGGGCCTCAGGCATGTAAGGCAAGCGCTCTACCACTGAGCCACCTTCCCAGCCCAGAGGTTACAATTTCTTAAGTCAGGTTATAAGTATAATGCTTCTTGATCAATATCACACCTTCCATTGTTGTCTCCCCCACCTCCATTTTCCCCATCCTCATCCCTACCCTCAAGTTATATAGTTCAATTTTTATAGAATATACATAATATAATGACGACATTTGCTCATTCTTCCTTCATTCACATGCGCTCCCTACAATGTTCTTTTCCTAAAACACGTTTCTACTCCTGGTATTCATTTTGGTAAATAGCGCATTAGGTGTTCAGAGGAGTTACACCTTCGGACTCTTCCCCTAAGAATACCAGTCAGTCAGTCAGTCAGTCAGTGTGTGTGTGTGTGTGTGTGTGTGTGTGTGTGTGTCTGTCTGTCTGTCTGTATATGTTATGCATGTTTGTATTTTAGATCTAGTGTCCACATGTGAGCAAAATGTACCATTTGTCTGAGTCTGACTTAACAATTCTTTCTAGGTCCATCCATGTCCCTGCAAATAATATAATATGCTTCTAAGAAATAAGAAAATTCCATTGTATATATGCACCACATTTTCTTAATCTACTCATCTTATGTAGGGCATCTGGGCTGTTTCTATAACTACATAGAAGTGTTTTTTCTTTTAACAAATTGATAATATTAGAAACTTTGGATTAATGTAATGCTTTTAGGACTGTACTTAGAGAACTGAGAATGAAAATTGTCAAAACTTGTTAAAAAAAAAAAAAGCAAAACCCTGGTATGCTGGATTAACTTTTGATAGTTTATTTTACTTAAGATTCAACAAGTAAAATAGTAAGCTTTAATTTGGCCTTCAAGGGATCATTGTTCTAAGACTGAGTAAATATCAGTTTAAGAGTGGGATTGAGAGTAGACTTCAATTTCCCAAGTGGGATTACCACATATCTTTGTGTAGGAGAGGTTATACGTGCCGAGAGGTTTGATCATCTTCTCATTGGCTCAAGAGGCCTTATAGCAAGCAGGCCTTCAAAGAGTTACAGATAGCTTGCCTCACCCTGTGAACTAGGAATCTAGGTTGCCCTTCTGGAAGGACAGGAACTTGGCTAATGACTAAAAAGCAGGGATTAGCAAACCCAAAGGTTATGTCACTCAGATCACCTTGGTTTGAGGTTGGAAACTTTCCAGATTGAATTATCTGATCTATTTCAGGGGTTGGTAAGATTCTTTAAAGAGCAAATAATAAATATTTTAGGCTTTGGGAGTTTCATAATTACATCACATCTGGTATAATATGAAAGCACTTTATTATGCACGATACACAAACAATAGCCTATGTGCTGATAAAGAATTATTTACAAAACCAAGTGGACATCAGGCCAGATTTGGTTCATGGGCCATACCATACTTTGCCAGTTGCTGTTGTAGACTTAGATGCTAAAGAAATTACTCTTCTAGGGCTGGGAAGGTGGCTCAATGGTAGAGCGCTTGCCTTGCATGCATGAGACCCTGGGTTCGATTCCTCAGCACCACATAAGCAGGGAAAAAAAAAGCCAGAAGTGGTGCTATGGCTCAAGTGGTAGAGTGCTAGCCTTGAGCTGAAGAGCTGAGGGGCAGTACCCAGGCCCCAGAGTTCAGGCCCCATGACTGGACCCAAAAACAAACAAAAAAGCAATTGTTCTTCTAGGTGTTAGAGGCATGGTTTAACTTGTAGAGCCCCTATCTAGCAAGCTCAAGGCCTTGAGTTTAATCTCCAGTACTGCTAAGGAAGAGACTCTTACACTAGATACGGTAGCACACATCTGTAATCCTAGCTACTTGAGAGGCATAGGTAGGAGGATAGTGACCTGAGGTGCACCCAAGCAAAAAGCAGAAGACCGTATCTGAAAACCTAAGATGGAAAGGACATAGCTCAAGTAGTAGTGTGTTGATAAGGCTCAACTCAGTCCTCAGGCCCCCCCTCCAAAAAAAAAAGTTACTGTACTTCAAAATCTTTTGTGATACTTTGTGTCTGTGGAAATAATCTTAAATTTTAAATGAGATAAGATTTTGTGAGTGGTATAGTTCATGTACTTACAGAGTCATTTTGAACAGAGCGAATGTGGAAACAACTCTAAAGAACAGAACTTGAAATTCAGAGATCTGATTTTAACTGATCATGGAATTTTTTTTCTTTTTTTTTGGGGGGGGGGTCCGGTCGTGGGGCCTGAACTCTAGGCCTGAGCGCTGTCCCTCAGCTCTTCAGCTCAAGGCTAGCGCTCTACCACTTGAGCCACAGCGCCACTTCCAGCTTTTTTCTTTTTGCTTATGTGGTGCTAAGGAATCGAACCCAGGGCCTCTTGCATGCAAGGCAAGCGCTCTACCACTGAGCCAACTTCCCAGCCCCCTGATCATGGAATTCTAAACTGTGGCTGAATAATACTTGTGGGAATGACTTCCTAGTCCTGATTTCTAGCGATGTTTTGAGAATGAAGGAAAATTACATGGAAGAAAAAGTAAAGGAGTATAATCACTCTTATGCACTTTTATGTTTTGCTTTTATTTTGAGAAAAGGTCTAGCTGTATAGCTCAGGCTGGATTCAAAAACATGATTCTCCTGTCTCAGACTGCTGGTGGTGGGATTCCAGATGTGCACCAGTACCAACCATTTCCGTGTTTGAAGGTTTACTCTTTTCTTTATTTCCTATTCCTCCCACAGGCCCTGGATTATTGTCATAGCATGGGAATTATGCACAGAGATGTGAAGCCCCATAATGTCATGATTGATCATGAGCACAGAAAGGTAAAGTGATAGACAAATTTTATCTTTCCAGCCGGGCACTGGTGGCTCACGCCTGTAATCCTAGCTACTCAGGAGGCTGAGATCTGAGGATTGCGGCTGGGGCAGGAAAGTCCGTGAGACTCTTATCTCCAATAAATCACTAGAAAACCGGAAGTGGCGCTGTGGCTCAAGCCATGTAGCACTCACCTTGAGCTGAAGAGCGCAAGGACAGTGCCCAAGCCCAGAGTTAAAGCCCAACGACCAACAAAAACAGAAAGGAAGGAAGGAAGGAAAGAAAGAGAAAGAAGGAAGGGAGGAAAGAAGGAAAGAAAGAAAGAAACTGGCAAAGCCAGTGGCTTGCTTACCTCCAATTAAATACCATAAAGCTAGAAGTGGAGCTGTGGCTCAAGTGGTAGAGTGCTAGCCTTGAACAAAAAATGCTCAGGGACACTGCCCAGGCCCTGATGAATTCAAGCCACAGGACAGAAACAAACAAACAAAAAGACATAAAATAAGAATGCCTTTTCCAAAATAGATTAAGATAACTGTCAAGCTAAGGAATTGATATTTATACTTAAGGTTACAGGTAACAAAGGGGCTTTGGTAAGAGTGACTTAGGTAGCATTTTTTGCAGAGTGCTCTAATGCAGAATGGGAGAAGTTGAGAGGGGGAAAAAAGGGTTGCTCATGGTTTCTCTTGCTTGTTCTCTCTTCCTTTCAGCTACGGCTAATAGATTGGGGTTTGGCTGAGTTTTACCATCCTGGCCAAGAATATAATGTCCGAGTTGCTTCTCGATACTTCAAAGGTCCTGAGCTACTTGTAGACTATCAGGTAAGAAGAGAAGGGCAAGAATTTCAGTCCTAGGTTTATTCTGCACATCATTTACAAAAATCTCACTTTTTTTGCCAGGCGCCAGTGGCTCACCCCTGTAACCCTACCTACTCAAGAGCCTGAGATCTGAGGATCGAGGTTCAAAGCCAACCTGGGCAGGAAAGTCCATGAAACTTACCTCTAGTAAAGCACAAGAAAACCAGAAGTGGGGCCAGGAAGGTGGCTCAGTGGTAGAGCACTTGCCATGCATGCATGAGGCCCTGGGTTAAATTCCTCAGCACCACATAAGCAAAAAGAAAAAAGCCAGAAGTGGTGCTGTGGCTCAAGTGGTAGAGCACTAGCCTTGAGCTGAAGAGCTGAGGGACAGCGCCCAGGCCCAGAGTTCAGGCCCCATAACCGGACCCAAAAAAAAAAAACCAGAAAACCAGAAGTGGCACTATAGCTCAAGTGGTAGAACGCTAGCCTTGAGCTGAAGAGCTTGAGGGCCAGCACTCAGGTCCAGAGTTCAAGGCCCATGACCAACAAAAAAAAATTACACTTTTTTTTTTGTAAGCCATTATGTATATCCATAGCTTTTCCTTTTCTGCAATGTATAGCAGATAAATCACCTCAGTTCACCTCCAGAAGTTATGTTGTTTTTGTTGTCATGCCAATAGTATATGACAGATCTGCATTTGATGATGTTAAAGAAGTGTACCTAATAAGTTTTATTGTACTCAATAACTCCAGAATTGAGAGTTGTAAGCTAATGTTTAAAGAACATTAAGAGCGGACCAGGTGCCGGTGGCTCACACCGGTAATCCCACCTACTCGGGAGGCTGAGATATAAGGATCACGGTTCAAAGCCAGCCTGGGCAGGAAAGTCCAGGAGACTCTTTCTCCAATAAACCACCAGAAAACCAGAAGTAGTGCTGTGGCTCAAGTGGTAAAAGTGCTCGCCTTGAGCTGAAGAGCTGAGGGACAACACCCAGGCCCTGAGTTCAAGCCCCAGGATTGGCCCAAAAAAAACAAGCTAGGTACTAGTAGCTTACACCTGTAATCCTAGCTACTAAGAAGGCTGAGATCTGGAGGATTATTGCCATTTCAAGCCAGCTCAGTCAGAAAGTCCCTGAGACTACATCTTCAATTAACTAGTAAAAATCTGGGCTTGGAAGCATGGTTTGCATGGTAGAGTGCCAGATGGGCAAGCATGAAGACTGCATGAAGACCTGAATTCAAGTTCTGATATTGGCACAAAGAAAGATCAACGCAAGCTGGAGATGTAGCAGAAGTTCTGTATATCTAGCAAGCTAAAGGCCCCACATTCAACCATCAGTACTACCAAAAAAGAAAAAATCCAGGCATATTGATACACACCTGTAATCTCAGCAATTGAGAGGTTATGGCAGGAGGATCACAAGTTTGAAGCTAGCATCCTTAAGCATACAGTTTACACTCCATCTTCCTATGTTTATATTTTTGTTTTTTTCTGGTCAGTCATGGGGCTTGAATTCTGGGCTTGGGCACTGTCCCTGAGCTCTTCAGCTCAAGGCAAGCACTCTACCACTTGAGCCACAGTGCCACTTCCTGTTTTCTGGTGGTTAATTGGAGATAAGAGTCTCACAGACTTTCCTACCTGGGCTGGCTTTGAACCTCGATCCTCGGATCTCAGCCTCCTGAGTAGCTTGGATTATAGGCATGAACCACTTGCATCTGCCTTCCTATGTTGTTTAATCTGATACCTTAAAAATGTTTCAAGCTGGGCACCAGTGGCTCGTTCCTGTAATCCTAGCTACTCGGGAGGCTAAGATCCAAGGATCACAGTTCATAGCCAGCCTGGACAGGAAAGTACATGAGACTTTTATCTGTACTTAACTACCAAAAAAAAGCCAAAAGTAGAGCTGTGACTTAGTGGTAGAGCATTAGCCTTGAACAAAAAGAAGCTCAGGAACAGCACTCGAGCCCTGAATTGAAGCCCCAGGGCCAGCAAACACACAAAAAAAGTTTCATATCTTGACCTAAGAATTCCAATTTTGGATTCTAAACAATGTAGTCCTGAGTTCATAAAAACTGTTAATTTAAGGAGTGACTCAAGTGGTAGAGCGTCAACCTTGAGCAAGCAGGCTATGAGTGGCACTAAGTTCAAATGCATAAAAAAAGAGCTTTTGCATAAAAATATAAAACTATTTCTTACATTGTGATATAAAACACTATCATCAGTGAAATTAAAGATTAGATTCTGAAACTGTTAGTAATAGAACAGTGGTATACATAAAAGGCTTTATAACAAGTGGAATTTTGTTTTGTTTTGTTTTGGTTAGTCATGGGGCCTGAACTCTGGGCCTGGGCGCTGTCCCTCACCTCTTCAGCTCAAGGCTAGCCCTCTACCACTTGAGCCACAGTGTCACTTTCCAGCTTTTTTTGTTTATGTGGTCCTCAGGAATCAAACCCAGGGCATCATGCATGCAATGCAAGCACTATACCACTGAGCCATCTTCCCAGCCCCACAAGTGGGGATTTTCTTGTAAGTGAAATAAGCAATAAAAATAGTGTGTACAGTTTGTTTAAACTAGATGAAAGAATATATAGAAAAGATGGAAAAGAAATACATGAAAATGTTACTAAATTTAGCTTTGACTTGGAGTGATTTTTTTCTTTTAAATAGAAACCTTTTTTATTTTGAAGTGGGAAGCCTACGGATTCGTGTTTAACATCTTCCTTTATTTTAATGTAGATGTATGATTATAGTTTGGATATGTGGAGCTTGGGTTGTATGCTGGCAAGTATGATCTTCCGGAAGGAGCCATTTTTCCATGGACATGACAATTATGACCAGGTGATACATATTCTTCCCTTTAAGGAACTTACTGATTTAGCATTATGATCACCAGATGTTGCCAATGCATTAGAAACTACAATGGATCTCACTAAAATGTAGGTACCTAAAGAAGGTGTGGTGGCACATTCTAAACTCCTAGCAGAAATGATATTGGAAGTTCAGTCAGCCTAGGTTTCATACAGATACCCTATCTCAAAAAGATAAAAGTGAGCCTGGTGTCAGTCACTCTTGCCTATAATCCTAGCTACTCAGGAGGCTGTGATCTGTGAGACTCTTATCTCCAGTTAACCATTCAAAAACCAGAAATGGGGCTGTAATTCTAATTGGTTTAGAACTAGCCTTGAGTAGAAGAGCTCAGGGACAGGGCCCAGGCCCTGAGTTCAAGCCCCACAGCCAACAAAAAAGAAAAGTGAAATTTAGGTGCTTGCTCCCCTTCCCACGACCTTTTCAGTATCTGACAATAGCAAATAATTCTCAAAAATTCACTATTTGTTAATCTATCTTGACATTGATCCTCAGGTGGGTATTTTGTGAATTACATGGTTTAGTGTTGGAAAATCAGGCTTTTGTGCCCCAGTCTTTTTAGTTTGTTTTGATTGCTTGTTTTACTGTGAAATATAAAATATTTTATAAAGCATTTTTTATAACGCTGGGTGCTGGTGGCTCACGCCTGTAATCCTAGCTACTCAGGAGGCTGAGATTTGAGGACCACTGTTCAAAGCCAGCCTGAGCAGGAAAGTCCGTGAGACTTTTATCTCCAATAAACCACTAGAAAACCGGAAGTGGTGCTCTGGCTCAAATGGTAGAGTGCTTGCCTTGAGCTGAAGATCGCAGGGACAGCGCCCAAGCCCAGAGTTCAAGCCCCACAACCAACAAAAAAAAAAAACATTTTGTATAAGCCAGGCTCCAGTGGCTCATGCCTGTAATCCTAGCTACTCTGGAGGCTGAGATCTGAGGTTGTGGTTCGAAGTCAGCCCAGGCAAGAAAGTCTGTTGAGACTCTTATCTCCAATTAACCAGAAAACTGGAAGAAGTGGCACTGTGGCTCAATTGATAGAGCATTCATTTTGAGCTGAAGAGCTGAAAAGCAGTGCCCAGACCCAGAGTTCAAGCCCCACGACCAACCAACCAAAAATTTTTTTTTGGTATAGACTGCCATGTAGATTAAAAAATGGGCTAGGGGCTGGGAATGTGGCTTAGTAGTAGAGTGTTTGCCTAGCATGCATAGAGCCCTGGGTTTGATTCCTCAGCACCACATACACAGCAAAAACTGGAATTGGCACTGTGGCTCAATTGGTAGAGCGCTAACCTTGAGCACAGAGAGGCTCAAGGACAGTGCCCAGGCCCTGAATTCAAGATCCAGGACTGGCAAAAAGAAAAAAAGAAGAAAAAAAAGCCAAAGCTGGGTGCAGGTGACTTACACCTGTAATCCTAGCTACTCATGAGGCTGCAATCTGAGGATATCAGTTCAAAGCCAGCCTGGACAGGAAAGTCCATGGGACTCTTACCTCTAGTTAACCACCAAAAAACCGGAAGTGGTACTGTAGCTCAAGTGATAGAGTGCTAGCCTTGAGCTGAAGAGCTGAGAGAAGCATCCAGGCTCAGAGTTCAAGCCTCACACTAGCACCACCAACAACAACAAAAATAGGCCAAGTATTCATGAATCGTGCTTATAATTCTAGCCATTCAGGGTGCTAAGATCTGTTTGCTAGGCTGGTGCTGTACCACTAAAGCCCAACTCAAGTGGTTTTGTTGTTGTTGTTATTGTTTGAGGGAGAGGGGTTTTCAGTGCTGGGGCTTGGACTCAGGGCCTGGGCAACTGTCCCTGAACTTCTTTTGCTCAAGGCCAGCACTCTACCACTTGAGCCACAGAGCCACTTGGAGTTTTTTCTGCTTATGTGTTACTGAGGAATCAAACCAAGGGCTTTGTACATGCTAGGTAGGCAAGCACTCTACCACTAAGCCTCATCCCCAGTCCTCACACTGATTCTTACTGGTTATTTTTAGATGGAGTCTCTTACTTTTCTACCTAATCTGGCTTTGAACATTGGTCCTCTAGATCTCAGCCTTCTGAAAAATTAGGATTACAAGTATGTGCCACAAGTGTCTGGCTACAGTGACCATTTTTAAAGAATCCAGAAATATCACTTGAAATTAGTACACTGGACTCAGAAATACAGAAAAATAGTTTATAGACTATTTGTAAGGGAATCAAACATAAGGCAATAAATTATAGTCATTAACTATAGACATGTAATAAACTGTCAAAGGTGCTGGTGAGATTCTGAGTTCTTTGAGACTGTTAGAGGACATTTTCAAGGGAAAAGAATTAAGCTATAAAGCAGTTTATTTTTCTAACATTTAGACATTGAACCGATTTAAGGAACTTTATGTGAAAATGCACTACTTCCACATGCTGAAATTTGAAGTTTTAACCATAGGTGTTTTACCAGGCACTTGTGACTTCTGTAATCCTCACTACTCAGGAGGCTGAGATCTGAGGATGATGGTTCAAAGCCATCCTGAGCAGAAATGTCCATGAGACTCTTCTACAATTAACAACCACAAAGCTGGAAATAGAGTTGTTGCCCAAGTGTTAAAACTCTAGCCTTGTGCACAAAAGCTCAGGCTCAATGCCCAGGCCCTGAGTTCAAGCCCCAGGACTACCACCATAAGAAGAAAGTCATTAGATGTTAACATTCATACCGGTAGTATGTTCAGTTATGATTAATTGTTGACTTGATTTTATAATTATACTTGTCTCTTCAATACTAGTTGGTGAGGATAGCCAAGGTTCTGGGGACAGAAGATTTATATGACTATATTGACAAGTACAACATTGAATTAGATCCACGTTTCAATGATATCTTGGGCAGGTAAGCTATAAAACAAAAACTGGTGCATCTGTGACTTAGCACTTTGGGTTTGAAATGGCACTTTGGACTGTCAACTCAGATTGGGGCCTAGTTCATGTGGCAAAATCTGAATTGAAACCATATCACCAGAAGAGGGAAAATAAGGAGTCTAGTTATGTTCTCTTCACCAATAATGCCAAGATGTCTGGTCTGGTATTTCAGGACACTAAACTAAGTAGATCTGTGATGAAAGAAATGGATTGGGCTGGGAACAGTGGCTCATGCCTCTAATCCCACTGATTTAGGAGGAAAGAGATAGGAAAGGCAAAGAACAAGTATGTGGTGGGTAGTTGGAGGTATGGCTTAATTGCCTTACTAGCAAGCACAAGATCCCCACCCCTCGCCAAATAAAAATGATTGAATGGCTGTTTTCAGAATTTACTTAGAGGGGCTGGGAAGGTGGCTCACTGGTAAAGCGCTTGCCTTGCATGCTTGAGGCCCTGGGTTCGATTCCTCAGCAGCCATAAGCAAAAAACAAGCCGGAAGAGGTGATGTGGCTCAAGTGGTAGAGCGCTAGCCTTGAGCTGTAGAGCTGAGGGGCAGCGCCCAGGCTCAGAGTTCAGGCCCACGACTGGACCCAAAATAAAAACCAAAACAGAATTTACTTAGAGGAGACCAAGTGTGAGACTTATAGTAAAATTTGTAATCGATTATGGTCAGCTAGTTCCTGTGGGCTCTACTTAGAAGGGTTACAGTTGTGTCAAAACCAAAATCTCTCTTGATTTAGCTTGCTTCCTTAAAGGACAGAACCCTATCCAAGAGAAAGAAAGACTGATGTTCTGACTCTGGTGCTAGTGACTGGACATTGCTAATATACTAGTTACTTAGCAGGAGTTGACAGAATTACATTACTCTGATTAACTTTTGCCTGCCAGCCAAGTACTTAGGGAAAATAGAAATGTGGTGGTGGGTGGCAGAGGCCTGCTTAGCTCAGACACTGGACCCTCCTTCCTGCACCTCAGAGTAACCTGTAGTACAGGTCTTAAAACAGAGAAGACCCAGGATTCTCTGTTCTGCAGCACTGCAATTTTCAGCTCAAAACACGCACGTGTGTGTGTGTGTGTGTGTGTGTGTGTGTGTATGTGTGTATTCTTTGTTCTGCAGCACTGCAATTTTCAGCTCAAAACACGCACGTGTGTGTGTGTGTGTGTGTGTCTGTGTCCGTGTCCGTGTCCTCCATACAAGGTAGAATGATACAAGATTGCTAAGCTGTCAGCCAATGGGGAAGATGTAGGAATAAGATTTGGAGCTCATTGTCAATGTGAGCCATTTCTCGTTTTTCCTTTTGCCCTTGCAGACACTCTCGTAAGCGATGGGAACGCTTTGTCCACAGTGAAAACCAGCACCTTGTTAGCCCTGAAGCCTTGGATTTTCTAGACAAGCTGCTGCGATATGACCACCAATCACGGCTCACTGCAAGAGAAGCCATGGAACATCCCTATTTCTGTGAGTCCAGTTGTACAAGTTCTCCCACCACTGCTCTGGAGACTGACTGTATGAGGCCAGGACGAAGATAGGCTAGGAAATGGGCTCTGGGCCTAAAGTAGTATGCATCCAGTTCCTATTAGGTCACTTCAGTGTTACTCACCTACTCAAGCCTGTTTTTTTCAGATAAGGACATTTTGTTGGGTAGAAAAATAGTTGAGAGGATTCTTGGCTACAGGTGTCCTATCTGTGTCCTATGATAATCATTTATTGGAGAGACCCAGTGTGTCTGCATATGGTAATGTTGTATAAGCACCTTGCTAAAGCTTTGTGAGTGTAACTAACTGTTCACCTTAAGGGAAATGCCACTTGGACTCCCTGAAGCCTCAGGTGCTCACCTCAACCTTGGACTGTTTCAAGGGCAATGCCAGAATAGTTTTAGAGCAAATGTTATTTCTTGCCCAATCTCCAGTTATTGAAGCAGACAGGCTGATTGAGATAGAGAGTAAAGTCTGTCATACCACTAACCCTCTCAGACCTATAGCTTTGTCCTGTTGGGCACTGTCCTGATCAGATGATCTGAGAACCACTAAAACTGGTTCATTCGGATATTAAGTATTGTCTCCATTAAAGCCCAACCTTACCAGCCTCATTTTTTACCTCATCTTCCTACCACTTGATCTCAGAGTTGGTCTTCCCACAATTGGATAGGAAAGGTATGTGTAAGGTACGTGTAATTAAAGGTGAAGGCAGTTGCCACTGTATGTCCCAGGAATATGGAATATAAGCCAAATGAAAAGTAACTACTCTAGGGCTGGGAAGGTGGCTCAGTGGTAGAGCACTTGCCTTGCATGCATGAGGCCCTGGGTTCGATTCTTCAGCACCACATAAGCAAAAAGAAAAAAGCCAGAAGTGGCGCTGTGGCTCAAGTGGTAGAGCGCTAGCCTTAAGCTGAAGAGCTGAGGGACAGCGCCCAGGCCCAGAGTTCAGGCCCCACGACCAGACCCAAAAAAAAAAAAAGAAAAGGAAAGGAAAGTAACTACTCTAAAGGACCATCCCCCTTAGTCCCTTACCCCAACCTTTTTGTCTCTTTTCTAGACACTGTTGTAAAGGACCAGGCTCGAATGAGTTCTTCTAGCATACCAGGAGGCAGTACACCTGTCAGCAGCGCCAATATGATGTCAGGTTGGTAGATTGGTAGATTGCTTTAAGAACACATGGGTAGCTGGGAATGTGGCTTAGTGATAGAGTGTTTGCCTAGCATGCATGAAGCCCTGTGTTTGATTCTTCAGTACATCATAAACAGAAAAGGCCAGAAATAGCATTGTGGCTCAAGTGCTAGAATGCTAGCCTTGAACAAAAGAAGTTCAAAGGCAGTGCTCAGACCCTGAGTTCAAGCCCCAGGACTGGCAAAAAAAAAAAGAACATGTAGATGACCATTGCTCTTCCTATTTTTATACCCTCATTATGGCTGATTTCTTAAGTACCTTCTCTTCTCTATAGGATATCCCTTAGTGACATAGTGACCTGTATGGATTTTCTATATTTCAAGGTGCTTTTAACACTGTAATATTTTAGTGACACTGTCTTGAGTAGAGTATCAACAATCCCTTAAGAAACTTAAAAGTTTCTTGCAAAGGAACTTGAAGTTCCAACAAGCCATGAATAATAAAGAGGTCCTTTCCTCAGCTTAAAGAAGCAAGAGTTATATGACCCTCAGAAACATTACAACACTGAAGTGTAGAAGCATGGAACCATACCTGAGCAAAAAAGAAGTCCTCAGGAGCTGGGTGCTGGTGGCTTAATGCCTTGTGATCCTAGCTATTCAGGAGGCAGAGATCTGAGGAACATGGTTCCAAGCCAGCCTGGGCAGGAAAGTCCATACAACTCTTATCTCTGGTTAACCCCTAGAAAACTAGAAGTGGAGCTGTGTCTTAATGTGGTAGAGCACTAGTCTTGAGCAAAAGAGCTCAGGAACAGTGCCTAGGCCCTGAGTTCAAGCCTTACAACAACAACAAAAAAGATGTTCTCAATAGCTGTATGCAGTAGTGCAGAGGCCTGTCATCTGCAGTGACACAGGGAGGCACAGTAGCTAGCAGAATTACATTCCAGACATAAAATGAGTACCTACCTTGAAAATAACCAAAGCAGGCTAGGCACCAGTAATCCTAGCTGCCTATAGTCCTAGCTGCTCAGGAGGTCTAAGGATTGCACTTTAAAGTCAACCTGTGCAGAAAAACCTAAGAGACTTCAGTTAACCACCAAGAAGTCAGAAGTGGAGCTGTGGCACTACCTTGAGCAGAAAAGCTCAGGAACAGTGCCTAAGCCCTGAGTTCAAGCCCCAAGACTGTCACAAAAAATATAAATATAAAAAGAGGTACAAAAATGGATTGAAGGTGCCAGCCTAGCAAGCTCAAGTCCTGAGTTCAATCCCCAGTACACCATCCCCCAACAAAAAGAAGGAGGACTGTTATATGACCTATTACACACACACACACACACACAAGAAATTAAGCTAACAAGGTAATTGTAGTAAAGAGGTAGAAGAAACCAAATGGAAGTGATTCTAAAATATAATTTTAGTCTGGTGCTATTTAAATCATTATCATGGTTTAAAACAAGCCAGGGCAAAAAATGTCGACACTCCATCTCATAAAATAACCAACTGAGGGGCTGGGAATGTGGCTTAGTGGTAAGTGCTTGGCATGAAGCCCTGGGTTCAATTCCTCAGTACCACATACATAGAAAAAGCTAGGAGTGGTGCTGTGGCTCAAGTGGTAGAGTGCTAGCCTTGAGCAAAAAAAGCTCAGGGACAGTGCCCAGGCCCTGAGTTCAAGCCCTAGGACTGGCAAATAACCAACCAACTGAGCCAGATGCCGGTCGTTTGTATCTGTAATCCTAGGTACTCAGAAGGTTGAGATCTGAAGACCACAGTTCAAGGCTAGTCTTGGCAGAAAAGTCTGTGAGACTCTTATCTCCACTTAATCACAAAAATAGCTAGAAGTGGTTTTATGGCTCAAATGGTAGAACACTAGCCTTATGCAAAAAGGAGCCCAGGAACAGCACCTAGGTTGACTTCAGGCCACAGGACTAGCAAAAACAACAATAATAATCAACAAAAAGTGGGGCTAGAGATGTAGCTAAAGTTGTAGAATGCCAACCTAGCAAGCACAAAGCTTTGAATTCAAACCTGAGAACCACTGGGGGAAAAAAGCCAAAACACAATTTTAGCATACAGATGAGAAGAGCTCCTTTTCTTGCTTACGGTGATTTACTAGTTTTAACTGCTCTTGGCTGTCAAAACAAAATGGCATATAAGCACATGCACTGTATCTAAAGTCCTGTGCTGTGCAATGTGGTAGTGACTAGCTACATGTGGCTATTTAATAGAAATTAAGTAAAACTAAAAGGTTGAACCTTCTAACTTCAACCTTCTGAGAGCCAGCCTGTTGCACTTAGCTCGTTGCCACCTTTTTTCCTCTTTGTTTGGATTCAGAGAAATTTATTGGTTTCATTGGATTGTATGTGTGTGTGTGTGTGTGTGTGCGCGTGCGTGCGTGCATGCATGTGTATGTGTACGTTCGTGTGTGTGTGTGTTCAGTCAGCTTGCACATACATTTATTTATTCCTGATAATGGGCTTTCCATAGGGAAAACACTTAAATACCTCACTTGCTATAGCAACATTTCAAGTGCTCTATAGCCACACGTTGCTGCCTTTGGGGCACCATAGGAAAGCACAGAGTGCTAGCCAAAGGTTCTATAGGACTACTCCCCTAGACAGCCTTAGGATGGAATCCAAGTATAGTTGCCAGTTGCTGGCTCTGTGTCCTAAACAAACTGCTAAATTCACTAAGCTTAGATTTCTCTACCCATCTGTGAAATTCACTAGACTTGCCATTTTAACTTGATTTTGTGAGACTTACACTTGAAGTATGTTTAAGAATCTTGCCAAGCCGGGTGCTGGTGGCTCACGCCTGTAATCTTAGCTACTCAGGAGGCTGAGATCTGAGGATCGCGGTTCAAAGCCAGCCCGGGCAGGAAGACTGTGAGACTCCTATCTCCAATAAACCACCAGAAAACCAGAAGTGGCACTGTAGCTCAAGTGGTAGAGCGCTCGCCTTGAGCTGAAGAGCTGAGGGACAGTGCCCAGGCCCAGAGTTCAAGCCCCACGACCGACCAAAAAAAAAAAAAGAATCTTGCCAAGAGGAAGCCTTCAATAAAGCATTTTTATAGTGTTACTTTGAGAAACGTCCTAGGGAAAAATCTAAGGTTACCATCGTGGTATCTTTAGCTCACTGTCAGCTGTTTTCTTTCAGGGATTTCTTCAGTGCCAACCCCTTCACCCCTTGGACCTCTGGCAGGCTCACCAGTGATTGCTGCTGCCAACCCCCTTGGGATGCCCGTTCCAGCTGCTGCAGGCGCTCAGCAGTAATGGCCCAGTCTGTCTCCAGTTGCCTGAGCAGAGGTGGGGAAGTCCACTCTCTCCTTGATGCAGTCTGCGCCTGGCGGGGAGGGGTGAAACACTTCAGAAGCACCGTGTCTGAACCGTTGCTTGTGGATTTATAGTAGTTCAGTCATAAAAATATATATATAATAGGCTGATTTTTTCTTTTTCTTTTTTTTTTAACTTGAACTTTTCATAACTCAGGGGATTCCCTGAAAAATTACCTGCAGGTGGAATATTTCACGGACAATTTTTTTTCTCCCCTTCCAAATTCAGTTCTCATCACTAAAGAACAAAGATAAACCAGCCTCAATCCCAGCTGCTGCATTTGGGTGGAAATTTCTTCCCATTCCCACCATTGCTCCCCCACCATCCTACACTTTGGGGGTGTGTATCTTGTGCTCTTCTCCAGAGATGATAAAAATGTAGCTTCTCAAGGGAGGTGGGAAGAAGGAGGCAGAAAAGACCCAGTTGATCTGTAAGAGCAGGGTACTGCTAGTCGCCTCACTTGACTTCAGGAGTGCTTCAGTGTAATTGGCCTGGTTACTCTAGTAAAATGTCAAGATGTTGAAGATATACCCAAAGTGCAGACAGATCCTAAAAACTTACGTTCAGTACGAATCATGTTTTATTGACCTAGTCCTAAGCCCAGCTCACAATTTTAGTTTAGTTTAGTTCCAAATTGTGCTACCTTCCCTCCAGGCTCCCATTTTGGTCTTTTCCCTGTTCATCTCCCACCATAGTGTGTTCCATAGCTGATAGGAGAGGGAAGGGAAGTATCTTTTGACTTGGCCATTTTAAAGTCAGTTAGTTACTGAGTATAACATTGCTTTTTACAAAAGAAACATTGTCTCTATATAGGTTTCATGCTACCAACTCTTAAGAGCTGATGGGAGATGTGGCCACACTGGGTTTCATTTTAAGCTTTCTACCTTCTCTTGCTCCTGCCTTCTTCCCTCACATGCCATCCAATGAGCATGCCTGCTCCTTCACCTGGTAAATGTATCTGAGAGGCGGGAGCAGAGCCACTGTCTCCAGTGAAATGGAAATGGTAGACCTGTAATTGTGGGAAACTATCAACTCTCTTGTTACAACCCTGCCACCCCTTGCTGTGTGTATATATATAATACTTTGTCCTTCATATGTGAAAGATCCAGTGTTGGAATTCTTTGGTGTAAATAAACGTTTGGTTTTATTTATCAAGGTTAGATTTAAGTTCCCTGTGTAAAGGTCTTGCTGGGTGGGTGTCTCACATTCAAATCTGAGGGGCCTACAGCCCTGTACCATGGAGGCTTCCCAAGGCCCCAATTTTTATACACCCCTCATTTGACCATGGTACCAGGCAGGGCAGAGAGGCCTTAAAAAAAGCACCACAAGCCAAAGCGTCTCTGGGGATTAAGGATCCTTTGCCATAAACTCATTTTGTGTCTCAGCAGTGCAGGGATTGGGGAATGGGAAAAGTCGCCAGTTTTTGTGTTTGTGTGTATGTATAAAGTGGACTTTCCACTGGAATCCAACCACCTAAGTTTATCAGGTGCTTCACTGAGGAAGCCTAGTTTTTTAAGCACAATAGTAAAACCATCAGCTCTGTATTTTCTCCTGTTACTTCATTACAGTAGCTGCTTGTGGGGACTAGGAAAAAATTCTTCCAACATATTTTAAGGCCTGAAATCTTAGTTCCCCATTCTCCTACCTTTATAGATTGACCAGCCTTTCTCACCTGGCATCATAAGTAAAGGATTGTTTGGGAAGTTGAATTAAATGAACTCATCTAACTTTGTAGCCCACCTTGGCTGACAGAATCTAATGGTAGACTCTGGAGGAAGCTCAGGTCTCCTTTTATATAAGGCTTCTCATGCACAGGGAGAGCTGACTGGAAAGCATGCTGCAAGTGGCCATTTAGCAGTGACTACTTACTGGACTTGGCCCTCATGTCCTAGAATGCCGCGCACACGTGCTCGTGCAGGTTTAGTTACCATATGGGATTTGTGTAGAAGCTAAAAGCACCAATGTGCCAGCAATGCAGTTTGTAATTGCATTTGCACCAGGGTGTCATTTTAACCAGACTCTTAGGACTGATGAATTATTTCTTTTTAGGTGGAGAGAAAGGTTGTAAATTAAGACCCACTCTTAACAGCTCAGAAATGTAGGTGTGGAGCAGGGGTGGAAAGCTGCAGATAGCCAGGCCTCCTCGCACCCCTCAGACTGGCAAGGGCTGAAGGAGAATGCAGAGGACTCTGAAGTGCCACCCAAGAGCCTTTCAAAATAAACAAGTTTCAAATGCTACTTAAGGAGTCACTGCAGGAGCATGGAGACCCATTGGGTGGGGAGGGAGGGGGCAAGGGTTTACAGAGTAACAACTTGTGTGTTGTTGTAAATTACCTCATCTGTATACCTTGTATTGGACACTTTCTCGGCACTACCTGTGTCTGCATTGCCTAAATGGCAGGAAATAGATGCCAATGGAAAACAGCGGTCTTGGCAGTTACTCTGAAAGGTTTTTAAACTATTTTTTAACTTTGTTTGAAGTGCCCCCCCTTTTTTTTTTAAGTTTAAACTCAGAAGTCCCTCCTTGATTTATTGGTTGTAATTGTATTGTAATTGGTATAACTAAAACATAAGTGTGCTGGGAAGAAGTTGTGCCATGAAGGTCTATAATTTTTTTTTAAATAAAAGCATTTAAATAAATGAAATGTCCCTGTAGCCTGAGCAATTCTGCTTCTCCAACCGACAGTGTGTGTGGTAAATGGCTTCATTTTCATGTGATTTAATCGGGTTTCTGGAGGTGCCAGGGGGGATGAATTGAGTTCCCTGAGGAGCTCTGAGGTCTGGGAATTTTGACATAGAGGCGTAGTATAGCTTCACAGAGATTATCTGGAGAGCATTAGAACCTTGCCCTTGACTTTGTAGTGGTGATATTAACAACATACAGGCCAGATGGATCAATAGACAGTTGAGCCCAAGGTCTTGCACTTGCAAGTGGCACTCTGCCACTTGAGCCATGCCTCCATCCCTTTTTATTTTAATTTTCAAATATAATCTTAATGCTTTTTGCCTGGGCTGGTCTTTGGACCAAGATCCTCTTACCCATGCCACCCAAGAAAGCAGGATTATAATCATGCACTGCTGTGCCTAGCTAAGAAAATAACATGCCCCTAGTGAAATTAAAGATGCTAAAGGCTTAGTGAGTGATGATTCTGGCCAGTTTAGCAAAGTTAAATGCTGAAATGTGTTTTCTATCACCTGTGTGTAATAGGACATATGTGTCTCAGGACCTGAGCACTGTCCCTGAGCTTCTTTTAAGACTAGTACTCTACCACTTGAGCCACAGCTCCACTCGGGCTTTTTGGTAGTTTAGTGAAGATGAGAGTCACAGACTTTACTGCCCAAGCTGGCTTCAAACCACAATCCTTGTATATCAGATTCCTGAGTAGCTAGGATTATGGGCATGAGCCACTGGCACCTGGCACCAGATATTTAGGCTCTTCAAGTAAATCTAGACATACAGCAGGTGTCACTGCACATTCTGGGGTTCCATCATATGTAAACAGTTACTGGGCTACTTGTCTGGATTTAGAGTTTCTTCCATTGACAAGTAAGTACTTGGTGGACTTTATAAACCTTTGATATGGTAGGTTTAACCACTTCAGAGAAACAGTTTTAAGGAACTGTGAATGCTGAGCCAGAGCACTCTGGCTGCATTACTTTTGGATTATTTACTAAGTCTTTGTGCAATTTCACAAATGGCTGGTGCCTATAATCCTGACTACTCAGGAGGCTGAGATTGAGGATTTAGTTTAAAGCCAGTCTGTGCAAAAAAGACCGTGAAAGTATTTCTAATCAAGAAGCCTAAGTAGAGGTATGGTTCAAGTGATAGAGTGCCAGTTTAAGAATATAAATGGAGCTCCCAGTTTTCCCTTTTTCCATGCATATATCCTCTTCCTCACCACCCAAAAGGTGGTGAAAATTTGGGATAAAAAATAGTTTTATGGCCACGTACTGGTGGCTCATGCCTGTACTCACGCCTGTAATCCTAGCTACTCAGGAGGCTGAGATCTGAGGATCACACTTCAAAGCCAGCCCTGGCAGGAATGTTCATGAAACTCTTATCTCCAATTAACCACCAGAAAACTGGAAGTTGCACTGTGGCTCAAGTGGTAGAGTGCTTGCCTTGAGCTAAAGAGCTCAGGGACAGCGCCCAGGCCCAGAGTTCAAGCCCCAGGACCAACAACAACAAAAAAAGTTTTATGCATTAGCTTTTGGGATTAGATGAAACATGTATACAAATGTGTATAAGATGGCAGGGTTGGAATTGGATGTTCATTTCTACTTTGAACTGTGTAGTTGTACAGATTGTGATGGCACACCTATAAGGATTCTGTGGACTTGGGACTTTGGAAAATTCCTGACAGCTTACTAGCAGATGGCAGTGCCATCCTTGTTAGAAGAAAAGTTTGTGTATTAAGCATTCCATGTTTTTACCAGATGAAAATCAGGTTTCTATCTGTACAAAGGCTAGCATTGTCCTGTTTCCATTGTCTCCCATTCTCTCCCTATATGATTAGATAGATAGGTAGACAGACAGACAGACATGCAGGTAGGTAGATAGAAGCTGGGGCTTGAACTGTGAGCATGAGTGCTGTTCCTGAGCTTTTTTGCTCAAGGATAGCACAGGACCACTTGACCCTCAGCCCCACTTCCGGCTTTTTCTACTTACTGGTGCTGAGGAATAGAACCGAGGGCCTCAAGATGCAAGGCAAGCACTCTACCACTGAGCCACCTTTCCAGCCCCGGAAGGAAGTTTCCACAGACTTTGTGGACCTGGATTTGAATGACAGTCCTCAGATCTCAGCCTCCAGAGTAGCTAGGATTATAGACATGAGCTACCAGTGCTTAGCTTGGGATGCTGCCTTAATTCTCTGAATTCTTAATTTCCCTACTCAGAGCTAAATATTTTTTCTCTGTAGCAAATTACAAACTGAATTTGTCTCTGGCTATAGCATTTGGGATCCTTATGGATCACAGTAGAAGAGTCTCTCCCCAGGTACCTCCAGAGGGGGACAAGACAGCAGTCCATCTCTGGGACAAGTTCCTGGAAGGGACTGAGTACTTCTGAGTTGGCAGTACTCTTGCCTCACCTGACAGTTGTCCTGGCTTCTCTAACGAGAGGAGGGAAAAGGCAACAGCAAGTGGTGTGTGGCTTCTGCATCCCACCCTGGGATTCAGAACCTCAGGGAGGCTATTGCTTCTGTGTTGTGAACTTAGAAAGAGGCCTAAGTCCCCTCATACACTTGTATGCCCATTGTGTTCTCTCCTCTTTGGGAGTTTGTCAGGACTTCACCCTCTCAGCTGGTCTTTAAGGGTGAGGTGTACCTCATTACCCCTGCTTAGTGTGTGTGAGGTTCTGGGTTTAATAGCCAACATCATAAAAATAAGTTTGTTAGTAAAGTTGTACATTTCTACCTAATGTAGTAGACTAATTTGTGTACATACTCCTTTCTTGCTCCACCTATATTTGGGTACTGACCAAAAGAATAAACTATGTGTGTAAGTGCATGTGCATGCTATGCTCATATACATACAAGGGCTTGGGGCTTGAACTTAGGGCATGGGTACTGTCCCTGAGCTTTCTTTTTGCTCAAGGGTAGCACACAGCTCCACTTGAGCTTTTTTTTTTTTTTTTTTTCGGTCGTGGGGCTTGAACTCTGGGCCTGGGCGCTGTCCCTCAGCTCTTCAGCTCAAGGTGAGTGCTCTACCACTTGAGCTACAGCGCCACTTCCGGTTTTCTGGTGGTTTATTGGAGATAGGAGTCTCATGGTCTCTCCTGCCCGGGCTGGCTTTGAACCGAGATCCTCAGATCTTAGCCTCCTGAATAGCTAGGATTACAGGTGTGAGCCACCAGCGCCCGGCCACTTGAGCTTTTTGATGTTTAATGGAAGGTGAGTCTCATGGGCTTTCCTACTCAGGCAAACTGCTATCCTCAAATCTCAGCCTCCTTTGTAGCTAGGATTACAAGTGTGAGTCACCTCCCTCCCCCCCCCAGCTCATAAGTTGTTTTTATTTTTTTTTGGGTCCGGTCGTGGGTCCTGAACTCTGGGCCTGGGCACTGTCCCTCAGCTCTTCAGCTCAAGACTAGCACTCTACCAGTTGAGCCACAGCGCCACTTCTGGCTTTTTTCTTTTTTCCGGCTTTTTTCTTTTTTGCTTATGTGGTGCTGAGGAATCGAACCCAGGGCCTCAGGCATGCAAGGCAAGCACTGTACCACTGAGCCACCTTCCCAGCCCCTCATAAGTTGTTTTAAATAGCCCATTTCAAAGAAAGTAATAGAAATTCCCAGGTGGCAGAAAGAATCCATTCTGAAGGTGAGTACTGAAGTCATTAGTGATTGCCAAGTACACTGCCTTCCCTCCCCCACAAGGGAGATGGCTCAGGGCCTTTTGAGGGAAATTGTTCTCAGGTACAGAGCTGCCTCCTGGGAAGCAAAACTAGAACAAACAACACATTAGGTGCAGTTGCCACAAGGATATTAGGGTTACCGGCAGGTATTGCACAGAGCCCTTGCAGAATGGTGAATGGTTCAGAAAGCTTTCATCAAGGAGAAGCTGCCTGGAAGAGCCACACCCAGGACTCTAGAGTGAAGTACTGACTTCTGCTCTCTGAGCTGTGTTTACATAGCTGTAGCTGTACTTTCAGGAATCCCTGACCAACCTAGCCAGTCATAATATATAAGCTCTTTCTCTTGCCCTTCCTCCCATTTTACTCTTGAGATTTCTAGGTCACCTATACACTAGACTAAACTGGTTTAGCCGTGCACCTGTGCCTAAGGTCAGGGGTCAGCCCAGTTGGCCAGCTCTGTGTGGATTAGACTCACAGTTGCTCTGTATGGTTTCTGAGTTCCATGCTGGCAGAATAGCCAAATGAAATACACAAGCACATATCAAGTCTCTGCTTGTCACATCTGTATCATCTTATTGAACAGAGCTAATCCCATGGCCAAGCCTCAGTCCAACAGGTTTTTGTTTTTTTTTCTGCCAGTTTCTTGTTTTTGTTTTTGGGTTTTTTTGGCCAATCATGGTGCTTGAACTCAGGGCCTGGTCACTGTCCCCAAGCTTCTTTTGCTCAAGCTAGTACTCTACCACTTGAGCCACAGAGCCATTTCCAGCTTTTTCTGTTTATGTAGTACTAAGGAATCGAACCCAGGGCTTCATGCACACTAGGCAAGCACTCTACCACTAAGCCACATTCCCAGTCCTCTGCAAGTACTTTAGATTTTCAGTTGAATGTGTTGTGGAACCCATAGTTATTTATAGGGAAACTTTTTTTTTTTTTTTGGTCAGTCATGAGGCTTGAACTCTGGGCTTGGGCACTGTCCCTGAGCTTTTCAGCTCAAGGTGAACACTCTACCACTTGAGCCACATTGCCACTTCAATTCTCTGGTGGTTAATTGGAGATAAGCGTTTCATGGACTTTCCTGCCCAGGCTGGCTTTGAACCATGATCCTCAGATCTCAGCCTCCTGAGTAGCTAGGATTACAGGTGTGAGCCACCTGCGCCCAGCAGGGAAACAGTTTTATATGTGTACTTATTGGGAAGAATTGTTTCCAAGCAAAAGAAATCTAGTCAGGATCTGAGGCTCTTCAGCTAGTAGTGTTGTATTTTTTTAATTTCTAGCCTGTAACTAATTGTCACATGACATGTTTTGTTGAATAAATTAAAGTTTCTAAAAGAAATTAGCTGAGCACTGGTGACTCACACCTGTAATCCTAGCTACTCAGGAAGCGGAGATCTGAGGATCACAGTTGAAAGTCAACTGGGGCAGCAAAGTCCATGAGACTCTTATTTATAATTGACCACCAGAAAACTGTAAGTGAAGCTGTGGCTCAAAGTGGTAGATCACTAGCTCTGGGACAGTACCCAGGCCCTGAGTTCAAGCCACAACTGACCGCCCACTCCTCCCCACCCCCGCCCAAGGAAAAAAAAAAGGAAGAAGCAGCAGCAAACTAAATTCACAAATGGTATCTTGTCTTGGCCTTTTGGCTAAAGATCAAGGTTTAAAAAAAAAAAAAAAGAAGGAATTATTAACTCCAAAAGGAAGGGAGAAGTGAATAGATTTACAGAATTAGGTTGGAAACAATAGTACTGTAGCAAAAATTAGAATAATATTTTACAGCTATCATGAAGTGGGTCAATTAACCAGCAAGAAGCTACGAATAAAGCCTTGGCTCAAGTGGTAGAGCACCTGCCTTGGGTGAAAAAACCAAGTGAGAGCATAAAGCACTAAGTTGGATCCCCGGTACTTGGCATTTGTGCACGTGCATGTACACACACATGATCCAGGCACAGGCAACTCATGCCTGTAATCCTAGCTGCTCAGAAGGCTGAGATCTGAGGATTGCAGTTCAAAGCCCAGGCAGGAAAATCGGTGAGACTCCAATTAACCAAAAAGCCAGAAAGTGGAGCTGTGGCTCAATTGGTAGAACACTAACCTTGAGCAAAAAAGTTCATGTCCAGTGCCCAGGCCCAAAGTTCAAGCCCCAGGATTGGCACAAAAAGAAGAAAAAGAAAAGGCTCTTCATCTTTGCCACATAGCATAAACTAATCACAAAGGTGAAATGCTGTACACAGTACATACAGGTGTGTCCAGTGTATGCCGTAAATGGAGATCTTAGAGATCACCTTAGAATTATGCCTGATCTCTCTCTAAGCTGATATCTTTCCATTCCCATTCTTTGTCTCTCCTAACACACCTTCCTTTCCCTCCTTTCTTCCCTCTATCTCTGAGTGGTACTAAGGATGAGGCTTGCATATACTACATACACACTCTATCCTGAGCTATACACCTAGTTTTCTACACTTGGTCTCATGAATCTTTTGTCTTCCTCTGGCTTTATAGTTACCTAGTTAACTTACCTCACCTATAGGAATATGAGACCCACCTCAGTCTGGCATGGCTCTGGTCTTCCCATTAGCATTGTGTAGCAAGTGGAAGTGACTCTCATTGGAAGTTGGGACCAGCCAGGTACTGATGGCCCACACGTGTAACCATAACTACTCTGGAGGCTGAGATCTGAGAATTGTGGCTTGAAGCCAGTCCAGGTAGGAAAGTCCATGAGATTCTTACCTACAATTAACCACCAAAAAAAACAGAAATGGAGCTGTGGCTCAAAGTACTAGCCTTGAGCAGAAAAGCTCAAGGACAGTTCCAGGCCCTGAGTTCAATCCCCAGGACCAACAACAAAACCAAAGTTGGAACTAATTAGTGATCTAAAATTCAACACTACAGCACATTTAACCCTGCTGGCTCTATCTAGTCTAAACCTGAATATGGTTTACGAGTCCCTGCCTGTACGTGCTTACCTGTCTTCACCTCATGCCAAAGTTCATTTTCCTTTCTACTGTGCCATCTGCTTTCTAGACTTTGCTTTCTCTTAGCTCCACAGCCAAGCTATGTTCTTGCTTACATCCATTTACCATCCCCATCCCCTCCCTTTAAAATGCCACTACCCCCAGGAAACTCCTCCATCACTCCACTCCATCCAGCTCCAGTGTGCGGTTTGTTGCCCTCTTTGGCTGTGACCCTAGGGCTTCCACCTTCCGTAAAACTTGCCACTTCTATAAATGGAAAGCCACTCTCCCCTGCCAATCTGGGCTGTAGTCAAGAGCATCCTGCTAGTTCCAGCCTAGTCTGGGTATAGGGTGACATAATGAATATTTATTGAGCAGACAAATGAGTTGGGTGATGTCCATGGTTGTGCTTTGAGATCTTCAAGATATTTGTGTTTCTGAGTCCTATGGCAGAGAGTCCTGAATCCTGGGGGGCTCTGGCTCTCCCTTAGCTTTTGTTGGTCCGGGAAGTTGGTTTATGTATAGCAAATTCTTGCTTGATATTTTTCAAGGAGAGATGAATGGAAATTATGAGATATAATAAGTATTTGAGGTCATGCTGTCATATGCAGATCCAACAGTGCTGGAGTGCTGTGCTGTCCAGAAGGTGGTGTGCTAACCCAGGACAGGAATTGAGTGTTTCTATCAAACACCTTTTTTCATTCGTGTGTACATGTGTGGGTGCTTGAACTCAAGGTTCTATTCTTTAGCTAATTCACTCAAGGCTGACTCTCTACCAGTTTAGCCACAGCTTCAGTTCTGTTTTTCTGTTTGTTTTTTGATAGATAACCAGAGATAAAAATCTCACCATTTGGGGCTGGGAAGGTGGCTCAGTGGTAGAGCGCTTGCCTTGCATGCATGAGGCCCTGGGTTCGATTCCTCAGTACCACATAAGCAAAAAGAAAAAAAAAACTCATCATTTTTCCTGCCCTAACTAGCTCCCAGCCATGATTCCCAGCTCTCAGCCTCCTGAGTAACTAGGATTACATATGTGAGCCACCAGTGCCATGGCATGGATCTGTCTTTTTTCATTTGCTCATGGGCCTTGAACTCAGCCTAGGTGCTATCCCCGAGCTCTTTTTGCTTAAGGCTAGCACTCTACCACTTTGAGCCACAGCACCACTTTTTTTTTGGGGGGGTGGGGGGTCTGGTCATGGGGCCTGAACTCTGGGCCTGGGCGCTGTCCCTCAGCTCTTCAGCTCAAGGCTAGCGCTCTACCACTTGAGCCACAGCGCCACTTCTGGCTTTTTTCTTTTTGCTTATGTGGTGCTGAGGAATCGAACCCAGGGCCTCATGCATGCAAGGCAAGTGCTCTACCACTGAGCCACTTTCCAAGCCCCCACAGCACCATTTTCTATTTTCTGGTGGTTGAGATAAATCTCATGGCCTTTCCTGCCCAGGCTGGCTTTGAACTGCAATCCTCACATCTCAGCCTCCTGAGTAGCTAGGATTAGAAGCATGAGCCATTGCTGTCTGGCTCCTTTGTTCTCTCTCCATCCCATTTATTTATTTATTCATTCATTGGCTAGTTTGTCTTGTGTTGGTCCTGAGCTTTAATTCAAGGCCTTGGGCGCTGTCCCTTAGCTTTTTTGGTCAAGGCTGGTGCACTCTACCACTTGAACCATACCTCCACTTCCACTTTTTGGTTGTTAATTGGAGATGAGATTCTTAGGGACTTTCCTGCCTGGATTGACTTCAAATCCTAGATCTCAGCCTCCTAAGTAACTAGCATGATAAATGTGAGCCACTGGTGCCTGGTTACTGATGCCTGGTTAAATATTAAAAGACAAAGTAACTTCTGCTCACGGAAGCTCTGTGTGTGTGTGTGTGTGTGTGTGTGTGTGTGTGTGTGTGTGTGTGTGTGTGTGTGTGTGTGTGTGTCTTTTCCTAGAGATCTCTTTTAAAAAGAAAGGAGCCTGGAGTAGACAGGATGTACTGCCTGCAGTTGTGAGTTGGGCAGGAGATGCCAGAAGGAAAGACTCTTATGGTAGGGTTAAAGAAGGGGCTTGCCACGCTTCTAAAGCTTTGAGAACATCTGCCTGGGCCCTTTCATTGGAGACCTAGGTGGTGAGGCACAAAAATATCTGAGAACTGACTGAACTGAAAGGAATGTCCGTGGAGATGAGACTCTGGTCCTGATGAGACAGATGCCATTTTGGATGACAGTCTGCTTGCTGTGAATCTCCTAAGTGGATGGGGCTCCTGGCTCCTAGCAGTGTAAGCTGACGCAGGAAGGCCAAGGTCTTGCTGAATTCTGAAGCAGGTAAGTCTGGCAGGAGCTCAAAGGGCGGGGGGGGGGGGGGGGGAGAGGATTAAATAACCCTGGGTAAGCAGAAATGAGAGCCCATTACTGTTGAATACAGCAGTTGCCACAAGCTCAACAACCATGAGTTCAGCACTTTCACTCTCATTGCGACTATTTTACAGAGAGTAAAAGTAACGCAATGACAAAATCTAGTCCCTGGTGGTTTTGAGGAGAGGAACAGACAGAATGGTGGAAGGGGTGAGATGGACTGGAATACACTGTACACGTGTAGAAATGTAACGGTGGAATCTTCCCCTGTACACCTGATGTAAGCTAACTACAAACAAAACACAAGCTGTCCTCAACACAGGAGACTGCCGCCCTCTGCGGTTCGGAGGGAACTACACGCACAAAGCCACGTCCTGCGCTTCTCCCGCCCACACAGGCCTCCTGCGCGCATGCCCGGGCCCCGCCCCGTGGAGGCTCACGTGTCTGTGGGGGCGTGGCCTCGCGCGCGCCTGCGCATCGCGGGCCCTCGGAGCCCA
>NW_012267229.1:12615224-12696818 GCF_000151885.1 Dipodomys ordii
GCAGCTGACCGGGCCGCCGGGGCCCCCCGGGGCGCACACCGGGGAAGCCAAGAAGGATGTGGGCCCTGGCGAGTGTCTGACGGAGGAGAGGGTCTAAGGTTGGGACCGAACCGACGGAGGAAGGACGCCCTGCTGCAGCGAGCCCGGGAGGGAGGGACCGGGTGGGAGCTCGGGCCACGGCCTCCTCCTATCTGGAGCGGGAAACTGGGGCGCCCGATAACCGAGCGGGGCCTCAGCCCCTGCCCCGCCCGGGGTGCCGGCCACGTCGGCAGACGCCGGTGCCGCCTTAGCGTGGTTAGGCAGCTCCCCAGCTTCACTTCCGCTTGACTTCCACGCCGTCGGTGTTCCGCCGATTGCTTTGAATTACCAGCGAAGACAGCCTTTGGGAGCGTGCATTGGGGCGATTCCTCGTGCACTCACAAACTTGTGCACACGTCGACACCATCCACTTGCAAAGAAACCCCCGTCCATGAACGGTCACACCCCATTCCCCGACGCCCATCCACTGCTCCTGGCAACTGCTCACCTACTTTCTGCCCTAGCCGGTGCACCTGTATTAATGTTACTTAGTTGTGTAACCAGCCATCCGCTGGGTGTATACACTGTTTCAGTCCAAATAACGTCTACGAAGTCATGGGTGGTTGTTTTTTTGTGTGCATGTTCTAAAATACGTTTCCCATACTGTAAATACATGACAGTTAAAATTCTGAATGTGTTCCCTGTGCCAGGCTAAGTAATCTGCTCTGCAAAACTCTACCACTCTACTTTGCCATCCTTTCCCTGGTAGTGTCCATGATAGAACCAACCACGCTACCCATTCTATAGATTTTGATGAGTTCCTGGTATTGACAGATTGGGGGGGGGGATGTTGTTGTTTTTTGTTGGTCATGGGGCTTGAACTCTGGGCCTGGTCACTGTCCCTCACCTCTTCAGCTCAAGGCGAGCACCACTTCTGGTTTCCTGGTGGTTAATTGAAGATAACAGTCTCATGGACTTTCCTGCCGGGCTGGTTTTGAACCGCAGTCCTCAGATCTCAGCCTCCTGAGTAACTAGGATTACAGGAGTGAGCCACCAGCACCCGGCTTGACCCTTTTTTTTTTGGGGGGGGGTCTGGTCGTGAGGTCTGAACTCTGGGCCTGGGCGCTGTCCCTCAGCTCTTCAGCTCAAGGATACCACTTGAGCCACAGTGCCACTTCCTGCTTTTTATTTCTGCTTCTGTGGTGCTGAGGAATCGAACCCAGGGCCTAGCGCATGCAAGGCAAGCGCTTTACCACTGAGCCACCTTCCCAGCCCCGAAATAGGAACAAGGAATTCTTTGTTTTTTTGGTCGATTGTGGGGCTTGAACTCTGGGCTTGGGCGCCACTGTCCCTGCACTCTTCAGCTCAAGGCAAGCTCTCTACTGCTTGAGGCACAGCACCACTTCCGAATTTACTTTGCTATATTTTTGTGGGGTTTTTTTCTCTGATATTTTTCTGCTTATGTAGTGCTGAGGAATCGAACCCAGGGTCTCATGCATGCAAGGTAAGCACTCTACCACTGAGCCACCTTCCCAGCCGGCTTGACATTTTGTTTCTTTTTGTTTTTGTCAGTTGTGGGGCTTGAACTCTGGGCCTGGGTTCGATTCCTCAGCATAGCTAAGATTACAGGGTTGAACCACCAGCACCCGGCACTTTTTGTTTCTTCAGCTCACTTTTTCTTTCTTTTGTCGATTATGGGGCTTGAACTCGGGGGTTTGGGTACTGCCCTTGAGCTTTTTCCGCTCAAGACTAGCGCTCTCTACCACTGAGCCACAGCTCCACGTCTTGTTTTCTGGTAGTTAATTGGAGAGAAGAGTCTCATGGATTTTGCTGCCCTGACTGACTTTGAACCAAGATCCTCAGATCATAGTCTCCTGAATAGCTACAGCCAGGGACGCCCAGGCTTGGGTTCACTTTTATATTATAAATTGCTTCTTTTTTTGATGCTGGCTGGAAGTTCAGCTCACACATTCTGGGCTCTTGTTCAGTATAACCTTTTGCTGGGGTTTGTGTGACAGCTGACCTCATGGCATAGTAGTCAACGCCCACGTTGCTTGGGTCTTGTGACCTGTTGCTGCATCTAGGTTAAGACTACCACGTGCACTTCCCTTGATTTTGCTTCTCTAGATGACAAGGAATGAATTTAGAGGAGCTGTTTTGGTTTTGTTTTCCTTTTAAACATACTGGAAAATTGTTGGCAAAGTTACTAATGCTACAAGTCCTTCTGCATAAAGTTTGTGGTTAGACTGGTTTACATTGAGGACTGTTTTTCTCCATTGTTGGAGCAAAACAGCCTTTGGGGGATGGGGGCTGGGTAAATTGGAGAGTGAATGTAAGACCACTGAACTACATCCTACACCACTGAACTACATATACACCTTCTATTTTGAGGCAAGGCTTTGAACTGTCCAACCTCCTGTTTCAACCTTTCTTTGTATTTTAGGTTGTTAATGAATCTCTTCTAATTTTGGAGCTATTTTGTAGAACTAATTAGGACTGCCAAAGAAAAAGGGCTACAAAAAAAAAAAAAAGACTCCTATCCAGAATACAATAAGATTTTCCTCTTCTGCTTTGTTTCTCAAAGTCCTGAACTTCAGACATAACATTTTCCAGTTACTTTATAATGTCAATATCAGGAGTTCAGGGGTAGTGTAGAGTTGTTTGTAAAAGAATCTTTCTGCCCCCTCTCCCCTTCCTGGTTGTGGGGCTTAAACCCAGCGCCTGGGCACTGTTCCTGTCCCTGAGCTCTTGTGCTCAAAGCTAGTGCTCTTTGAGCCACAGCACCACTTCCCGTTTTCTGGTGGTTAATTGGAAATAATAGTCTCATGGACTTTTCTGCCCAGGCTGGCTTTGAACTACAATCCTCAGATCTCAGCCTCCTAAGGATTACAGGCATGAGTCACTAGTGTCCAACTAAGACTGTTGTTTTTTAGTTTGGGCTGGGAATGTGGCTCAGTGGTAGAATGCTTGCCTAGCATGCATGAAGCCTTGGGTTCAATTTCTCAGTACCACATAAACAGAAAAGGCCAGAAATGGCTCTGTGGCTCAAGTGGTAGAGCAGTAGCACAGAGAGGTGCAGGGACAGAATTCAAGCCCTGAGTTCAAGCCCCAGGGATGGCAAAAAAAAAAAAAAGTTCTGTTTAAAAATAATAAATGGAGGGGCTGGGAAGGTGGCTCAGTGGTAGATCACTTGCCTTGCATGCATGAGGCCCTGGGTTCAATTCCTCAGCACCACATAAGCAAAAAGAAAAAAGCCGAAAGTGGCGCTGTGGCTCAAGTGGTAGAGTGCTAGCCTTGAGCTGAAGAGCTGAGGGACAGTGCCCAGGCCCAGAGTTCAGGCCCCACGACTGGACCAAAAATAATAATAATAATAACAAATGGAGGACTTAATACACAAGTTTAATGCCAAATAATTGGGATGGAATTTTGAGCCTTCTTTTGTTTCCATTATGTAATGGTGTAGTTTTAACTCAGTTATTTGGAGCTATGGAGAAACTTTGAGAGTGGCATAGTTCCTTTCCAGGCTAGATTCTTTTGGAGCTACTCATTTCCTTTCTGGTGTCGGCAGTCTCTGTCTGCGTTCTGTACCAGAACTAGGATGGGCAGTTGTCTTTATCTAAACAGTTAGGAACCACAGCTTCAGTGGCCATTATTTAAATAAGCAGCTTAGGCTAGGGGTGTAGCTCAGTTGTAGAGGACTTCCTAGCATCTACAAATAAGACCTTGGGTTCCATACCTAGCACTGCAAAGATTGTTTAGTGGGTGGTAGGCAAAGCAGTGCCCCTGCCCATCTCTTTGCCTTTTCCTTGTCAAATGAGTTGCTTTCTCGGGCAGCAGGGATTTGTTTATAGTAGGGTATGTTTTGCAGCCAGCTCTAGGAAATCATTTCATTCCACCACGTTATGGTTATGATAGCCAAGTTCTCTACTACAAAGGAATTTGGAAGGTGTCAGCTTTGGAACATAAGATAGGCTTCTCTTGTGAGGCAATAAAGGACTTGTAGAAGGAAGGACTTGCGGAGAACAGAATGGCATTTCTAATTTCAGTAGAGGAAGTATGGACTTTCTTCCTGAGCCCAGATACTTTACTCTCAAATTGAGATTTGTGTCCTGCTTTAAAGTCCTTATATAAAATGTACCTTAATGTAGATAGTATGCAGTTACTTAAATCTTTTCCTGACTATCTGAGGGCAGCTGTGTGATTTTTCTCTTTCTGCATGTGAGTTGTTTATTGCAGACCCTGTCCTGTCTAGGCTAACGGTTGACCTTCTCACTTCATGGTCTATACACTGCCAGCTCACTTGAGTTTTGTTTTCTCTTTCTCTGTGACAGTGAGAGCCCACACATTAGGTGCTGTTGAATGGTTTATCGGGGTTCCATAAACCATTATCTGCCCCCCAAGGAAGGTGGCACCAGGCCTGGACACACAGCAGCCATGGCCCGCATTCCAGCAGCCCCCGTTGCAGGAAGCACATGGAGCTGTAGAGATCTGCAGTGCATGTGTTTAGAGTGGTCTGTGGAAATAGAAAGTCTTGCCACTTACTACGGGAACTAAGCTATGTCATTTACTCTATTGCATTCATACTTACTGATTCCCACAGAACACTAAAAGCAAAACAGTAAGTTTGAAATGCAGGATTAAAAGAGAATTGAAGCCGCCTTAAGAGAAGCCTTAACTGTGCCCTAGCTTCTGAAGGAATTAATTAATGTTCAGGCCAATATTTGCCCAAATCCCATGGAAACCTTGTTGATTGCAAACCATGTCCTTCTCCTCAAGATCCAAGTAGCAATCTCCCTTCCCCCAACATTGCCAAATAGCTTACATGGAAACAGGAGCAGAATAGATATGTCAAAACGAATTGAGAAAAACATTCTCCGCTCTCAGGAATGGGTTGACCAAATTTCTAAATATCAGCTTCCTTGAGCAACCAGGTCTGAGGAAGGTGCACAGATATTCAAACAATGAAATACCTGCTCCTGATTTTTTTTTTTATGGTTTTATGCCAGTCCTGAGTCTTGAACTTAGTGCCTGGGCCCTGTCCCTGAGCTTTTGTACCCAAAGCTAGCACATTACCACTTGAACCACAGCTCCACTTTCAGCTTTTTGGTAGTTAATTGGAGATAAGAGTCTCACAGACCACAGACTTTCTTGCCCACGCTGGCTTTGAACCATGATCCTCAGATCTCAACCTCCTGAGTAACTAGGATTATAGGTTTGAGTCACTGGCACCGGGCATGCTCCTGTTTTATTTCAACCTATGCCACCAAATAAGGTCTTCTATTGTTGGAAGCATGGCTCAGTGCGATTGCTTGCCTGATATGTGCAGGGTCCCCACATCACCCCACCTCACTGCAAAAAACAAAGCAGTCGCCTTTGTTTTCTGATCTAGCAGGATATATCCAAGCCAAGCTTTGGGGGTGGGGGAGTGTGGAGAGGAGTTGTTTTGTTTTGTTTTGCTTTTCTTGGTATTGGAGTTGAACTCAGGGCCTCATACTTGTTAGGTAGGTACTTTACTACTTGAGCCACACCTACCACCATTTTTTTCCTCTAGTTGTTTTTTAGGCAGTATTGCTCTTTGACCCTAGTTGGCTTGCACTGCAGTCCTATTTATGCTTCCCTTCATAACTGAGATGACAGATACTTGCCACCACACCCAGCTCTTTTTCTAATCATATGGATTTCTGTGAAGATTTTTGCCTGGGCTGGCTTGGAACCATGATCTTCGCAATCTCAACTTCCCATGTAGTTGGGCTGATCGGCATGTACCTCCACAACCAGCTCAAATGGGTTCTTGCAGATGTTTTGCCTGGACTGAGTTTGAGCCACTGTATGTTCTCCACCCTCGAATTAGCTAAGATTACTGGCATAGCCACTATGTTCGGATCCAGCCCAGACTGATTTCTATTTCTTATTTAAAAATATGCTTACTGCTGGGCACCAGTGGCTCACGCCTGTAATCTTAGCTACTCAGGTGGCTGAGATCTGAGGAACATGGTTCAAAGCCAGCTCTGGCAGGAAAGTCCAATAAACCACCAGAAAACTAGAAGTGGCACTGTGGCTCAAGTGGTAGAGTGCTCGTCTTGAGCTGAAGAGCTCAGGGACAGTGCCCAGGCCCAAAATTCAAGCCCTACAATGGACAAAAAGAAAGAAAGAAAGAAAAAATTATATATATATATATATACATACATACATACATACATTTTTTTTATTTTTTATTGTGAAACTACTGTACAGAGGGGTTACAATTACATGGGCAAGATAATGAGTACATTTCTTATCAAGCATTGTAGCCTCCTCCTTTGTTTACCCTTCCCATCCCTTCCCAGCCTCCCCCCGCCCCCATATATATATGCTTACTGCTGGCCACCAGTGGCTCATATCTATAGTCTTAGCTACTCAAGAGGCTGAGATCCATCTGGGCCCGTCTGGGCAGAAAAGTCTGAGACTCTTATCTCCAATGAGCCAGCAAAAAAAAAAAAAGGCTGGAATGGCTCAAGTAGTAGCCAGCTCTGAACACCAAGCATCCAGGTGCCAGTGGCTCAACATGCCTGTAATCCTAGCTTCCCAGGAAGCTTAAGATCTGAGGATCACAGTCCCAAGCCAGTCCAGGCAGGAAAGTTCATGAGACTCTTGATCTCTAATCACCAAAAAAAACGAAGAGGAGCTGTCGTTCAAGTGTTGAACACCAGCCTTGAAAAAAAGAGACAGTGCTCAGGCCCTGAGTTGCAGCTCAGGTACTGGCACAAACAAACATAGGATTGTACATTCAGGCCAGTTTAGTCTCTATAGTAACACTCTGTCAAAGCCCACCATAAATTATTCTGGATTATGCCTGTGATTACCAGTTCAGACCTATAGGAACAAGATCATCTTTTCAAAAGGAGGAGACTGCTGGGCGCCGGTGGCTCACGCTTATAATCCCAGCTACTCAGGAGGCTGAGAGCTGAAGATCACAGCTCAAATCCAGCCTGGGCAGGAAAGTCTTTTTTTTTTTTTTTTTTGGTCAGTCGTGGGGCTTGGGCGCTTTCCCTGTGCTCCTCAGCTCAAGACGAGTGCTCTACCACTTGAGCCACAGTGCCACTTCCGGTTTTCTAGTGGTTTAGTAGAGGTAAGAATCTCACAGACTTTCCTGCCCAGGCTGGCTTTGAACTGTGATCCTCAGATCTCAGCCTCCTGAGTAGCTAGGATTACAAGTGTGAGCCACTGACGCCAGGCTTCCATAAGACTCTTATCTCAATTAACCACCAGAAAACCAGAAGTGGCGCTGTGTCTCAAGTGGTAGAGTGCTAGCCTTGAGCTGAAGAGCACAGAGACAGTGCCCAGGCCCATAGTTCAAACCCCACGACTGACCAAAAAAAAAAAAAGGAGGTGACTTGTGAAGTCTATTTTACTATGTGTCCTGTCCCCACCCTAGATTTGGCACACAGCCTAAAATTGGTAATGCTGCTGGCTCGGAGCTGTGATGCCAGCCTATGCCCTCCAAGCTAAGAAGACATGCCTGCCTCATCTCCTACCAAATAAGGAGATGGAGCCCACATACAAAGGTAGTCCTGCTAATGTGTGCCTCATCCTCCACTCACATTCATGTTTTCTTTTCCTCCTCCAGATTTTAATGCCAAAAACAAAAAGAAAGTGGCAGAGATATACCAGGCCCTGAATAGTGATCCCACCGACGTGGCTGCCCTCAGACGCATGGCTATCAGTGAAGGCGGGCTCCTGACAGATGAGATCAGACGGGAAGTGTGGCCCAAGCTCCTCAATGTCAACATCAGTGACCCGCCTCCTCAGTCAGGTAAGGGAAGCCTGCCCAGAAGCCGGGAGAGAACCCGAGGAGCTTTGATGCCTGGGCTTGGAGCAGGAGCGGATGACTCAGTGGGAACATGTAGGAAATGCTTGTGCCCACGTGAAGAGCACTGAAATGAAGTTCTGGCCAGGCAGGATTTACTTGAGTCCAGGCTGGTTGTCAGAGTTGAGCTGGGCTCTGGGCAGTGGTAATACATTTTGAGAAATGTATAGCAAAAGCCTTATTGGGAAATACAACAGTCCTTTGGCATTGCAGTATTCAGTAATTGCTCTGAAAGCTGTTACTTCACTCATTTGCAGAGTCAGGTAGTGAAAGCTCCCTGGGCTACAGCTGGAAAGACAAAGGAACGCACTGTCGCCATGTGGCTGTTCACCCTCACCCCGTTCCCTTTCTTGCTTCCCTGCTCTTGGGGCAGAATGCCAGTGGCTGGAGATTCTGTCATTTACTTGGCAAATCTTTGGACTCCCGCTGTGTGCCGGGAGCTGGAGGTGACCCTCTCGCCAGCAGATTCACAGTGGCATGATGCCCCCATGTGGGGGCTGCTCTGTCACCGCCACGTTCTTTGGAATTGGTGGCCTCAGAGCGGTCAGCTTTTCGTTGGAAGGCAAAGGCACTGGCATGTCCCACTCAGTCCCAAGGGCTGCGCTGCTGTCACACTCCCGATGAGGTGAGGCGGGGTGCTGCAGGCTCCTCTGCTGCCCTTCAGTGTGGGCTGAGGAAAGCGCCCCCGTGTGGATGTGTTAGCAACAGCTCCCTCCTGCCTTTAGTTCCAGCCTCCGCTTTACAGTGCCTTGCTGGTAGAATTTCAGAGCTAAGAGATGTTAGGTTTGGGGGCAGGGATGCTGGGGATCCAACTCCAGGCCTGTGTGTACGAGGCAAGTGCTTTCCCACAGAGCAATGATATTCACAGCCCAAGGTCCCTTAGCTCCCCCTCCAGCTTCGCAGACATTCCTGCAGTAACGCATTCCCCTTCCTCTAGGAAAGGACCTGCGGCAGATGAGCAAGGACTACCAACAGGTGCTGCTGGATGTCAGGCGGTCTTTACGGCGCTTTCCCCCTGGTGAGAAGCTGTTCCATCTTGCCCCATCTCGAGTAAAGCTTCCTGTCCCCCTGTATTTGCTGTCCCCAAGTTGGCATCCCCTCACCTTCCACTGTGATAGCCCGCCCCAGAGGTGGTCATGAGAGAGCGAGGGGCTGGTCTTCGTGTCTCCTTCACACCATAAGAGCCACTTGATAGGGATTATTAGGGCCATGGTCTGGTGTTGAGAGGCATGTGGGTTTGGAATTCCATCTTTAAGTGGGACGGGAAGGGAGACCCTTCCCTCATGCTTTATGGAGTCTGCTCCTAAAACTGCCTCCTGCTTCCCAGGGAGCAGAGCAGAGGAGCCAGCCTCAGGCCTCCTCCGTGGGACCTGGTCCCTCTGTCTTCACAGATGCTTCACCTAGCCTTTACTGCCTCATCCCTGCCCCTGTCGCTCTGGGACTCTCACGCCTCCTGTTGACTGCTAACTTAGTTTGGATAAAACCTGGGCCGTAGTCCAGTCTCCTTTTCTTGCCCTGCTGGTCTGGATAGATGTATTCCCCTCTTTCCCTGGGCACCCCCTTTTCCTTCTCTCCTGTTTTTGTCACATCTGTGCCTCAGATTCTTTCTGTTGTACTTTCTTTCTCCATTCCTGTCTCAAACAGGCCTTAATTTTTACTCCTCTGCTTCGTTATTTTACCTCGGGTTCTTGGCTGACTTTGGGTTCTTATGTATCTCTGACAGTATGCTCTTTGGGAGAAGGGCTCTGTATTCAGTGTGAGCTGGGCCTTTGCTTGGCTTTGGCTCTTTGGGTGTTTTCCTATGAGAGCAGAGTCAGCAGTGCAGGAAGGCCGAGCTTCCACCGCCGTCCGTGAGGCTCCAGGTCTACCCAAATGGGGTTCAAACTGGGAATTCACAGTGGACATCCTTCCCTTTCATCTGGCTGCACGTTGCTCTGCCGTGCTTCGTCCACATGAGCCCTGTGAGTCAGCTGCCATCAGTGTGACTCTCTTGCAAAGTCTGGGTCCCTTGGGGTGTCGGTGTGCATGGATGTCAGCATGGGCCACTGGGGACCATTTTGCTCCTCTATCATGGGCTTTTCAAGTTGGCATAGACAGAGCTCTCTACGCTGTTTATTAAGACCACTCGCTTCCCAATGAACTCCTTTCTATCATATGCTAGCCAGAGTTGCATCTTCTGGAAAGATTTTGGTAGAGGAGCTGGAACAAAATTTATCATTTATAATTTAGTTTTCTGGCCATTACTAATTTCAGTTAGCTGGGCCTTGAGGTCCAGGTTCACCCCAGCTCCAGAAGTGCCTGGGAGAGGCAGGATTTGACCCAGTCAGGCTTGCCGCTTTGGCCTGGCACCTTTGGCTCTCAGGCTAAGTGAGCTTTTGGCCTTATCTTTGTTCTACACTAACTCAGGCAGAGCAGGTTAGCCATGGCACTGAAATCCAGATGAGCGTAAGTGAGTGCGGTCATTGTGTTCAGTGTGTACTATGGGGGAAAGTGAGGGAAGGGGTGACATTTTTTGAGAATTGGGCTCATTGTGCTCATTCCTTAAGGAATTGTAATCTCTTTGTACAACTCCTCAATAATAACAATGAAAAGGGAAGACGGAAGGGAAGCTAGGTGGGCTGAGGAACCGCACTGCCCGGCAGGGCACACGGCCCCACACTTGGAGTCGCTGAGTGTGTCCCCGCTCTTGGCTGCAGCTTGGGGCAGATGAGGCCTTCCTGCAATAGTTTTCTTTAGAGGGAAACACAACTTTTGCCATTTATAATTTTATATCCTTTAAAATGTAATTTCATCCCCAAAAGTTGCAAAATAGGGCAAAGAATTCCTTTTTCCCAGGTCTCTTTGTGTGAACATATTACCATTTCTGTTTTAACTGCTCTCTTCTCCACACAGAGAAATCTCATTGTGTTCTGCATAAGAGTAAACAGCTATAGACGCTTTACCCAAGACAGCACAGTTAGCAAGATCAGTGAAACAATGAAAAGTGTTCTTAGCGATCTGCAGAATTATTCAGCTTTCACTATTTATCCTAGTAATATCCTTTGTGTGAAGAAGAAATACAAATTCATGTATTGCCTGTTCAGTATCATCTGTGTTTTTTGCCAGCACTGGGGTTTGAGCTCAGGGATTCGACCTTGCTGGACAGGGACTCTACCACTTGAGTCACGTGCCTAGCCCTTTTTGACCTTAGTTATTTTTCAGAGATAGCCTCATCTTTTTTTTTTGCCAGGAGCTGACCTCACCCTGCAATAATCTAATCTGTGCTTCCCATATACCTGGGATTACAGGCATACACCTCCATACCTGGCTTATTGGTGTGGGATCTGCCTAACTTTTTTGCCCGTTGTGGCCTCAAACTACAGTCCTCCTGATCTCTGCCCACTAGCTAGCTGGAATTACAGGCATATGCCACGACTCTTGGTCCTCAATGTGTTGTTTGTTTGTTTTTTTTTGAGACAGTCTAGATAGCCTAAACTCCTGCCTAAGCCTCCCAAGCGCTACAATGAACAAGTAGCCACCAGCACACCCAGCAGTTGTCAGATCTCTCAGCTTCCCTTAATTGGTAACCATTCCTTTATATTTTATGGCAGGCCAATTGTTCTGCTGAACATCCCTTCCTTTGAGTTTTTCTGGCCCTTCTTTTTTTTGGGGGGGGGTCCAGTCGTGGGGCCTGAACTCTGGGCCTGGGCGCTGTCCCTCAGCTCTTCAGCTCAAGGCTTAGCGCTCTACCACTTGAGCCACAGCGCCACTTCCGGCTTTTTCCTTTTTGCTTATGTGGTGCTGAGGAGTCGAACCCAGGGCCTCATGCATGCAAGGCAAGCACTCTACCACTGAGCCACCTTCCCAGCCCCTTTCTGGCCCTTCTTCATGTGATTCAGGATTATGTATGCACCATGCGGATCTTGCAAGATGTCCTCAACTTACTTTTGCTTTATTTTCTCTTACTGGACACTTTTGCTGGAAATCACTGGCCCTTCTTCTTAACATCCTTGTTACTGGGTGATATCCAGTGTTCAAACATACCCTCCACCCCACCCCGTCCCCAGGCATGCCAGATGAAGAGCGAGAAGGGCTCCAGGAAGAGCTGATCGACATCATCCTCCTAGTTTTGGAGCGCAACCCCCAACTGCACTACTACCAGGGCTACCATGACATCGTGGTCACCTTCCTGCTAGTGGTGGGTGAGAGGCTGGCAACATCGCTGGTGGAAAAACTGTCTACCCACCACCTCAGGTACACATGCCCTGTACGAAAACTCCTGGCCCATTTTCTAGTCAGGTGTTTGAATGGTTTGGACGCATACCACCCACCCACTGCCGAGGTGCAGGACCCAACCATGCTCACTGGGTTGTCTCCCTGCAGGGATTTCATGGACCCCACGATGGACAACACCAAGCACATTTTAAACTATCTGATGCCCATCATTGACCAGGTGAACCCGGAACTCCATGACTTCATGCAGAGGTATGTCTGTGTGTCCATACATCAAAGCCCTACTTGGCACTACCCCTCCTTCAGTTCTTCTCCAAACCCAGTTCAGCTTTATCACCATCTTTCCTTGATTTATTTAGTTGCTTCAAGTTGCTTTCCAGTCTGAATAATGAGTTCAGCACACAGTATCAGAGCCCTGTTTGAGGACTATGCAGTTTTGTTTGGGGAATGCAAAAAAGGATGGTAGGGCCATGGCTTGAGTTTAGTTGTAGTGAGTAGAGGTGGACAGGCAGGTAGGCGAACACAGACTTTCATATTTCTGCCCCAACCGCCAAAGCCCTGGAGGTGGAAGGAAAGACAGCCACTGTGGGCAGGTTCATCTTCCAAGTACTAAGAAATAGTTCTTTGCAGAAGTCATAGATTAAAGGGGAGGAAAAGAGTCAGGCACTGGTGGTGCATACCTGTAATCCTAGCTACTCAAAAGGCTGAGGTCTGAGGATCACAGTTCAAAGCCAGAGTAGGCAAGAAAATCAGTGAGAGGGGCTGGGAATGTGGCTTAGTAGAGTGCTTGCCTAACATGCATGAAGCCCTGGGTTTGATTCCTCAGGACTACATAAACAGAAAAGGCTGGAAGTGGCTCTGTGGCTCAAGTGTAGAGTGCTAGTCTTAAGCAAAAGAAGCTCAGTGACAATGCCCAGGCCCTGAGTTCAAGCCCTAGAACTGAGAGAGAGACAGAGACAGAGAGGGAGGGAGGGAGAGAGGGAAGGAGGGAAGGAAGGAAGGAAGGAAAACTTAAAGAAAAGAAAAGAAAGTCTGTGAGACTCATCTCCAATTAACCACCAGAAAATCAGAAGTGGCACTGTGGCTTAAAGCCTTAAGCAGAAAAAGCTCAGGACAGCACCCAGGCCCTGAGTTCAGGCCCATGACCAACAAAAAAAAAAAAAGAGAGAGGGAGGAGGGGGTAACTTACGGTTTGGGATGTTTGGTTCCATGCTGCTGAAAAGTCCTAGCACATGCCAAGCAAGTGTGTACTATTGAGGTACCCTACTCCAGACAGCGCAGTGGCCTCATACCACCGAAATTACTTTTAAGCCTGGAAAGATGTGCCTGTGCCCTCAGTAGAGTAGACTCTCATGATTCCCACAAGACAGTATATTGGAAATGAACTTTACAACTCTGGGGTAGGGGGGAATGAGGGAGGTGAGAGAGGGAAGGGATAGTGAGAGAACCAAGGACAGGGGTAGAATGCTTGACAAGAAACGTACTCATTGCGCTACTGTAACTGTGACCTCTGTACAGCGTCTTCACAATACAGTTAAATGAAAAAAAAAACCCAAGAGTAGACTCTCAAGGAAAGCCTCAGCATCTTTGTGCATGGCAACTCCTTGTTCCTTAGTTAAGCATTAGGAGAGCACCCAGTAGCTAGGCTCCAGTGGCTCACACCTATCATCCTAGCTACTCAGGAGGCTGAGATCCGAGGATTGTGGTTCAAAGCCAGCCTGGGCAGAAAAGGCCATGAGACTCTTATTGCCAATAAATTACCAAAAAAAAGCTGGTGGCGGAACTATGGCTCACATGTAGAGTGCTAGCCTTAAGCAGAAGCCACTCAGGAACAGAACCTAAGCCCCAGGACCAGCCCAAAACAAAAAGAGTACCCAGTGAGAGGAGATACGATTTTGTTTATATTTATATTTTATTTATTTTTGTGATGCTGGGATCAGACTCTGGGCTTTTCGCATACGAAGCAAGTGTTCTACCAGTGGTACATCTCCAACCTCATGCTACTGGGTTTGTTTCTTTGTTTCTTTTTGTTGCAGTTGTGCTGCTACTGGGTTTTTAACCCAGGGCCTTGTGTCTCACTCGGGGCTAGTGCTCTTCCACTTGAGCCAGGCCTCCACTTCCAACTTCAGTTGATTAATGGACATAAGAGTCTGGACAATTTACCTCCTAGTAGCTAGGATTGTAGGTGTGAGCCACTGATGCCCAGCCCTCGTGGCACATTTTTAAAACATTGTATTTTGTGAAGAGATGCTGAATCCCTACATGGCAGACTTTCCCAAATGCTTCTTTCTCATCAGTGCTAAGGACAAAGAAGGCCCAGGAGCGGGGAGGGGGGAATGGCCCAGCGGGGAGCCTAACACCTCATTTTCCTTCGCTCCTAGTGCTGAGGTGGGGACCATCTTTGCCCTCAGCTGGCTCATCACCTGGTTTGGGCACGTGCTGATGGACTTCCGGCATGTCGTGCGGTTATATGACTTCTTCCTGGCCTGCCACCCATTGATGCCCATTTACTTCGCAGCTGTGGTAGGTACCTGCTGCAAGCCATAGGGAACGTGCAAGACTGTGTTTCCCCAGGCTGGGGCCCCTGTGTGCAGCTCTGTCAGTGGGGTGATCAGCGCCGAGACTCTGCTTTACTTCTTCCTTGGTGGACACAAAGTTTGCTGAGTGTCCTATCAGTGGAGGCTGAGAGGCGGGTGCCTGGGCCCCATTTGTCAAGTGTCTGAGGCAAGGCCTTCCTCCCCGCAGATCGTGTTGTATCGTGAGCAAGAAGTCCTGGACTGTGACTGTGACATGGCCTCAGTCCACCACCTGTTGTCGCAGATCCCTCAGGACCTGCCCTACGAGACACTCATCAGCAGAGCGGGAGATATTTTCCTTCAGTTTCCACCTTCGGAACTTGCACGTGAGGCAGCTGCCAAGCAGCAGGCTGAGAGGTGAGGGGCCCCCGAGGAGGTGGGGTGCCTTTGAGGGCTGGTGTCTGCGCTGGGGGGTCTGCCCAGGTGCTGCGTCTGGAGGAGTCCCCTCCTTCGAGGCTGTGGCTCTTGTCAGCGCGCTCAGTGCTGTGCATCCCAGCTCCTTTCCTTGCCCACTGGTGCCCATAGTGCCTCCTTTCTTCCTTCCCCTAGAATGGCAGCCTCTACCTTCAAAGACTTTGAGCTGGCATCGGCCCAGCAAAGGCCAGACATGGTGCTGAGGCAGCGCTTTCGGGGACTTCTGCAACCTGAGGCTCAAACAAAAGATGTCCTGACCAAACCAAGGACCAACCGCTTTGTGAAACTGGCAGTGATGGGGCTCACGGTGGCCCTGGGGGCGGCAGCGCTAGCCGTGGTAAAGAGTGCCCTGGAGTGGGCCCCGAAGTTTCAGCTGCAGCTGTTCCCCTGAATTTGGCCAGAAGAGCTACTTCCTCGCCCAGTACAGCAAAGGCCTCACCCTCCGTGGGAGGACTGGGAGGCTGGATTGCCTTGATTAAAAGGGTTTCTGCCAGGGTGATCTGTTCGTGCACCCTTGCCTGCCTGTTCGTGGCTGCCTTGGCTTGGGCAGCAGTGCAGCAGCAGAACCAACCTGCCACCCGCAGTGGACCTGGGTGCCCTGCAGCCTCCCCACACCGGAGAAGGGGAGGCTGGGCTTCCCTGGCTCTTGGGAGTCTCTAGGCTGCCAGGTAGAAAGTGAGCTGATTCTGGATGCTCAGTCAGACAGGAAGGAAGGGGCTACTCAGGTGGGGCCTTGGAATGAAAGTGAAGGGGTTGAAGAAACCAGCCAGGGAGCCCAGCCTCCTGCCAGGGCCTCATTCTCTCCTAAGAGCAGCTTCAATGGCTGGTTAGATCCAGAGTCAGGTGGGAAGTAGATTACTAGCTCGTTCCTGTGTCAGTCCAGGAATCATGTGGGCATTCCCAGTCTAGTGAGGAATAGTCTTGCTTAGACTGGTTTTGTCTACCTTCTCATTCTCCACAAGCAACTTTACTTAGAAAAGATACTTTTATTACTATTTTTAGAATTCTATACACCTGACACATAAGATAGTCTCACTTTATAAAAATAATAGTTCCTTCATGGAAGAAATGCTTCTCCTCAGAAGGATGAGCAGATCCTGAAGTTACTTTCTGCTCAGCTGTGTGACACTTCCCCTTTGCCTTGGTGGCATTCCCAGTGTCCTGGCCCATTTCCTTTCTTTCCCCATTTTCCAACAGTAGGTACCACTCACTTCTTTCACCTTGTCTTTGGGTTTATCTCAACTGCCAGTCTCTGCCTAGTTGGGAATGTCATTGGAAACTTACTGGCACCCAGCAAAGGGCAGATGGGTAGCCTCAAGCGCTAGCAGGAGCCCACACAGCTGCCCTGCCCCAAGGGCCCTCGAGGCCCTGGGAACTGGGGTCACTCAGTCCTTCTGGGACAGCTTTCCTGTAAGCAAAGCCAGGTTGATTTCTCCATGAACTCTGGCTTGGAAAACAAAGTGCCTTTGCTGCTCTAAAGGAGGGTGTATGCAGAGCAGCGTGTGCTTCTGGCTCCCCATTCTTTTCTGGGCACCGCTCTCATGGCAGGTGGTTTGGTGAACGTGCCAGTAGCACTGCGCCTGCCCTGGCCACAATTCCACACCCTCCCCGTGTGCCAGTGCCTGGCTCTTGGCACGCCAGGCAGCTGGCTATCTGCTGAGTTACACAAAGCACTTTAAAGCCAAAACAAGCGCACGGTGGGTCGTTCCCCATGTGCGGTCCTGCCTGGGCTGGCTGGGAAGTGGACAAAGGACGCAGAGGTGGCATTGTGGCAGACATCCTGTGTTCTCCCATGGCAGCCTTGTCCTCTCTGTAAAGTACTTGGACAGGGGTGGAGAGAGCAAGGGAGGAGAGCTTCATGCTGGTGTCCTAGGAAGCAGGTGGGGTTTATGCTGTGGCCTGGGAAGCAGAGTTTTCCATGGCTTTGCTCACATCAGGCCTCTCCCTGCCACTGAGGAGAAAGCATTACCTGTTTACCTTCAGGTGATTTACTTATTCTGTAAAGAATATGTGTAAATATTTTGTACAGAGCCCTGTATGAAATAAAGAGCCATATGTGGTAACTAATCCTTTGTCCTCTGGTAGCCTGGAGCTTGCTGAGAACAGGCCTGCTACCCTGCACTGCAGGCAGGCTGGAGCTGTGGTCTGTGCGTCCCTGGTGGGCCTTGACTTTCCAGGAGACCATGGGCCACCCTGCAGTTCCTGTGAAAGACTGACTTGCCTATGTCAGCTCTGGGGGCAACCCCCACACACACACACTCCCAGTTTTCTGTTCTTGTCCAGCCACCAGCAGCCTCAGTGTTCCCTGCTATTCGAACAGGCCTGCCAGTCCCAGCTGGGTTGTTTCAGGTGTTCATGGATGTCTTCTGGCGCTGAGGGGCGGTGTGAGGACCCAGGGCTGCCTGACAGGACTTCTTTAATGTTACCTCCCACCATGCCATGCTGCCCTTGATGTGGCAGCCATGGGCAATGGGCTACAGTGAGCAGTCTGCCTCTGGCTCACCCTGGAGGGCTGTGCAGACAATGAGTAGCTGGGGTGAGACCAGGGGCCAGGGTCTAGGGCTTCGGTTATTTTTCCAAGAAGTGGAAGACCAGTGTCTTGTTGCCCTTACCAATCCCTTTGGTCCCACTTGAGACAGACTAATTAGGTGACCTAAAGTGGGACCTTACAGTGGGCAGCCTTAGGGTGGGGCTGCTCACCAGAAAGACCAGGCGGTTAGGGGGCTGTCTGGGGTGGAGCTGAGCTTCTAGGGGAGTGGGGCAGAGATCATGGAAGCCCCTACCCCACCTTGTTCCCATCTGGCTGCTTCTGCATGCACCAAGTCCATTACTGAGCCTGGGAGTCTGGCAGCCCCAGGACAGGCAGAAGTGTGTCCCCAGGCGCCCCATCTGGTGGGCATCTGAGGCTGGGCAGTCGCTGGGCCAGCCCTTTCACTTGTGGCACTTGGTACCCACACCAGCTAGTGCTGGGGTTGTATTGCTGGATCCCAACTGGGGTCAGCCCCACACCTTCTGCAAGGGCAAAAGGAGACGACACGTGACTCCAGCACGAAGGCTGTGGGCGCACAGCCCAGGTGTGTGGCAGGACCTGGGATGGCTCTGCCGCTTCCTCTCAGTGCTGCAGGGAAGCTACTTAGTTGCCCTCAATGCGAGGTGAAGGCACCCCGCCCCTTGCTCTGCGGTCTGCTCAGGGTGCCTGGGTCAGCTTTTCTGAGTGGGCACCATGTAGCAGAGTGACAGCCTTTGGGGGGGGGGGGAGGTTATCAAAGCCATCTTGATGGTAGATTGGGCCACCTTGGCCCCCTCCATGGCAGCAACCTCCGTTTCCCTCTCTCTACCCAGCTGACCCCCAGCCCTGCACCACAGACTGACCTGCAAACTGCCTGTCCCAGAAGCTGGGCGCAGGTGTGCCAGGTCTGCCACAGCCTCCCTGCATGGTCAGCCCCATTACTGAAAACAACAGACCCATTCCCAGAGACCTCCACACGGGGCCCACGACAGTCACCCCTTCAAGGACAGTCCACATTCCCTCCTGGAAAACCATTTTAATTCACTTCAAGTGGCAGAACAGGAGACAGCGCTGGGTCAATGCGCTGTGCTTCAGTCCTGCCCGGTCTCTCTCTGGCTCTGAACAGGTTCACAGCAGCTCTCAGAGGCACCAAGCCTCCAATAACAACAGCAGAGCAAAGTTACCCCAAAAATGGACAAGCAGGGGAGACAGCAGGGGCTCTGTGTCCGGGGCAAAGGTGACACGGGAGGAGAATGGAGTTACGGAAGCTCAGAGGCTCCAGCCAGTGAGACCTTTGGCCAGGGGCTGCTTCAAGGCTGGCATCAGGCAGAGGAGAGAGTTGCCAAGAGCACTAAGAGGTCCAGCCAGCGAGCCCCGAGGAAAGGCAAAGGCACTGGGGCAGATGTGACTGTGGACAACAGCCGACTCGGGCTAGTCCTTGCGAGACCCGTGATGAGCATGCCGTCCATGCAGTGCAGGCCTCGCCATGCCAAGCACAGAGGCCTCTCACAGGCCAGAAATCAAAAGCAAGGCCAAAGCTCCAGGCCCAGACCTGCCCAGCAACTGCCTACAGATGTAAGGCTGGATTGGTGTGGAGTCCCGCCATCTTCGGTTCAGTGGCAGTTCTGACAGCTGGGGTGGCAAGGAATTCCATTGACCCTGCAGCGGCAGCCCCCACTGGTGTCCCCTGGGCCCTGAGACAGAGAGAAGAGGAGTCAAGGTGGTGACCACTCCATCAGCCCAGACTAGGCACACCTCCTCCCCCTCCCCCCCTCACCACGGTCCCAAAGGTCCTCCCCCCAGAGCAGCCTCTCCAAGGACGCCCCCTCATCCTGCCTGCCTGCTGGGAGCCACCACGGAGCCCTTTCTGAGCCGCCTCAGCCCCCTGGCCAAGAGCAGAAGCGAGTAGCTGGGCCTTGCATGTATGGACAGCCAGCAGAGGGCCGCGGGAGGGCCCCCCCCCAGCAGAGGGCCGCGGGAGGGCCCCCCCCCCCGCCTCCCGCAGAACACAAGCGACGCCAGCCTCCACGCGAGGTGCTCCCGGGTGACGGGCCCCCTGCTACGTACTTCCGCATTTTCCTCCCTTGATTCTAAGGAGAAGCCTGAGACAGGCCCTGCTACTGTTCCCATGTCAGGGATTTTATGTTTTCGAGGCTAGAGACATGGCTCAAGTAGGTAGAGTGTTTGTCTAGCAATGGTCCTGGGTTATATAGAATAAACAATTTTTACACTATGAAGTATTACACCATTTTATATTTTGCTAGCACTACAGTTTTTGGGGTTTTTTTTGGGGGGGGGGGTCCAGTCATGGGGCCTGAACTCTGGGCCTGGGCGCTGTCCCTCAGCTCTTCAGCTCAAGGCTAGCGCTCTACCACTTGAGCCACAGCGCCACTTCTGGTTTTTTTCTTTTTGCTTATGTGATACGGATGAATCGAACCCAGGGCCTCATGCATGCAAGGCAAGCACTCCACCACTGAGCCACCTTCCCAGCCCCCTAGCCCTACGGTTTTGACTCAAGGTCTTGCACTTTTGGCTCTGCTTGCTTGCTCTTCTGACACTCTATCACTTGAGCCACATTTCCAGACTGGGTTTTGCTGGTTATTTCGGAGACAAAGTCTCACAAACTTTCTGTCCTGGCTTTGAATCTTGGCCCTCTGGATCTCAGTTTCTTGAGCTAATATAAGCAAAAACCACTTGCACTTAGTCTTTTGATATGTCCAAACTACTTAAGTCCTAATAGTGCAGAGCTCGGGAGCTGTACAACACAGGCAGTCGGTTCCGTTTGGCTTATGGGCTGTAGTTTTCCAAGCTCCCTCTAAGGCCAACCCCAGCCCTGTTCCTGGGGGACTTACGCCCGGGCCCCAGCGCGGGCCCTTGGTGACCCAACAGATCTCCGTGTGGCACACCGTGCAGCGGATCCAGTCGCAGCCGTCCTTTTTCTGCACCACAATCTGGCACTGCGGGCAGTGCATGGCCTCGCCCTGCTGCAGCATCACCTGGGGCAAGGCAGGTGCTAAGCGGGCCACTCCCAGGGAGCAGTGTCGCCCTGCTGGGTTTACAGCAGTCCTCCCCACCGGGCCCTCTTCCCACTTCCACCGGGCCTCTTGGCTGACTCCCATCTCCAAACACGAGTGTGGCCGGGAGGGCCAGGCCTCCAGAAACTTACAAACGTGGCCCTTTCTCAGCCCCAGCTCTCAGACCCCCTGGCCCTTGGCCCTGCCTCACCCTCAGCATCTCCGTCGTCTGCCGGGCAGCCATGTCATTCTGAGCCCGAAGGGCCAGGTCGTCCTGATACTCCTTGCAGTTCATGTGCTCGTGGATGGCCTGCAGGAGTGGGGGACTCTGGGTGAGAGAAGCTTCCCCAGGGCTCAATTAAGGAGCTGGAAGGGGCTGGGAAGGTGGCTCAGGGGTAGAGTGTTTGCCTAGCATGCATGAAACCCTGGGTTTGATTCCTCAGTACCACATACTCAGAAAAAGCCAGAAATGACACTGTGGCTCAAGTGGAACAGTTCTAGCAGCTCAAGTAGGACAGTGCCCAGGCCCTGGGTTCAAGACCCAGGACTGGTACTTAAAAAAAAAAAGCCGGGCGCCGGTGGCTCACACCAGTAATCCTAGCTACTCAGGAGGCTGAGATCTGAGGATCACGGTTCAGAGCCAGCCCAGGCAGGAAACTCCATGAGATTCATCTCCAATAAACCACTAGAAAACTGGAAGTGGTACTGTAGCTCAAACGGTAGAGCGCTCGCCTTGAGCTGAAGAGCGCATGGACAGCACCTAAGCCCAGAGTTCAAGCCCCACAAAAAAATAAATAAAAAATAAAATAAAGGGCTGGGGTGGCTCAGTATAGAGTGCTTGCCTTGCATGCCTGAGGCCCTAGGTTCGATTCCTCAGCACCACATAAGCAAAAAGAAAAAAAATAAAAGATATTTCAAAAAAAAAAAAGCTACTAGAAGTGGTACTCACTAAACACTGTTGAAGATGAATTATACAACTTGTGGGTGGACAGGAGGGAAAAACTGGGAGAGAACAAGGAAGGTGTGACTTGTCCAGAAAGAAATGTACTTACTACCTGACTTAGACAACTGTAACCCCATGTAAATCACCTTTATAGTAACCATTTTTTTTAAAGGGTTTTTTTTTTTTTTTTTTTTTAAGGAAGCTGGAAAAGGGGAGGGGAGGGGAAGAGAGGGGCAGGGCAGGGCAAGGCAAGGACACAGGACACAAAGCTTTTTGTTTCGAGACAGCTTCTCACTATGTAGCCCAGGCTGGCCTTGTGTCCATCACAGTTCAGAAGAGGGCACAGAGAGCCACAAGCAGGGACGACCCAAGAGAATGCTGCCCCTTAGTGGGTGGCTTCCAAGGGCACACAGCCAAAGCGGCCTAGGGAAGATCAGGCAGGGCTGTCTGGGTTTGAGGTCAGAGCTCAGTTCAGATTAGGGTTGAAGTATGGTTTGGAGCTAGGCTTCCATGGGGGCCAAGTTAAGCACTTGGTCCAGCGCCAGGGCGCAGGCTGAGATTGGAGCAGGGGCTCATCTGGAACCTGGACAGGGATGTTGCACAATGGAGACCAAGATTCAGTGGATAACTGGGTCTGGACTCTTGGTCCAGGATCAGAGCTCAGGATGGGGCTCAGTTAGTGCTCTGTACTGGGTCAGGCCTATGTAGTGCTGAGGAACCTGCTGGGGCCGGGGCCGGGGCCGGGGCCTCTCCCTGACCCCACAGGGCTACCTTCCCAGGGCACCGAGCAGGAAGTGCCGTGAGCTAGCTGGGTGAGGACATGGCGGCAGCAGATCCTGCCCACCTTGCAGAGCAGGCAGTTGACGTGGAAGCACACGGGACAGGTGAACTCATTGACATCATCCTCAAAGAAGCACCAGCCCCTGCAGTCGGGGGTCTTGCAGTGGTAGCTGAATGCACTGCGGGTCTCTGCCAGGGAGACGCTGAGGTCCAGGAAGCGCTGGTAGTCCTCAGGGGACAGGAGCTGCCACGGATATGCATGCTCTGCTCATTCGAGCTCAGAAACCCCACAGCCAACCTTCCTCCAGCAAGCACACTCTACAAGCCTAGCCTAGTCCCTCAATTCCACCCAGCCCACACTCGGCTCTTCACCCAACCCTCCTATGCTTAAAAATGTCACCCAGAAAGGCTAATGCTCTGAAGACGAGGGAGGTGACGGCTCCACAGCAATGCCTTGACTGTGCACTTAAAAGTGGTTCAAATGGGCTGGGAAGGCGGCTCAGTGGTAGAGCGCTTGCCTTGCATGCTCGAGGCCCTGGGTTCGATTCCTCAGCACCACATAAGCAAAAAGAAAAAAAGCCGGAAGTGGCGCTGTGGCTTAAGTGGTAGAGCGCTAGCCTTGAGCTGAAGAGCTGAGGGACAGCGTCCAGGCCCAGAGTTCAGGCCCCACTACTGGACCCAAAAAAAAAAAAAAGTGGTTCAAATGGGGCTAGATGTGGTGGAGCACGCACTATCCCAGCTAGTTGGAGAGTTGTGGTAGGTGGACCAAGATCCCAGGACAGTCTGGATAAAAACATAGGACTCAGCCGGGAACCAGTGGCTCACGCCTATAATCCTAACTAAGGAAGCTGAGATCTGAGGCTCACAGTTCAAAGCCAGCCCAGGCAGGAAAGTCCGTGAGAGTCTTATCTCCAATTAACCACCAAAAAACTGGAAATGGCACTGTGGCTCAAATGGTAGAGTGCTTCCCTTAAGCTGAAGAGCTGAGGGACAATGCCTAGGCCCTGAGTTCAAGCTGTGGCTCAAGTGGGAAAACACCATCATTGAGCAAAAAAGCTCAAGGACAGTGCCCAGGCACTGAGTTCAAACCCCAGGACCAGAATAAAACAAAACAAACAAGCAAACATAAGACTCTGAAAAGCAAACTGAAGCAAAAAGATCACTTGCCTAGCAGGTGTGAAGCCCTGAGTTCAATCCCAGTACCAACAAAACAAAACAATAAATTAAATGTTATGTTTATCTGACCACAGTAAAAGGAAAATGGACAAAATTTCAATGAACAATGTGAGGAGTGTGGGGAAATCGTTATCCTGGTACATATGTCCACAAGAATAGTGCTGCGGCAGCAACAGCGCTACCACCTCAGCCTTTCCAAAGACAGTGCCCTGGCTGAGGAGGAGCAAGCAGGCTCCCTCCAGCGCCACTGACCACTAGGGATGACCTCTGCACAGGTTCCGAAGCACAGCTAACTGAGGCAGCTGTGCTGCTGCTGGTCTTGAGGGAACCCTCACACCCAAGTTCTCTCTTGACTGGGTGGTGGTCGTGAGGCTTACATTTGTTAAAACGCACCCAACTGCACACTTACAATGGGTCTATTTTATTGTGTGCAAAATATTTTCTAATAGAGGACATTAAGAACATGTAGACCCAGAAACATAGGGCAACCGGCCAAAATACAATGAGAGGCTCCCTGGGGCCCAGGACTGTGGGTGATTTTCCTTTTTGATGTTTGATCTGGTTTTCTGTGGTTTAGGCATGTTGCTTGTTGTTTCTCTAAAAACAACACCAACTGCCTCAGTCCGTGACCCTCGCCTCCCCACTCCCTGACCCCTCCATGTTGCTGAGGCTTGGGTCAGCTCCGATGGCTCCCCAGGGCTCTGCAGCCCTCAATGAACACTGGCCCAAGGTGGTCCCCTTAGCAGAGACAGACTTCCTGGGAAAACCCAGAGGCCTGTGACTATGGTGCTAAGAACAAAAGGAATGTCAGTCTCAGGGTCTCTCGCTACAGCAAGCCCACCTCAGCCAGCAGCCAGAGTTGTCTGCTCAGAAGCTCCAGGGACCAGGAGCTGCTCTGATGTCAGAGTGAGCCTGGTTCTTCCCTGGGCCAAGCCCCGTCTCACCTCCAGGAAACACTTAGGGAGGTTTGGGGAGGAGAGGTCCTGAGGAGAAAGAGTCACAGAAGAGAGGCAGGAGTGATAGAAAACACCTGGGGCCTTGTATATGAATCTGGGTGTTCCTTCTAAACCCAGGCCACCTCCTGGCTCCATGTTTTGGCCAGGGAGCTCAAAATGCCCAGTTCTGGAAAGGCCATTTCCCAGCAATTTTAAAGTTGGAAATCACATCCAACAACCACCTTACGGTCAGGGAAATGGAAGCCTAGAGAAGGAAGAAGATCTGCTCTAGGCACAGCCGTCAGCAAGGGAGCCTGGCAGTTAATGATCTCAACCACAGGGTCAACAGTGCACAGGTGCAGCACAAGCCTGCTGCTGCAGTGCCAACCACACAGATGCCTCCTGGCCATGTGATCTGTTTGGCCAATGGGACTGCAGCAAACAAGTCAGCGCTGCCCGCCAGCTCCCAGCCTGCAGACCTTCCCTTCCCATCCCTTCCTGCCCTTACCGCCCGGATCTCCCTCTCCAGCAGCTTGCCAGGACAGGAGTAGGTGTTGTCAATGAAGGGGCAGGAGACCTCTGCCTCTTGGCTGTTGCGGATGGTGCCCTGCAGGCACTCCCTGGGGAGGGAAAGGCAGGGGTTAGGCTCAGGCTGGCCACCCACACTTGCTGGGCACAGACTGATCCAGGGCCCCTCTTCAAGCACTCCCAGTTGGGTTACTCTTCAATTCCCTTTTCCCATGCCTCTGGCTGCCAAGCCATCACACCAAAACCACCACTTCTGACACCACTATTTCTGACTCCATGTACAGTACAGGCACCAGTGGCTGTGGGGTTAACATGGCCTTCCCACCACAATGGCAGCTCCAGGAGGCAGGAAGGGAGACTGGCACTCTGGCAGCTCCACCACGGTGGGGAATGAGCACCTTTTCCCAGCCCCGGGGTGGGAATGCTCCCCAGGAGACTCACAGGGGCCAACTGTCCAGCAGCAAAGGACGGGTGGAAGTAAGCCTGCCAGGCAGGCCCCCATGCCCTTACACAGACAGGACGACAAGGGACAGGTGAGGGAGGAGGCCCTGACCCTCAGAACTGCGGCCGCGGCTAAGTCAATGGGCCACTCTCTACCCCTCCTTTTTCATCTGCAACTGGAGAGGTAGAGTCTACAGTGCAGTTCTCTGGGCATCCAATCAGAAGGGTGAGTGCAAAGCCCCACCCACATACATCCACTTAGGGTAGGGCCTGGATGGGTACACAGGGGCGTGGGGCAGGGTCGCACCTGCAGAAGGTGTGCAGACACTCTCGCAGCACCACAGCCTCGCCAGGCGCCAACACTGAGTAGCACACCGGGCACTCAGCGGGCTCCGTGTTCAGCACCAGACTCTTCTGCTCCAGCTGGATATGCTGCTGATAGTTCCCCTCCTGCTGCTGCTGCTTCCGCTGGGCACATGGGTGGGCGGGGCCGTGGGGTGGGTCAGGGTCTGGGGTGGTGGGGCAGGAGTCCGGGCAGGGGAAAGCAGGGGCAGAGGGTGGGGAGGAGGTAGGCTGGAACTGCAAAGCTGGGTGCTGGAAGGCAGCTGAGGAGGCCAAGGGGCAGGAGGGGGGCCAGGCTGGAGCTGCTGCGGGTGTCAGCCAGGAGAGGTTTTGAATGGTGAGCCAGGGGTGGCAGAGTGGTGGTAAGGACACTTGGTGGAGCCAGAATGGGAGGAGCAAAGCCAGCGCACAGCCAGATCGCAGATGGGGCCAGACACTGAGTCAAAGCGAGGGTTGGGGCATGGATTCAAAGCCGTGATTCCAGGGTAACTCGGGGCGTGTCACCCCAGGGGGCAGTGGGGAGCCAGGTCACAGGAAGGCAGGGGTGAGCCAATACTAGAGGATAGCCTTGGGGTAAGAGTGGGGTCCAGGGTGAGGTGTCACTAGGTAGAGAAGGAGCAAGGTCACAGACAACCGGGGTGAGGTCATGGCTAAGTACAGTCAGAGTTACAGCTGGGGTGTTGAGGTGACAACCAGGAACATGGGCGGGGGGGGGGAGGGGGGAGGGGGGGAGGGATTAAAGGCAGGAGCAGAGACGCAGCCCACATGGGGCAGAGTAAGTGAAGAATCTGAAGGGCACCGAATGCGCTCAGGGTGACCTCAGAGTGGGTGGTTCAGAGTCAGTGCAGAGTGACAGCTAGCAGTGTACTCAGAGGGGCAAGAGGCGCGGTAGGTACAGCTGGCTCCCTTCCTGCCCAGGCCTCCTGCCAGGCGCAGTGGGTCCCCCTCCAGACCCAGACAGCGCCTCCAGTCTGTCCCCGGATGCGCACCCACCTGCTGGTACTGGCGCAGCGCCTCCTCCTCGCCAGCCAGCCGTGCTCGCTCCTCCTCGTCAGGCTGGTAGGATGCAGGCACCTGGTAGGCCTCGGGTCGCGCCCTGCAGCACATCTCACAGCCGGGCCTCGTGGGCTTGTTGATGAAGGTGCACCCTGGGCACTGCCAGCCCACCTGGAGGCAACAGGCTGTGAGTGGAGAGAGGCTGGACTAGGCACATGGGTCAGAGGAACACAGAAGGTGGCCACTTACTGGTGGGGGCTCTGCACCTGGCTGTCCTGGATCCTGAGGGGCACCAGGCTTGGGAAGGACAAGCTCCAGAGGACCACGTGGCTGCAATGTGAGATCCTTGAAGCCCAGATCTGTTGAAGGGGAAAGGGATAGTGGATCCATGTCCACACCCTGAGCAGCCAGGCAGAGCCCTCCCTGCTACCCTCCCTTCCTTCCTGGGCTGTCTCCAGCCTGTCCTGTCAGGTGGACACCCTGGATCCCCCAGGGTCTGGCCCTAGTGCACCCACCACTGTGCCACCTGGCTCTTCCCAGGCCACCTAAAGGACACCAGGAGAGGGACACTACTACACTGAAGTAGGCTTGATCAAACACAGACTTACTCCATTCACAAGGGCACTCCTGCCAAAAAGAAAGGAAGCAGGTAGGTACCTCAAGTGACTCACACCTGTAATACAGCCACTCAGGAAGCTAAGATCTGAGGAGTAAGGTTCAAAGCCAGTTGGATGAGGAAAGTCTGTGAGACTCTTCTCTCCAGTTAACCACCAATAGGCCAGAAGTAGAGCTGTGGTTTAAGTGGTAGAGCACCAGCCTTGAGTGACTAAGCTAAGGGGCAGTGTCCAGACCCAGTTCAAGCCTCAGTACTGACACAAAAATAAAGGAAGGAAGGGAGGAAGGGAGGAAGGGCTAGAACTTTTTATTTTTGGTCAGTCATGGGACTTGAACTCGGCCTGGGCACTGTCCCTCAGGTCTTCAGCTCAAGGTGAGCACTCTACTACTTGAGCCATAGCTCCACTTCTGGTTTTCTGGTGATTAATTGGAGATAAGAGTCTCAGGAACTTTCCTGCCTGGGCTGGTTTTGAACCTCTATCCTCAGGTCTCAGCCTCTTTAGTAGCTAGGATTACAGGCATGAGCCACCAGCACCCAGCTAATGCCGGACCTTTTAAAAGTCAGCTCAGGAGTCAAAGGACCAGAGGAGTCTCAAGATCAGAAGGGGCTGGAAGCTGAGCGCTGGTGGCTCACACCTGTAATCCTAGCTACTCAGGAGGCTGAGATCTGAGGATCAAGGTTCAAAGCCAGCCCAAGCAGGAAAGTCCATGAGACTCTTGCCTCCAATAATCCACCAGAAAAGTGCCAATTCCAGATTTTTCTGAGTGGTTTATTAGAGATAGTCTCACAAGACTTTCCTGCCTGGGCTGGCTTTTAACCCTGATCCTCAGCCTCCTGAGTAGCTAGGATTACAGGCATGAGCCACCAGTACCCGACTGAGACCCTTCTTTTTAAGGAAATCCATGCCAAAGCATTTTTTAGGAGAGAGGAACACAGAATGACCCAAATTATCTTGTATAAAGCAAGTCAAGGGCTGGGAAGGTGGCTCAGTGGTAGAGCGCTTGCCTTACATGCATGAGGCCCTGGGTTTGATTCCTCAGTACCACATAAGCAAAAAAGAAAAAAGTGGGAAGGGGCGCTGTGGCTCAAGTGGTAGAGCGCTAGCCTTGAGCTGAAGAGCTGAGGGACAGCACCCAGGCCCAGAGTTCAGGCTCCACGACTGGACCCAAATAAATAAATAAAGCAAGTCAAATGAGGTAAAATGTTAACATTAAAGGTGTATGGGAAATCTGTACCATTCTTTGGACAATCCTCTAACTTTCTACAGCTCTAAAATACTGCGCAAGTACTAAGTTTAGAATGAACACTAGTTGTAATTAGCCTCACACTCAACTTACAAATAGAGAAAACAGGAACAGAGACAGGAATGAGCTTGCCCGGGGTCACAAAGCTGGTAAGTTTGACAGGAGCAGTCAACCTGGCCCCCGATACCATGCCAGCTGTTGTCCAACTGGTTCTGTGAAATGCTCGCTAACACCCGTGTCCCCTCTTCCCCACAGGTGGTATCCTCTGCCCGTGGGCCCGAAGGGCTGCCCTGCCAGGGCCTCGCTGTGGACCGGGCCTCACCTTCCAGCATCCGCAGCTGCCGCTGCCGCTGCAACTCCTGAGGGTTGAGCGAGGTGTTGCAGGCTGACAGCAGGTACAGGTAGGCACCGTCCCCATTCTGCCGCACCCCATGGGAATGCAGGGTCTCCTGATCTCGTGCCAGCCGCTGCCCAAACACCCACTGCTGCAGGGTGGGTGGAAAGCCGTAGTCCAGGAAGACCTGAAGGAGCACCCCGAGAGGGAGAGTGGGAATGGAAGGCCAGAGAGAGAGGATGCACCAGAAACAGAAACACCCCCATCGCCCTTCAACACCCTCACTTACCATGTCCTTGAGGGAGGCTACTGTCATGTCTGGTCGTACAGTGAGCCAGATGGTCACAGTGTGCATCTGGGCATCCTCCACGCTCACACACAGCCTGCAGGGAAGGCAGGCCCAAAGCTCTAGCCATGTGACCGGTTTGCATGCACATGCAAGCGTGTGCATGCTCAGCCCCAATCAGAGGAGGGTCTCCCTGGATTCTTGTACCCCTCACTTTCCTCCTCTATCTGACCACTGCAACCTCTCCTGGCTGACTCACACTTTTAGAACAAACCAGGCTCAGTGCACCACAGGCCTCCCAAGCCTATCTACCACCAACTCTCAGTCAAACCACCACCAGCTGTTTCTAACCTCAAGCCAAGACTCTTCAGTGTCCTTGAAGTGCACTAATCTGTTCAACCACCCCAACAAGCAGGAACTGTACCACTTTATTACACACAGATACATGAGACCCTGACTGCTCGCATAAGGAGGAATTGTTAGAGGCAGGATTTAAATCCAAGTAGTAGTATTCCAAAGTGCTCTTTTACTTTACAATGATGAGATCAAACCCAGAGAATCCCACATGTGAGGAAGGTGGTTCACTATTGGGCAACAACCTCAGCCTGATATTTTAGCACCAACTTTGTGTGTGTGTGTGTGTGTGTGTGTGTGTGCGCACGCACACGTGCCAGGAGTGGGGTTTGAACTTAGGGCCTAGGCAGTTTATGCCTTACTAACCACTAACATTCTCAAAGATTCCCACACATTTTTAGAAGATCAGAAGCAAGAAAAAGGGGTAACAATGCTGATAGGAAATGTACTCATTATTACCTTACTCATGTAACTGTACCCCTCTGTACAGTATCTTTATAATAAAAAAAAAGAAGCAAGAAAAGGGTCTTGATGAAAAAACAGAGCTGACCCCAAAGGAAACAGATCTAGGGTGGAGAAGAACTAGAGACATAGCCGAAAATTACAGGTGAATCTCTGATGAGCATCAATGCAAAAACTTTCAAAAAAATTCTTGTACACTGAATTCACCAACACATTAAAAAGATCATACATATATTGCATCAGGCGCCAGTGGCTCAGACCTGTAATTCTAGCTACTCAGGAGGCTGAAATCTGAAGATTGTGGTTCAAAGCCCACCCAGGCAGGAAAGTCCATGAAACTCTTATCTCCAATAAACCACCAGAAGTGGTGCTGTGGCTCAAGTGGTTGAGTGCTGGCCTTGAGCTGAAGAGCACAGGGACAGCACCCAGGCCCAGAGTTCACCCCACAACCAACAAAAAAGAAAGGAAGAAAGGAAGGAAGGAAAGAAGGAAGGGAGGGAGGGAGGGAGGGAGTAATCACCAGAAACCTAGAAATGGAGCTGTGGCTCAAAGTGGTAGAGTGCTAGCCTTGAGCTAAAAGAAGATCAGGGCCAGTGCCTAGGCCCTGAGTTCAATCCCCACAACTGACAAAATGAAGAGTATATTGTTAAACCAGACAACGGGGACCTTCTGCTGGCCAGAGCCTCTCAGAAGACAGGTCTCAGGTAGGACCCAAAATTCTGCCCATGTTGCTGGTTCACAAGTCACACTTGGAAGCAACATGGCGCTTTCTACTATCCTCCAAGCTGCAGCAGCAGTTCATCTCACAGAGCAAACTACTGTGCATCTGCAAGTGAACTGAGAAAGCTTTAACGAAAAGTCAAGAAAAGCTGGGCAGGGGCTGGGAAGGTGGCTCAGTGGTAGAGCTCTTGCCTTGCATGCATGAGGCCCTGGGTCCAATTCCTCAGCACCACATAAGCAAAAAGAAAAAAGCCAGAAGTGGTGCTGTGGCTCAAGTGGTAGAGTGCTAGCCTTGAGCTGAAGAGCTGAGGGACAGCGCCCAGGCCCAGAGTACAGGCCCCACAACCGGACCCAAAAAAAAAAAAAAGAAAAGCTGGGCATGGTGGCACACATCCGCAAGAAGTCCCCTGTATCCATTCTCCCTTGTTTCCCTCATCAAGTAGAATTCCCGAGTTCTAGCTAGATGCCTGGCTGGCTTTCACAGCTTCCACTCAAACTGAGCATGGTTGTAAAAGTAAGATCTGGTCTGTAATAACTGTACAGAAGTATGTAAACTGAATTATGTTCTTAAGAAGTGTCTTCCCAGCTGGCAGCATCTATAATCCTAGCGACTCAAGAGACTAAAGTTCTAAGGATTGTGATTCCAAGCCAGCCCATGTAGGAAAGTCTGTGAGACTCTTTATCACTAACCACCAAGGGGGGAAAAAAAAAAGCCAGAGTAGAGGTGTAGCTCAAGTGGTAGAGCACTCGCCTCGAGCAAAAAAGCTTAGGAACAGTACCCAGGCCTTGAGCTCAAGCCCCAGGACTGGCACCAAAAAAAAAAAAAGATGGGATGGCTGCGGCTGGAGCAGCTATCTTCAAGCATGAAGCAATCCTCAGGATGGAGGCCAGGAATGGCAGGATAATGAGATGGAAGAAAATTAGCCTCCACTTGATCTGGTTTTTTTTTTCTGCCCCACATCTTAAAATATCTCCTAACCAGATAGTTTTATACCATTTTTAAAAAATGAGAAAACAAACTGAAATGGGAAAAATATATATATACTGTATCTCGTAATTGTTTAGTGACAGAACTGGGGTTTGAAGCTAAATCTTCTGACAGTACAAGCTGACAGTGAAGCCATGGGTTCAGTCCCCAGTACTACAAAACCAAACAAAACACGGGCTGCCACAAGGGTTGAGAGACCTCAAGTCCCTACCAGCCATGCATTCCTCACCTGATGTCCTGTGTTGGGGAGACCTCAGGCTTCAGTTGTACACGCAGGGGCACCCGCTGCTCTGCCAGCCAGATAGCACATTTCACAGCTACCTGTTCATCTCCACCAGCCACTGCCCGAGCCAGGCTCAGGGCCATCTCTTCCGCTGAAAGCCAGAACAGAAGCAGTAAACACAAGGTTTGCTTTGGGGGAAGTGAGGGTGAGAGGTGGCTTTCTAGTGAGCTCCTATATTAATCCTAGATTAAAAGTCCTTTTCTCTGAGAGGCCTTCTCTGACATGCCCCACTCTCCTCCACCCCAGGTACATTTGATTCCATTTGTCCTTCATACTTAAGAGTCCCCCATACTTCCTATTCACTTACATGACAAGATAAACACAGCTCCTACTGTGTGTCACTCACTGTCCCAGAAACTGGGCTTAGACACAAACACACACACACTCTGAACTCCCAGTTCAGTGCAGAAGACAGAAAGAGTACATTTAACAAGAGAAAATTAGAGGGTGATCCAAGCTGGCAAGAAAGAAAGAGGTGCCTGGTGGTGGTGGCTCACACCTGCAATTCCAGCTACTCAGGAGGCTAAGATTTGAAGATCCAAGTTTGAAGCAAGCCTGGGCCAAAAGGTCACTGAGATTCTTATCTCCAATTAACTACCATTAAAAAAAAAAAAAGGCCAAGTCTCAGTGGCTCAACTCCTGTAATCCTAGCTACTAACGAGGCTGAGATCTAAGGATCGAGTGGTTCAAAGCCAGCCCAGGCAGTAAAATCCATGAGAATCTTATATCTAACCATTAAAAAGCCACAAATAGAGCTGTAGCTCAAAATGGTCGAGCACTAGCCTCAAACACAGAAGTTCAAGGATGGCACCTAGGTCCTGAGTGTCAGCCCCAGGTCCAACACAGGGAAGAGAAAAAAAAAGGAAAGGAAGGGAGGAAAGGAGAGGAAAGGAAGGGAGGGAGGGGAAGGAAGGAAGGAGAGAGAAAGAAGGAAGGAAGGAAGGAAATGAGGGAGGGTTTCTGGGAAGAGGTCACACAGGCTGGGAACTGAAGGAGAGCAGGTCTCCCAGGGTTCTAGGCTTGGTTCTGAGAGATGTATTTCCAGCAGTCAGTCCAGGGACACCCCAGGCGGGTGGAAGGGCCGAGGGCACAGGCAAGAAGCGCTGCTGCTCAGATGCACTCAGGTCTCCCCGGGCCCAGGAGCGTCCTCGGGGCGCGGTGTGGCCCAGCCCCGCGCGGGCCCGGCCCCCACGCCGCCTCCGCAGTCAGCGGGTCGCAATGTGGCCGGCGAGGGGCCCCCGTCCCGCCAGCCCCGCCCCGCGTCGGTGCCCACCTTTCTTGGTCTTGTCGTCCATCGGGGCTGGCTGCGCCCATGCCCCCGGGCCGCGGCTCCGGAGGAAGGCCACCTGCGGTCACCTGAGGGAGGGCGCGCGGCCGGGAGTGCTCAGCCCCGGCCCGAGGCCCCCCGCGCGGGCTCGGCACCCTCCGAGTCCCGGGGCCCCGCGCAGCAACGGGGCGGCATCACACGTCCCGGGGCCCCGCGTGGGACGGGAGAGGCGAGGTGGGGAGCGCAGGGGGCGGCGCGACGCCACGCGGCAGGGAGCCGGGGGTCCCAGGCTCCGGGGAGGCCCGGGTCATTCGGAAGAGAAAGCGAAAGTACCGGCCCCGGAAGCGGGGAAGGGGGGGCCGGAAAACCGTCTCCTCATGGGGACCCCCCCTCCCGCAAGGCGCCCAGCTGCCGCAGGCGCCCGGCGGCCCCCGGAACCCCCGGCCTCCGCGTGGCCTCCCGGAGGCCCCACCCCGCCCTCCCGCGGACCACCCACTCCCGGGCTCGCTCACCCGCCGCGCAGCGCCCCAGAGGGAGGGGCGGGCCTGGAAGACGGAAAGGGGCGGGGCAAATGTGGGCGTGGCCTCTCGCAACGGGCGGAGCCTTGGTGTGGGCGGGCGGGGTTTGGTTTGGGGCGGGGTTTGCGTCAGGAGGCGGGGTCTGCGTTGGGGCGGGGCTTTTCTGAGGGCGGGATCTAGATTGGGGGCGGAGTTTGCGGGGCAGCGGGGACCAGGCATCTTTCGGCTGCTGAGGACAGGTTAAACTTCGCACCGGAAGCCAGGAGCGGGTGGCTCACGCCTTGCAAACCTAGGCACTCAAGACTGAGATCTGAGGATCGAGGTTCAAAGCCATCTTGGGCAGGAACGCCTCAGTGAGACTTATCTCCATTCAGCCATCAGGAAACCGAAAGTGGCGCTGTGGCTCAAAGTGGTAGAGCGCTATAGCATTGAGCAGGAAAAGCTCAGAGACAGTGCCCTTGGGTTCAGTCCCCACTACCGACACCAAGGGGGGGGGGGATGAGGCTCTGAGTATAATCTGCTCAAGGATATTCAACTGGAGTAGGGTGTTTGGGGTACTGTAAGTTGAACTCGGCTTCAAGCTTGCTAGGCAAGCATACTACCACTTGAAAGTTTTTGTTGTTGCTGGTATTTTAGTTTAAACTTAGGGCCTGTGTAGGCTAGAGCTCTACCACATCTGTTTGTGCTGGTTATTTGGTGATGTCCTCAAATTGTTGTAAGGTATATTAAATAGGTAGGTTTCATTAGGTAGCCAATGAAGAGAACACCACACGCTATTCAGGCAGGAAAAGAAGTTTATTTACCGAACTGCTGCCCCACCATGCATGGTGGAGAAGCATGTCTGAAAAGGGGGGAGGAAGGGGGGAACGACCCACCTCTGGGCCAGGACTTATCTAGACCAGGGACAGGCAGAGGTGTGGCTAGGTGGGGGAAAGGTGTGGCCACACTAGATCTGTATGTGACCTCTGGGTCTGGGACCATCCTAAGGTCAGATGAAAGTCACGTGACCAGAGTTGGCCCAGGATGTGACCTAGCAGGAGGGGAAGGTGACTGCTTCCAGGTCTGCCAGTTACCTAGCATCTGGCTTGCCTCCGCTTTTCTGCTTCTCTTTCTCTTTCCTTGACAGGTCCGAGGGTATCAAGTTTCCCAAGGCTTCCTTCTTGCTAAAGTGGCACTTTCCCACTTGAGCTATACCTTCATTCCAATGTTTTGCTGGTTAATTGGAGATGGAGCCTCTCAGACTTTTTGGTCTGGGCTGGCTTCAAACTGTAAACCTCTAGGTCTCAGCCTTCTGAGTAGTGGGGCTTATTAGTGTAAGCCACTAGTGATCAGCTTTATTGTTCCAGACAGGGAGGTACTATTGTAGCCAAGGTTGGCCTGAAACTTGTGATCTCTCAACTGCTAAAATGTAGCACCATATTCAGCCTCCAGTGTGTGTGTGTGTGTACAACCCACTCCTACAGCTTGAACTCAGGGCCTGGGCAGTGATCCTGAGCTTTTTATACTCAAGGCTATTGTTCTACCACTTAAGCCATATTTCCTGTTCCAGCTTTTTGGTGGTTAATTTGCAATAGTCTTAAAGACTTTCCTACCCAGGCTGACTTTGAACTTCAATCCTTAGATCTCAGCCTCCACAGTAGCTAGAATTATAGGCATGAACCACCAGCACCCAGCCAGTGAGTATAAAGGCCACATATTTTTAGCAATTCCTATCAAGTCTGTTTTACTGCCTGCTAAGATGAGCTATGTGATATGCTCTGTGTGCTGCTGTTGCAGCACAAGCACACATTTGAAACCTGAAGACCACCAAGGAGTGAGGGCTGAACCCCTGGAGTATGCGATAGGTAGAGTGAATTAGTGGGAACACATACCCCTTGCTGGTGATTGTGATCTATCCTGACATGTGTGGGAAGGCTAGATTGCTTCTGGGAAAGCATCTCCCATCCTAGGGAAGAGCACTAAGAATGGCAGCAATGAATGCTTCTTGCAGGGTTTAGCCAGGCACTGCTTCTTCTGGATGTTTGGACTCACTTGTCTTGCTTGAGTTAGGAACTATTATCACAGCTCTTATTGATGAAGAATCAGAGGCAGAGTGGTTAAGAACCTTGCTGATGGATAAACAGGTGGAGACAAGGATTTAGTTCTGGACAGCCTAACTCTGTAGTGCTAAATTCTCAACTACACAAGGTCACTCTCCTTCATCTAATGTGACATATGGTACTGCTCTCACTGGATACCAGCCCTCTCCAGTGACAACAGAGCCAAGGATGGAAGAAGCTACATGAGGCATTCTTACCCAATTGGCTCTGTGAGATGAATCAACCATTCCACCCCATTCACTAGAATCCACACCATTCACTGACTTTCAGCTGTGTGCAAAATAGATCTTCTGCTTCAGTCACTTACTTGTTCACCTCCATTCCCTTAAGCACACAAAGCAAGTTGTCTATCACTGAGCTATATTCCCAACCCTTCTTTTCTCAAAAAGGTACCCCACCTCAGACCCCATTACATCTAGAAGAAACAGAAAGTGTGCTGGAACATCAACAGGGTTGTAGGGAATCTGTTTTCATCAACCATTCAGCAGAGGTTGAGACATATCTGGCCTTCATTGTGGGGTTGGCTTGAAGGCAGAAAAAACAAGAAGAAATCCCCTGGGGAAACTAAAGTATTTTGTTACCCTTTTTATTAGGCACAAGGTAAAAATATACATCCTTGATCACCAAACCATGGAATTGACTGTGGTCCTGGACCCTGAATGCCCCCAGAAAAAGTGTCTATGTGGACACAGGAGTGGACAGGCCTGGAGCTGTCCAGAGCATTCCAAACCATGCCCTGAATCAGATAAGCAGCATTCTCTTGTTGCATTCTTGACCTTCTGACCTGCATTCTTGGCCTGGAAAGGAGACTTTTTTGTTTTTGTTTTTGTGCTGGTCCTGGGGCTTGAATTCAGGGCTTGGGCGCTGTCTCTGAGCTTTTTTCTCTCAAGGCTGGCACTCTATCACCTGAGCCACAGCTCCACTTCCAGCTTTTGGTGGTTAACTGGAGTTAAAAGTCTCATGGACTTTTTTGCCTGGGCTGACTTCAAACCTTGATCCTCAGATCTTAGCCTCCTAAATAGCTAGGATTACAGGCATGAGCTCCCTGTCATGGCTGAAACTCGTTTTCTTACAGTGCTGGAAATCCAGGGGTTTTCACGTGCTAGACATGTGCTCTACCACTGTGCTACACCCCTCAACCCAAAGAGATTTTTTTTTCTTTTTTGGCAGCATAGGGGGTTTGAACTTAGGACCTTGAAGTTGCTAGGCAAGTGCTCTCCTATGTGAGGCATTCCGTGAGCTCAAAGAAAGTCTTTTATTGTTTTTTGTTGGGTTTTGGGGGGTTTGTTTTGTTTTGTTTTGTATTTTTCTGGTCATGGGGCATGAACTCAGGGCCTGGGGGCATTGTCCTGAGCTTCTTTGTGCTCAAGGCTAGCATTCTGCCACCTGAGCCACAGCACCACTTCTATTTTTTTCTGAGTAGTTTATTAGAGATGTGTGTCACAGACTTTTCTGCCCAAGCTGGCTTTGAACCGCAATCCTCAGATCTCAGCCTCCTGAGTAGCTAGGATTACAGGTATGAGCACCGGCGCCCAGCTCCAAAGAAAGTCTTGATGGGAAGCCAGAGCTGAAGAAGGCCAGCTCCGGCCTGACCCACGTTCACAGTATTGAGTTGCAGGGTCAGGCCTGCAGCCTTTGGCACAGAGCTGCTCTTTCTGTGAAAGGTGCTAGATCCCAGGCAGCTAGGTTGTCATGAGAGGACTGTGCTATGTCAGCAGGGTCTGGCACAGCACACGTGAAGGATGACCCTGGTATGAAGTGTGCCATGCCAGTCTTGTGGCACATGCCAGCTCTGCCAGCTGGGAGTCTTGTTTCCCTTGCTTACTGCTATTTTCCCAGCACACAAAACAAGCCGTACACACACACACAGCACCCCAGCTAAAACGTGGGTGGAAGAGCACAGGTGCGCCCGTAGCACACCTGCTCCCCTTTGTCCCTCCCACAAGGCACTTAGGTTTGGTTCATTCCAAAGAGGCAAGAGGAAGCTGGAAGACCCCCAAACTCAGCCTGCTGTTGGAAGCTCAGCATCTACTACAGTGGCCCTAGCCATAGAGACTCAGCTCTCCTTCGCCCACCTCCTCCTCAGCCTCCTCCAGCCGTGGTCCATCAGGGACCACCTGGTCAGCCTCGCAGTGGCCGGATCGGGATGGGACCAAGCGGATGGGGTCGTCTCGCAGCCATGGGTGCAGCAGGATGCCCAGGGCTGTGAGTCGCTCTGCTGGCTCCCGCCGAAGGAGGCAGCGGACCAGGCAGCGGGCCGGGGCTGAGAGGTCCTCAGGCAGCGCAAAGGCCCCACGGCGGATCTTGCCAAAAAGCAGGATAGGCTCTGAGTCTTGGAAGGGGTAGTGGCCAGCCAACATGGTGAAGAGGGCCACACCCAGGCTCCAGATATCTGCTGCCTTGCCGGAATAGGATGTCCTGGAGCTGAGGATCTCAGGTCCCACGTAGGCTGGACACGCATGCTTGTCCCGCAGAGAGTCGTCTGGCCCGGTCAGCACACAGGCATCTTCCAGGTTTTCCAGTACTAGCTTGGTCCTGGGGCAGACACAGGAGTCAGGTCCCCACAAGCCACCATCCATGCCATCACCTTCACTGGCACCCACCTGCCCAAGACCTACTGGCATATGATAGATAAGAGCCAGCCCTGGGCCACTAGATTGCCAATCCTGTCTCAGACAAGGAAGCCCAGGCTCAGAGAGGTTAAATCATTTCTCAAGTCACAGAGCAATTAGTAAGATTCCCAAGGGAGCACACTTCCCAGCAAGGGCCTGAAGGGTTCAGTTTTTCTTCCACCAGATACAAACTCAGTGCCCTGATGGCTGATTATCAGGGGAGAAATAGGATGGGTGCCAAACATAGCAGGTTCCTGCCTGAAAAGGATAACACTGGCCCAGTATTTACTCTGTGGCCTCTATGTACCTGGCCCCAGGCTAAGCTCAGATCCTGGCTCATTTCATTCACCCTGGCTACAACCTGTATGCAAGACATGTTGGCACAGCTCCAGGGCACTGGCCTGGGATGACAGCCCTGGGCCTCACCCAGAGCCAAGGCTGCAAACCACTTGTCCTTCTCAGGCTCCCATTCCCATTTTGTCCAAAGAGAAGCAAGAAATAGTGACTTAAGCTGGGCTCGCATCACTCCTAGTCTGTCTGTAATCCTAGCTACTCAGGAGGCTGAGAGCTGAGGATCGTGGTTCAAGCCAGCCTGGGCAGACAAGTCTGTGAGACTCTTATCTCCAACTAACCAGCAAAAAGCCAGAAGTGAAGGCATGATTCAAGCAATAGAGTGCTGGCCTTGAGCAAAAATGCCAAATGGGAATGCAAGGCTCTACGTTCAAGCCCCTAGTACCAGACCATACATAAAAATTAAATTTGTTGGCCGGGCGCTGGTGGCTCACGCCTGTAATCCTAGCTACTCAGGAGGCTGAGATCTGAGGATCGAGGTTCAAAGCCAGCCCAGGCAGGACAGACTGTGAGACTCCTATCTCCAATAAACCACCAGAAAACCGGAAGCGGCGCTGTAGCTCAAGTGGTAAAGCGCTTGCCTTGAGCTGAAGAGCTGAGGGACAGCTCCCAGGCCCAGAGTTCAAGCCCCACGACCGACAAAAAAAAAAAATTAAATTTGTTGGGGCTGGGAAAGTGGCTCAGTGGTAGAGCGCTTGCCTTGCATGCATGAGGCCCTGGGTTCGATTCCTCAGCACCACATAAGCAAAAAAAAAAAAAAAAAGCCAAAAGTGGTGCTCAAGTGGTAGAGCACTAGCCTTGAGCTGAAGAGCTGAGGGACAGCACCCAGGCCCAGAGTTCAGACCCCCCCCAAAAAAAACTTAAATTTGTTTTATTTTTCATTTTAATTTTTGCAGTGCTGGTTATGCAACCACAGGCCTCACTCATGCTAGGCAAGCACTCTACCACTGAGCTATACCGCCAGTCCCAGAGATCATATTTTAATGCAAAAAATTCTAGTTTTTAAGATGTTGGCAGCCAATGTCAATTTAAAAAAAATGATGCCAGGTACTGGTCTGTAATCCTAGCTACTCAGGAGGCCTAGATCTGAGGATTGAGGTTCAAAGCCAGCCTGCGGAGGAAAGTCCCTAAGACTTTTATCTCCATTTAACCATCAGAAAACAGGAAGTAGAGCTATGGCTCAAAGTTATACAATGCTAGCCGTGAGCACAAAAGCTCAGAGACAGTGCTCAGGCCCTGAGTTCAAGTCAAGCCCCACAATAAAGAAAGAAAGAGAGAAAAAAAGAAAGAAAGAGAGAGAGAGAGAAAGGGAGAGGGAGAAGAGAAAGGAAGGGAGGGAGGGAGGAGCAAAAAAAAAAAGAGGGCTGGGAAAGTGGCTCAGTGGTAGAGCGCTTGCCTGCATGCATGAGGCCCTGGGTTTGATTCCTCAGCACCACATAATCAGAAAAAGCCGGAAGTGACATTGTGGCTCAAGTGGTAGAGCACTAGCCTTGAGCTGAAGAGCTGAGGAACAGCGCCCAGGTCCAGAGTTCAGCCCCTGTGACTGACAAAAAATGAAAAAAAGAAAAGTGCACATATCCTACTGTTTACAACTTCGACTTCATTTTCTTCCGGTGCTAGCAGGGGGTGGGAGATGACAAAACCCAGAGCTTCGGAATGGCAACCCAGAGCTTCTGAAAGCCTACAACATCTCCTGTAAACAACCCACAGAGCATTCCTGATGTGCCTGCCGCTCAAGGCACCACTTCCTGAGTGCCTCCTGGCATTGCACAAATGCTGACACAGCTTGGGGGAACGGAGTCTCTACTACTGCTTGATAAGCGAATGCCACTGGGCAAGGCCAAACAGCATGTGAGAAGCAGCAGCTCGATTTAAAACCCCAATGGAGCTGGGGCTGCAGCTCTACAGATAGCAGAGCAATTCCTAGCAACATACAGGACCCTGGGTTCAATCCTGAGCACCATAACAAACAAATAAATAATAAACACATGCAGTTCTGTCTCCACAGCCTCCTTTCTGTCAACTCTTCCAATGAATGCCTTGGAAAGACTAGAGAACATGCTAAAGTTATGTTCAGGTGTACCAGCTTAAACACACACACACACACACACAAACTGCCCATTCTACATCTTACCAAGAGGCACAGTTGTCTTGACAGAAAGTATAGAAGGAGCCTGGGGTGTAGCTTAGGTAGTGCAGAGTACCTTGGCAACTTCACAAGCTTGAGGCCCTAAGTTCAAAGCCCAGTACTACAGTCCTCCCCACCCCCTTCCTATTTCTGAAATAGAAATTCAGCCTTCGGCAAACATCAGCTCCAGGCAAGATGGATGGCCTGGAGATTATTAGGTGAAAGTTTAAGAAGAAACAGGATGTTTATATGCGTCTCTAAATTCCTTCCCCTCCACCCCCTGCTCAAGATATATATTACAAAAGGAACACTTTAGAATTTTACAAGCCAGGTGTGCACACTGCCTGCAATTCTGGTTTGATTAGAATTAGGAAGAATGGTCCCAAATTGAGGACATAATTATTATTACTGGTGGAACCAGGATTTGTATGCAGTGGCTTTAAGTGCCTCTTGCTTGCTAAGCAGGCATTCTATGGCCGAGCCACAGCTCCACCAAAGGAATATAAAATAAAGAACTTCACATGGCAGACACCACTTTTACCTCATGATCAGGACTAATGACACATTAAGGACACATCAACTTGAGCCTCCCAGTATAAAGTAATAAGGGCCTCTTGATTCTGTGGTATTCTGTGTGTGTGTGTGTGTGTGTGTGTGTGTGTGTGTGTGTTGTGTGTGAGAGAGAGGGAGATGGAAAGAGGGAGAGGGAGGGAGAGAGAGGGAGAGAGAGGGAGAGAGAGAGAATACTGAGGCTTGAACTCAGGGCCTGGGCATTCATTGTCCCTTAGCTTTTTCACTTCAGGCTCTACCACTTAAGATGCTCTGCCTTTCTGCTGGTTACACAGATCTTCCTGCTGGGACTGGCTTCGAACTGTGATCATCAGATCTCAGCCTCTGAATAGCTAGGATTACAGGTATGAGCCACCTGTGGGGCCCAGCTTGTGGTATTTTTTTCTTTTCTTTTGGTGCTAAGGATGAAACCCAGAACTTTGTGCATAAATATGCAAGTATGCTACCACTGAGCTATATCCCAGACCTCCAACTAATTTGCTATTTTTGCTAAAAAAAAAAAAAAAAATCACCTCCAATCTACAGGGCACATCAGTCCAATCCAAACTGAAGAATCTACACTGATTAGATACTGACCAGTACCCTTGAAAAGGTCAAGATCAGGCAGATACAGGTGACTCACAACTGAGTTACATCCCCAGCTCAGCGCACCTTCCTAGGTACTCCAGGGGTGGCGTTTTGAGACTAGCCCTGGCATAAACTGGGGAGACCTCCGGGCCTCAGTTTCCCCACCTCACCCATCTCCTGGGTGCATCTCAAGGTCTTGGCGGCCACACTCACCTCTCCCAGTTGGTGAAGACAAAGCGTCGCAGCTTGAGGTCGCGCAGGACCAGGCCGTGCTGGTGGCAGTGCGCCACTGCGGTGGCCATCTGACGGAAGAGCGCAGCGGCCTCGGGCTCGGGGATGCGGCGGCGCCTGCGCACCAGGCTGTGCATGTCCCCACAGGTCCGAGAGAAAAAGACGTAGAGCTGAGGGCCCCGTAGGACCTCAACGGGCCGGGCCACAAGCTGGCTGGGGGGCAGCTGTGCGTAGGGCTCCAGAACAGACCGGGCCTCACAGACCGGGTACACCTGTGGGCAGAGCACAAGATGAGCACCACTGGGGACCTGGGGAGCCCACTACCCTGTAAACAGGCACTGAGCACTGTCGCCTGCTCACCCAACCCTGCCAACACCATTGCAAAGGCAGGTGACCTGTTCCACATTTCACAGTGAAGGAAACCGAGGGGCCACGGGGTCACCAGAAGCTCGGCTGGGCCTTGGAACCCAGGCCCTTCTTCATCTGTGCTTTAAACTGCTATCCTCTTGATGCCTGAAGCTGTGAATAATTTCATACAGAAAAACAACCCCTGAAGCAGAGAGACCCAGAAGATCAGAGATGGAGTGTGCTTATCATCACCCGAGCTTCCAGGTGTGATGCACAACTGTAATTCCAGCACTTAGAAGGCTGAGGCTGGAGGACTGCAAGATTGAGGCCAGCCTAGATGACACAGCCAGTCTCTGCCGATAAATGAATGAATGAGCCAGGCACTGGTGGCTCACACCTGTAATCCTAGCTGTTCTGGAGGCTGAGATCTGAAAATCCAGGTTTGAAGCAGCCTGGGCAGAAAAGTCTATGAGACTCTACCTCCAATAAACCACTCAGAAAAAGCTGGAAGTAGCCAAGTGCTGGTGACTCACACCTGTAATCCTAGCTACTTAGGAGGCTGAGATCTGAGAATCACAGTTCAAAGCCAGCCCAGGCAGGAAAGTCCGTGAGACTCTTATCTCCAATAAACCACTAGAAAACTGGAAGTGGTGCTGTGGCTCAAGCGATAGAGTGCTTGCCTTGAGCGGAAGAGCACGGGGATAGCACCCAAGCCCAGAGTTCAAGCCCCATGACCAACAAAAATTAATTAATTAATTGAGGCTCATGGACAGTGCCAGGCCCTGAGTTCAAGCCCCAGGACTGGCCAAAAAAAAGGAAAGATCTACAAAGCCACCTTCTCTGAGCCCTGCTGACCCTTTCACTCACCCACCCAGCTCACACTCAGCCTACCTGTGCCAGCCACAGAGAGCTAACTGGATCGACAGCCATGGTCCTACTCTCCTTTGTGAGGACAATGGGGCTGAGATTCCCAAAGTACCAGGTGCTAAGTCCTTTGGGGCCTTTATATAACCCCCTTTGCCCTTCTGGAACTCCCTTCTCCCACTTCTACCTGGCTAACTCTGTCTCAGCCTTTGCTGACAGCCCCTTAAACACTAGCACCTCTCCACCGTGTCTAGAGTGGTTACATGCTGTGGGCTGTGTAGATAAGCTGCAGATGCCCCAGGGCTGGGCACAGGCCTTGCTTCACCTCTTTGGCTGCAGCCCAGCTAAGAGACTACTGGCTGCTTCCCAATGCACACATCAATAAAGGAAGAGTGCTTCTGTACTCCAGCAATCCTCTAGTGCCCAGACTCTTTGCAGCCCCCTGGGATGCTCCAGGAAAGAGTCCCCAAGACATTACCTTGCAGGTGTACTCCAGACCTGTGGGGCTGTGCAGGGCCCGGTGGGCCCGCCCACCCTCCTCAGGCTCCAGGAGGATATAAGGTCCCAGCTGGGAGGCAGGGGCTATGGCAGGTGCACCGTCTGGACCAGGCGGTGGGCTCAGGGACAGTGGGCAGGTTGGCAGCCCAGGCTGGGGTCTACTCCGAGCTCGTTTCACGATAGGACAATCAGTATCTAAGTCATCACTGGACTCCAACCCCTTCTTTCTGGAGTGGGGACCAGCAGGAGCAGCGAGAGGGGTGGCTTGCATCTAGAAAGAAGGGAAGAAAAGCATTATGGGAGGTAGTGAGTGGCTCCTCTCTTCTCCTCTGGTGAGGAAGTGCATCAACACAACCCTGGGAAGACTTCCAAACAGTGGGAGAAATAAAGCATCCTGTAGATGGGGATTCCTGGGATCTAATCCCGGCTTTGGCACTTCCTGGATAGGTGGGAAAGTTCTTCCACCCTTCTGCCCTGGTTTTTGTGAAATGGGAACAGGATGTAACACTCACAGGATTTGGGGAGCAGAAGCTCACATCTGTAATCCCACTTACGGAGCGGGTACAGATTGAGAGGACTGAGGTTCAAGGCCAGTCCCAGCAAACAGTAAAATCCACCTCAAGAAGCCAGCCAGGCTGTAATCTCAGAAACAGGAGCGGGATAAATAGGATTTCCGTTCTATTCCCTCAGGGCAAAGACTTCATCGAAATCAAGCTAGAGCAAAAAGGGTTGAATATGGCTCGGGTACTGGAGCACTGAAAACATGAAGATCTGTGTTCAAATCCCAGTACCCGCCGTCCCCTCCCCCCCCAAAAAAAGAAGTTATACAAAAACAGTATATAAAGCCTTGCACAGCAGGGTAGGGAACAGCAAAGACTCATCACTACTGCTTCATTATTACTATTGTTATTGGTGTTATTTATTAGCAGTATTTTGGCAGTACTAGGAATTAAACTCAGGGCCTCACCATTTGAGCCATGTCTTTTGCTTTTAGGGTTTCCCTCACCCCCCCCCACTTTGGGTGGGGGATTGTTATTTGTTTCTTCAGATATGGTTCTTAGCAAAAAGGCCTTATCCTCCTAACTTGACAAATAGTTGGGTTTACAGGTAAGTATCCAAAATTACAGGCATGTACCCTGGGCATTCTAATACTTTGAGCCACTGCTCTACTTCTGGTTTTCTGGTGGTTAATTGAAGATAAGAGTCCCACAGACTTTCCTGCCTGGGTTGGCTTTGAACCGTGATCCTTCCAGCTCAGTCTCTTGAGTAGCTAGGATTACCAGTGTGAGCCACCAGGGCCTGGCTTTAATGATTCATACTGTAAGTCTTAAGAGATCTTCAGAGGGAGGAGGCTAGTATGACAATCTTCCCTGGGCCACCCTGTAAATGCTCAGTACCCTGTGCAGCACTGTTGCCACTCCGAGATTGGACATATTATATTCCAGGCTGTCTCATCCCAACACACGTGGAAGCACCTGGCGGGCGAGGGGGAGGCTGGGATACCCTGCTTTGGACGGATGGGGTAACTGACTTCTTAAACCAGCAAGGGATTGTGTAGCCTAAGCATGGAGGCAACACATAATATCTACCTCTTGCGGTTCCCTACCATTGATGAGCAATAAGGACCATGGGCCACGCCACAGGCTCCCCCATCTCCCCCCACCCCGGGGCAGACAGGTGCGCACACACCTCTCACAAACACACTTCTTCCAGGTGACACACACCTGACCGTCCACAGACACACACAGGTGTGCACGTGTGCACACAGGTGCCGCTCAGTCATCGACCTCTCCCGCCCCGCCTTCGCCCGCCAGGCCCCTCCCGTGGGAGCAGAAGCCGAGGCAACCGTGTTGAGGGGTCACAGAGCTCAGCGGACCCCCGAGACTGGCAAAGGCTGAGCCATGGGAAGGAGGTCGGGGCGGGGCGCAGCGGAGCTGCACACCCCGAGGTCTGAAGGCGCATCCCACGCCGTCGGCAGACGTGCGCTAGCCACGCACACGGTACCCACGCACACCGGGCAGCCCTGAGGCCCCTGGACCCTGAGCCCCGCGCTCCCTGCGCGCCCCACAGGTGTCCGCGCAGCGCCCAGCCCTTCCCGCGGCTCGAGCCCCGCACCCGCCATCACCCCGATCTCACCCCCGCAGGCTCCCGCAGAGCCCCGGACACCGCAGCGGCTCCAAAGGGGCCCCGCGCTCACAAAGCCCTTCCGCACCCGCCCTCCCGTGCCCGCCTGGGACCTCCGGCCCCGCCCCGCCCCGCCGGGGCGCAAGCCGGCCCCACGCGGGCGAACCCCGCGACCCGCCCTCGGCCCCGGCTGCCCCCCGCAGCCCTCCGGCCCCCTGGCAGGTGCACGCCGTCGCCCTCCGGCTGGGTACCTCGTGCTGGCGCCCCGCGCGGGTCCCGGCGCCGCCTAGGATCCGAGCCGCCCGGGCACCGGCAGGGGGAACGCGGTCCGCTCGGCTGCGGCCGATCTCGTGCCCCACGTCTAGGTCGCGCCCCGTCGATGCGTGCAGAGCCTTCCCCGCTTCCGCTGCGAGTGTCCCGGGGACGCCGCGAGCCCGGCTCCGGCTCCGAGCCTGGGTGATGCAAACCTGAGCTAATCCGCAGCCACCCGCCGCCCGCTGCCCGCCGCCCGCAGCGCGGGATTGCACCATCTCCGCCCCGCCTCCCGGGGGGCCCCGCCCCGCCCGGCCCCTCCAGCTAGGTCCGCCCCACGCCCGGCAGGAGCTGGCCCACTAGGGCCGGAGTTTGCGGTGCAGACTGTAGCCGCTGACTCCCTATCACCTTGGGGGGAAAATAGTTTCCTTTCTAAACCTCTGTTTCCCCATCTATTAGTGGAAAGAACATCCTTTTCAGGGGTGTGTGTGTGTGTGTGTGTGTGTGTGTGTGTGTGTGTGTGTATGCGCGCGTGCGCTGAGTTTAAATCTGGGATACCACTGGAACCATGCTCCCCAGCTCTTATACGTTGACTTATACTTCAAATAAGGTCTCATGTGTCAACCTGGACCCTATCCTTCCATTTATGTTTCCAGTGTGGTTGGGACAGTAGGCTTGTTTTACCAAGCCTCGCTTTTATTGATTGAGATAGGGTCAAAGGAACTTTTTGCAAAGTTTGGAGTAGCTAGGATTACAGGCATAAGCCACTAAACTGGCTTCTTTAGTTCAAACAAATACAAAACAAATCAATAAACAATTCAAGAGCTGGATGCTGGCGGCTCACTCTGTTAGCCTTACTACCCTACCGGTTGAGATCTGAGGGTAGAAGTTACAGGATCGAGGATCTGGCTACTTCCTTGCTGGAAGTCAGCCCAGGCAGACTAACCTAAGAAACTCTTATCTTCAAAAAACAGAAGTGGAGGTGTGGCTCTTGTGGTAGCACACCAAACTCAAGCAAAAAAGCTAAAGGAAAGTGTGAGTACAAGCCCCAACACAAAGCTAAACTAAATCCAGCTCCAAACCAGCTATGAAGCCGCCTAAGACCCTTGCTAAGACTTAACAGATTTTAAACTCAGCTGACTCTGAAAAGAATCAGTGTCTGAGCTTGGATGAGCAGCTTCCTAGCATTCATTTCACAGAGACATACCATCTGTCCCAGAAAAGTCTCTTCAAATCCTGTCTTAGGCTGAGGGGTTGGAGAGGGGATAGGTCAATGGTTGAGTATTCATCTAGTCTGTACCTGTGTCTGGCCTTAGTTCCAACCCCTGCACTTTTTTGGGGGTGGGTGGGGGGGCCAGTCATGGGGCTTGAACTCTGGGCCTGGGCACTTGTCCCTAAGCTCTTCAGCTCAAATCGAGCACTCTACCATTTGAGCCACAATGCCACTTCTGGCTTTTTCTGTGTATATGATACTGAGGAATTGAACCTAAAGCTTCGTTCATGTGAAGCAAGCACTCTACCACTAAGCCACATTCTCAGCCCCCATGTACTATTTAAACAAACAAAAACTCTCCTCTGCATTGCTCTTGTAAAGTAAATTATAGCAACACTCACTTCCTAGAGTTGTTGTGAGGATTAAATAAATTCATACATACAAAATGCTTAGAACAGAGCTGGAGGTGTTCTTGCCTAGCAAGGCCCTGAGTTTAAACCCCAGTACCACCAAAACAAACAAAAAAGTCAAATAGAATGAGTAGAAACACTGGAGACAGAGGGGAGATAGGACTGTTTAACAGGACTGAATCCCAGGCCTAGGAGGCCCTGGTGCTTCAAGTTTGGAGCAGCACTGTGAAGTCACAGGGGTCCAGCAGCTTCCTTGAAAATGCCTTTTAGGTCTTGATATCAGACTTCATCAGTACCAAAGGCCTGCTTTGTTTTCCTGGCTCTAGGGACCAGCTCCTCTGGGGTTCAGAGCCTGGGGCACACCAAGGGATTCCGGCATCTCATTTAATCCCAGCTACTCTTCTGCTGTAGGAAGTAATGAATGAACTTACTTTTTATCTATGTGAGATAGCCAAGGATGGCAGGAATAGATGCTTGCTTGCTTTCTCTCTTTCTCTCTCCCTCCTTCCTTCCCTTTCTCCCTCCCTCCCTCCTTTCTTTCTTTGTTTCTTGGGCTTGGGCTTGGGTGCTGTCCCTAAGATCCTTTTTGCTCAAAGCTAGAATTTTCCCACTTGAGCCAAAGGACCACTTCTGGCTTTTACTGTGGTTAATTGGAGCTAAGAATCTAACAAACTTTCCTGCCTAGGCTCACTTTTGGGTTTTGTTTTTTGTTTTTTTGTCAGTCGTGTGGCTTGAACTCTAGGCCTGGGCACTGTCCCTGAATGCTTTAGCTCAAGGCTAATGCTCTACTACTTGAACCATAGAGCCACTTCCGGCTTTTTCTGTTTACATGGTGCTGAGGAATTGAACCCAGGGACTCATGCATTCAGGGCAAGCGCTCTACCACTGAGCCACCTTTCCACCCCCCCTAGGCTCACTTTAAACCACAAGCCTCAGATCTCAGCCTCCTGAGTAACTAGGATTACATGCAGGAGCCACTGGCACCAGGCTATACTTAGATGCTTTCAGAGTTTCTATTTAAACCAGTCCTGTGCTGAATTTGCTTGGAGATTCCTAACTTGGTTTTGCTATGTATTAGGCCTGATTCTAAATGCCTGGTACCTGGGGTGACCAGACTGACCCAAACGTGAAGTCACAGCTTAAAAATCAGTAAGAAGATAAACCAGTGGCTCACACCTGCAATCCAAGCTACTCAGGAGGCTGAGCTTGGAGGATTGCAGTTCAAAGCCAGCCCAAGTAGAAACATCCAGGAGACTCTTATTTGTAATTAACAACAAAAAGCTGAAAGTGGAGCTGTGGTTCAAGTGGTAGAATACTAGCCTTGAACACAAAAGCTCAGAGACAGCTGGATACCTGGGGCTCATGCCTATAATCCTAGCTATTCAGGAGGCTGAGATCTGAGGATCACAGTTCAAAGCCAGCCTGGGCAGGAAAGTCTGTGAGATGCTTATCTCCAATAAACTACCAGAAAACTGGAAGTGGCATTGTGGCTCAAGTGGTAGAGTGCTTGCCTTGAGCTGAAGAGCAAAGGCACAGTACCCAGGCCCAGAGTTCAAGCCCCACGACCGACCAAAAAAAAAAAAAAAAAACTCAGACACAGTGCCCAGGCCCATAATTTAAGCCTCAAGACCAGCAAAATAAATAAATGAATGAATAAATAAATACAATCAACATAATATGAAAGTGTTCTATGTTTTCTTGAAAACAAAATTAGTCTTTATCATGACTGAGTGTAGATGAGTAAGACTCATTAGAAAGGAGCCATTTAAAGTTTATTTTGGTTTTGGTTTTGGTTTTATGGGCAGGGGGAGAGGTTGTGTGTGTATTGCCAGTCCTGGGGCTTGAACCCAGTCTGGGTGCTGTCCCTGAGCTTTAGTGCTCAAGACCAGCACTTTACCCTTTGAGCCACAGCTCTACTTCTGGTTTGGGGGTAGTCAATTGGAGATTAGTATCTCACAGACTTTCCTGCCTGAGCTGGCTTTGAACCGTGATCCTCAGAACTCAGCTTCCTAAGTAGCTAGGATTATAGGCATGAGCCACCAATGACTGGCAAGATTTTCAGGAAAAGAAGAAATGAGCCATGAAAAGACATACAAAGCCCAAGAAAATATTAAGTACAAAGACCCAAGGTGGGATGCTACTTTACAACTCTAGGCATTTTATCATCTTTGTGGGGTTTTTTGTTTGTTTGTTTCTGGGTTTTTGGTGTATTTTTTTTAAACAGCCACTGTCACCTCTCTTCTCTAGACCTGAGGAGTTCAAGGGAGGGCTTACAGAGCACAGCCAGTTTGACAGAGTAGAGATTTGAACCCGGGTCAGCTGATGCCATTTCTACAATGTCCTGGGATATTTCACAATCTTGAGAAGTCAGGAGCTTCTGCATGCACTGGTAGGTATGATCAGTGGAGTGTCATCTAGAGCATGGCCCTCAAATGTGGGGGCCTTGTCACACAGCAGTGGTTGTAAAATAAGTAAAGAAAGAGGGCTTAGCTCAGTGTTTACCAAAGCAGACTGTGTAGGATGCCGGTGCATGTGTGTGTGTGGGGGGGGGAGTTTAGGTCCCTGAGACCCTGTATGAAATAACAATGTAATGTGTGAGTTTCCTTTCAATGTGCTCCTCCTGTTTGTCCATTATCTTGGGTACCTGCAAGGGTGGCTCAGTGGTTCAGCACCTGCCTAGCAGGTACAAGGCCCCTAGTTCAAACTCCAGCACCAACAATGTCTTGGGGAGAAAGTCTCACTTAATAGCTCCTGCGCTTTTCACACCTCTTTTATTTGGGTGGGGGAAGTACTGAGGTTCTGTTTGAGCCACACCTCCAGCCTCACACCTGTCTCTGTTCCAGAACCTTTGGCCAGAAACAGGATTGAGCTAGAATTGCATAATCTTGTTTTGCTTTCCTTGTATTTGATTTTATGGTAAGCTCTTCTACAGAGTCAGTGATAGTTTTCCATTTGAGGTTGGTGATTTAAAATTTCCATTTCTAATAAATGTGGAAGGGGTTTTGGCTTTCTTTCTTTCTTTCTTTCTTTCTTTCTTTCTTTCTTTCTTTCTTTCTTTCTTCCTTCCTTTAATGAGCTGGGTAAAAGGAAAATAGGGAATAGTAATATAAATGAATGTCTTGGGGCCAATCAATTTGGAGAGATGGTAAGTGACTCAAGAGTTGCAGCTGGCTCTGTGTTCCTCCTGGGGAGCACTTTTCTAGGGAACTAGGCAATTCCCCTTTCTCTGGAATCTCTCAGACACTCTGCACAGTCTCTCATCATCTAGACCTAGCACAGGCTAAGGCCAGGAGAGGCAGGAAATGCCAATACAAGTGGCCCAGGAGCCACAGAGATTGTGATTCTTGTGCCTGTGTGAGTCTCCCCTCACACCACTCCACATCACCTCCCACTTCCCACCAAGCTGCTGCCTTCATCCCTGGTGGCAGATAAAGAAACCAGGACTCAGAGAAGCAGCGCCGTAGTCCTGAAGGGGAAGGAGCCAGAGGGATTTAATCAATTGGTCTGGCTTAAAATCCAGGTTATGCCAGGTGCTGGTGGCTCACACCTGTAATCCTAGCTACTCAGGAGGCTGAGGATGGTGGTTCAAAGCCAACCCCGGGCAGGAAAGTCCATGACACTCTTATCTCCAATGAACCACCAGAATACTAGACGTGGTGCTATGACTCAAGTTGTAGAGTGCTAGCCTTGAGCTGAAGAGCTGAGGGACAGCATCCGGGCCCAGAGTTCAAGCCCCACAACTGACAAAAAAAAAAAAAAATCCAAGTTGTGTCTTTGCTTAGCCAGCTACCTTGTACTCATGAGAAATTGGACACCGTGTCTCACACAACACCTGTAATAGCTTCAATTGCTACTCAGGAGGATTGCAGTTTGAAGCCAGCCCAGGCAAAGAAGTTGTGGGATTAATCTCCAATAAACAAACCAAAAGCCAGAAGTAGAGCTGTGGCTCAAGTGGTTGAGCACCAGCTTTGAGCAAAGAATCTATGAGAGAGTGCCCTGGCCCTGAGTTGAAGCCTTTGTACACACACACACACACACACACACACACACACACACACCTCCATGCACATAAACACATGCAGTTAATGGGCTGGAGGAGTAAGGGAAGGAGGGCCTCCTTTCTTGAGCATGGTCCTGCTTCAGTAGGCCTGGTCTGGGCCTTCTCTCTCCCTTTCCTGCAATCCAAGCCACATCCTGTGAACCCAGGATGGATTTCTGCCCACTTCACCAGTGAGCAATCTGGAAGTCAGAGAGCATGAGTCATCTGCTCTAGGTCACACAGTATACAGATAAGGTTTGAACCCAGCTGGGAGTGGCTCCAAAACCCACTTTGATCCACTATTTCAGAAGCCTCAGTGGGACTGAAAGAAAGTTCTAGAAGAAGCCCCATGCTTTCCTCAATGGTGAAGGATCCTCTTTCCATCCCTGAGAGGTGGATGATTTGGTTTGGTGGATGCTGGTTTGAGCTCTGAGCTTGCCTCTGATTTGGGGTGATTTGGGGGCAGCTACCAGTACTTCCCTGGGCTCAGGCACATAATTAGGGCTTTGTATGTGCGTGTTGGGGAGGGGAAGGGGGGAGGAGGGAAATGCTAAATCTCCAAAATTCTGGTGAGCCTTAAACCAGCTCCCTTCCTGGACTGGGCATATTGCTGAGTCATCTGAGCCCTGCTCATCTGCTCTCTGGTCCTGAGGCCATCAGAGGCCAGAAAAGGAAGATATTTCCCATGTTGGGTCCAGGCCACTGCCCAGCCCTTCCCTTTCTAAGAAAAGCTGGAGCGGTGGGGTGGGGCGGGGGAGGGGAATGATGCACAGTGTTTAGCCAGTTGCATCAGAAAGCCTTATGCAAGACACTCTCCCAGACAGAGACTACCCTGCCCCTAACCCCTGCTCCCACCCTGCTGCCCTGTCAGGCCAGAATGGCTCTTCTGGAATGACAGCAGAAGAGCAAATAGGAACTGGTGCTGAGAAGGTTAGAATTCCTGGCTGCCAGGAGTTTCTGGGGATCCAGAGCAAACTCCAGACATGGTCCCTCCTTGGAGAAACAAGAATCTAGAGCAGGGCACCTTAAGCCCTTAGGACGCAGGCCATAGCCTGAGCCCTCTTGCCTGACTTGGGATTGTCACTATACTCTGATTTGAAACCTTGGGCACAGTCTAGGCCCTGGTCTATGCATCCCCTAGCAATGACTAGCTCCATACTCGGCCCCACACTCAGCAACTGGCTTTGGTCATCTGACTGGGCACTTACCATTCCATTTCTAGTTCCTGTCAGAGTTAGAAGCCTGGGACAGATTTAGCTCTGTCTGCTCCATTATTCATGACCTCAGTCCCTAGATAAACCTCGACTTAAGCCCAGACACCCTGGTGGGAGATGTCTTCTAGGATTGGAAAGCTGAAGCACACACATCAAGCTAATATATACTGGAACAAGATAAATTATACAGGACTGGAGACATTCACACAGGGTGAGACTAAAGGAGGGTATTCTTAGGTAAGGAACACAAAGCACAATGCTGATGTGCATCTGATCAGACAAAATAATATTTATCTGCCGGGCGCTGGTGGCTCACGCCTGTAATCCTAGCTACTCAGGAGGCTGAGATCTGAGGATCACAGTTCAAAGCCAGCCCGGGCAGGAGAGACCGGGAGACTCCTATCTCCAATAAACCACCAGAAAACCAGAAGTGGCGCTGTAGCTCAAGTGGTAGAGTGCTTGCCTTGAGCTGAAGAGCTGAGGGACAGCGCCCAGGCCCAGAGTTCAAGCCCCATGACTGACAAAAATAATAATAATATTTATCTAAATGAACTCCAGGAAATGGGCCTTTGTTTCTACTTTTATTTTCTTTTTGTCTTATTTGTTTATTTACCTGTCTTTGGAAATTTAAAAGAGGACCCAGAAATGAAATGACAAAGGGTGAATAAATACAGCGGTGATACTCACTGGACACTATGTTGAAATGAGCTATACAATTTGTGGGTGAGGACAGGAGGAGAAAGCAGAGAGAGCATGGGAAGGGGTGACATTGTCCAAAAAGAAATGTACTCTTAATTTAGGTGACTGTAACCCTTCTGTACAGCACCTTTATAATAACAATAAAAAGAGAAAGAGAGAGGGGGGGGAGAGAGAGAGATGGGAGCCAACTACCCCCTCTCCTTGTCAGTAAGCTATGCTTTGTTTATACACCATGCTGTCATAGTTCATGCCCCATCCCTAGACCAGGCCCCATTCCTAGGTTATACTTGGTCTGTATACCATTCCATGTGTAAGCCACTCCTTGTCTGTAGGCCACACCCCCTCCCTAGGCCATGTCCTATCCCTAGGTCAGGCCCTAGGTGACACCCCAACCATGCCCAGCTTTTTCCATAAAACATTTACCGTTTCCACTCATTGCATTTTTTTTCCTTTTATTGTGCTGGTACTTTAACTCAGGGCCTGGGCACTGTCTCACAGCTATTTCACTCAAGGCTGGTGCTCTACCATTTGAGCCACAGCTCCACTTTCAGCTTTTTGGTAGTTTATTGGAGCTAAAAGTTTCATGGACTTTTCTGCCCAGGCTGGCTTTAAACTTTAATCCTCAGATGTCAGCCTCCTAAGTAGCTAGGTTCCTGGCTCAGATAGTAATGTTTTTAAACCAAAGCCTTGCATTAAGTCTTAGTTCTGTAGCCCAAGAAGTCCTAAAGCACTGTCTGACGGGTGGATCTAACTCTCGGCTTTGCACCAGCAGGGCTGTCTCCATGTGGCCCAGCAAGTATCCACAAGGCCCTGCCAGAGCAGCCATTGGAGGTTCATGCAAAAATACATTCACCCTTCCCATATTCCATCATTCCTTTGCTTGTCCTCCCTCCCTCCCTTCTGTGCGTTCCCTGGCTCCCCTCCCTCTCTTCCTTCCTCCTCCCTCAGAACCTCCTGCAGCCAGCAAAGCTGCCAAGCTCCCCTACCTTCTCATACACAGTGCTGGGTGTGAGCTGAGCTGTCAAATCCCCCCAGCTCCTCCCTGCTGAACATCTGGCCCGTGGACTCTGCTCAGGTCCACACCCCAGAGGACATCCTGTTTTCCTTCTTCTTTTTCCTGCTTTGACCCTGTGTCCCATGGCTGGATGTTTATGAAATCCTCTGAGTTCTTCCCTCACCAGGTTCCTGATGGCCTGGTGCCCAGAGGTTGCTTTGGAGAGGCCAGGCCAGGAAGCTCCCGGCAATGTTGATGCCAAGCCAGGCAGAGACTTGGAGCCAAGCCAGGGTCCTAGGGCCACGCACAGCAGAGGGTGAACCTGTGACAGACCCACACAAAGCTGCTGCTCCTACAAGGACCTGACCTGTCTGAGGCCACAGGGAATTGTGTGTGCTAGGGCACATGTGTCCCTCACGGGACATCTATGTGGCAGATGACAGGTACACATCACTGCCTACTAGAGTAGGACCAGGTTTGGACCTCATCAACGTGACACTCCACTTCTCAGAACCTGGTCTTTTTTTTTTTTTTTTTTGGTTCCGGTCGTGGGGCCTGAACTCTGGGTCTGGGCACTGTCCCTCAGCTCTTCAGCTCAAGGCTAGCGCTCTACCACTTGAGCCACAGCACCACTTCCGGCTTTTTTTCTCTTTGCTAATGTGGTGCTGAGGAATCAAACCCAGGGCCTCAGGCATGCAAGGCAAACGCTCTACCACTGAGCCACCTTCCCAGCCCCTGAACCTGGTCTTTACTTGGTAAGTGCTCAATAAATGTAACTGCTTAAAGTAGCAGAGGAAATGCAACTACACAACAGTTCCATCCTTCCCACTGTTTACATGTCTAGATCTGCAGACCTCATCCTAATATTGTGTGTGTGTGTTGGAATTGGGGCTTGAACTCAGGGCCAGGGTACTATCCCTGAGCTTCTTTTGCTCAAGGTCAGCACTCTACTACTTGACAGCTTCACTTCTGGCTTTTGGATGAGTGTCATGGACTTTCCTGCTGTAGCTGGCTTCAAAACTCGATTTTCAGATCTCAGCCTCCTGAGTAGCAAAGGAGTATAGGTGTGACCCACTAACACTTGACTTTTTTTTTTTTTTGGGTCCAGTCGTGGGGCCTGAACTCTGGGCCTGGGCGCTGCCCCTCAGCTCTTCAGCTCAAGGCTAGTGCCCTACCACTTGAGCCACAGCGCCACTTCCGGCTTTTTTCTTTTTTGCTTATGTGGTGCTGAGGAATCGAACCCAGGGCCTCAGGCATGCAAAGCAAGCGCTCTACCACTGAGCCAACTTCCCAGCCCCTTGACTTTTTTTTTGTACCCCGTGCATTTTGGTGCACACTCAGGCAGGTAACAAACTTATTCCAGAACTTGTGCATGAATATATTGCTTCACACATGGTTAGATGAATACTAATATTCTTCTCCATTTGCAGCCAACAATGTACCCCTTGCCCATCTCAAGGGACTTTACTCTCTCCAGGAGCAATGTTCCTGGGACCAATGCCCTCAGAGACACCCCCCACCCCCGTTCACTCCAGCAAGGGTGAGGTAGGTCATCCCCTGGGTCAGTAGGAGGCCCCCCAGGGGGCGAGGCAGCATCAGGTGGTGTGGAGTTGGTGCACAGGCTCTTGCATTAAAGAGGTGGAACAGAAGGTGAACCTTCAGAGGCCTGGCTATATGTTTAAACAGGCGGTTGGCTGAGAAGATAATCTTTCAGTCCTGAAGGAGGTCAGGGAACTGACCAATGGCTAACTATGGAGGAAGACCCAGCAGAAGCAGCAGCAGGAGGCCAGGTTGGTCAGTAGGGAACAGGTGTGGTGGGGAATGGGTGACAGGACAGTCTGGGACCATGGAATTGAAATCCAGCCTCCAAGTATATGCAGTTGAAAATACATGCCTGGAATCTGGGAGCCCATCGACCTCATCAGCTGATGCCAGGGTTAAGTGAATTCATGCCGGTCAAGCACTGAGAACACGGCCTCGTCCATGTTAATAGGGGTCAGCTGTTCTGGTCCTGAGCACCTCTTCTCCACATTCCTCTCCAGGTGAGAGATTTCCTTCCCACCCAGGGACTGGAGAGCAATGGCCCAAACCAGCCAGCATGGAACTCCACCCTGCAGAAGCTTGAGAAGGACACCATCTATTCATCATTAGTTTCAAACCTGTAAATCAAGGAAAATAACCCTCTTCTTAAAGGGTTATCTTGTGGAGTATAGTGGCTGACACTTGTCATCCCAGCCTTTCAAAAGGCAGAGATCAGGAGGATTGTAAGGCAAGGCCAGCCCCCAGCAAAAACTCAGGGAGACCCCAGTATCAATAAGCTGAATGCAATGGATCACCTGTTTTCCTATAAACAAGATCATAGCCCAGCCCGAGGCGAAGTGCTATCTCCGAAGTTACCTAATGTAACAAAGGGCTAGAGGAGAGGCTCAGTGATAAAGTGCTTGTAGCAAGCGTAAAGCCTTGAGACAAGGCAAATGAGAAGCAATAAACTTATACACAGATTAAGGCACTCTTTTTTTTTTTTTTTGTCAGTTATGGGGATTGAATTCAGGACCTGGGCACTGTCCCAAAGCTTTATCACTCAAAGCTAGTAACCTACCACTTTGAGCCACAGATCCACTTTCGGTTTTCTGGTAGCTAATTTTTTTCTTGCCTGGGCTGGCTTTGAACCATGCTCCTCAGATCTCAGCCTCCTAAAGTAGCTAGGATTACAGGCATGAGCCATCAGCACCCAGCTAAAGCACCCTTATAAGAGTGTATGTATTTCTTTCCCCCTTCTCCACACTCCAGGAAGAAAGAAGCAAAGGCAATATCCATCCCAGCTGTTTATTGAGGGAGAGGAGGGATGGAAGGAGACACAGGGTACAAAGGGTCTGGCCTGGTGGGGAAAACTTGAAACCTTCTGGAAGCCTCAGGGAATGAAGAGACTGGGAGGGATGAGATCCTTGCTCCCCCCAGTGGCAGAGAAAAGAGATGCTGCCTCTGTCTGGCAGCCTGTAGAACGAAGGGCTGGGCTTTCAGGACAGCACATTTGTCAAGGTCGGGGTCAAGGTCAGGACCCAAGGGCATTGGTGTCCCAAAGGTGTGGTCTTTAAGGGACAAAACATCCCACTTCTTATATTTCCTGGCTCTTAGAGATCATTTATATTTGTACCCAAAGTATCTTTGCAGTCACCTGGGACCATTAGGTTAATCTTTCTCACCAAACTAGTCCCTGGCCCTGAGGAACCAAGAAGTTGCCGCTTCTGTCCCCATTGCAGATGGTTCTGCAATGCTCTCTGAACCTGGGACCCCCCCCACACACACCTGTCAGCCTCCTTCACCTGCACACAGAGGGGGCGGGGAGGGGACTAATTGCCCACAATGCACTGGACTGTGGAGCTCCATGCCACAACGCAGGAGAAAACACCATAAAGAAGGTCAATGTTTTCATTCTCTGCTGGAGGGCAAGTCCAAGTGGGCCTGTCCTCCATGGTGGCATCCTAGTCGATGAGAACACCACCACCATCTTTGTCTCCGGAGGGAACTGTTTCTATCACACGGAGACAGAATGTCACACACAGGAATCCCCTCCAGACCTCTCACAGTAGAGAAGGGAGGAACTGATCAGAAAGGGCAGGGGCTCAATCAAGGTCACAGACAGGAAAGAGTGGGGAGAGGCCGAGGGAAATGTTCTCTGCCACCAAAGGGCTTGGGGTGGGGGAAGTCTGGGGAGGGATTGAGAGAGGATGGCATCTTGGATGGTTGGGATCCTATTCCTGGGGAAGGGGCTGGATTAGGACTCCAGAACTGATCCAGAGTTGGGCCTTCTGGGGGCTTGGATAGAAGGGTCCTGCAAAAGGAGAAGTTGGGGGGATGACAGGGGAGTGAGGTGTGCTGGGGAGAAGGCTTCGGGCTCCTCCTCGAGCTTCTGTGCTCAAGAGTCCCGCTTGGGCTGAATGGTCTGGACAGAAGATGGCCCAAAGGGGCTGGCAGGTGTGGAGAACCAAGACTGACCGCTGGCATCACGGAAGATGGGGGACAGCTGCTCGGGCTCATCCCTGAAGACTTCCACGTGGCTGTCGGCTTCGGTGTCCAAGGGCTCAGCCTTGGGGTCCTGGCTCATCCAGCCGGTCATGGCCCAGAAGAGGCAGGCGGCCAGCAGGATTCCGGCTGCCCCGCAGAGTGCCGTGCCTGCCAGACGGCACAAGCTCAGGGCCCGGTTGTAGTCGGCTGCCCGCACATCCAGCGTGGGAAACCTGCCATCGCTGACCGTCTCCATCTTGGGGGGCACAGCATAGCCCGTGGTCAGGGCTGCTATACCCAGCAGCAGGAGTAGAGTCCCTGAGGACAGGCTGATCTGGGGAGAGGTAGACAGAAAGCAGGCGGCAGGGTCAGCTGGGATTCCCTGCTAAGGAGCCACTTGGATCCTACTTGCAATAAAAGGCAAACTCTTTTTTGTTGTTGTTAGTCATGGGGCTTGAACTCTGGGCCTGGGTGTTGTCCCTGAGCTCTTCAGCTCAGGGCTGGCACTCTACCACTTGAGCCACAACACCACTTCCAGTTTTTGGAGTGGTTTATTAGAGATAAGAGTCTCATGGACTTTCCTGCCCGGGCTGGCTTTGAACCGAGATCCTCAAATCTCAGCCTCCTGAGTAACTAGGATTACAGGCGTGAGCCACTAGCACCTGGTTTCCATGAGACTCTTGTCTCCAATTAACCACCAGAAAACCAAAAGTGTAGCTGTGGCTCAAAGTAGTAGAGCTCTAGCCTTCAGCAAAAAAGCACAGGGATAGTACCCAGGCCCTGTGTTCAAGCCCTATGACTGACCAAAAGAGAAAGGGGGGGAGGAGGGGGGGGGAGAGAGAGAGAGACAGAGACAGAGACAGACAGAGAGAGACAGAGAGAGACAGAGAGAGAGAGAATGGGAATCAGAGATCACACGTGGGATTCACAGAAACAATCATGGAATCCTTCCTTGTTGGTTTGTTCTGGTTTGGTTTTCTGAAGAAGGATCTTGCTATGTAGCCTAGGCTGACCTTGAACTCACAATCCTCCTGCTTCAGTTTCCCAAGTGCTGGGGTTACAGGTGTATACCACCACAACTGACTCTGTTTGGAATCTTGAAGCCTCTTAATTTTCTTTTCAGTTCCCACCTAGCAGTGACTTTTTTCCAGCTGACCTTGAGTCTGTCTACCATTATCTGGGCTCTATCCTATTCCCTTGTCCTTTCTTCTAAGTACCCTCAGGTCTCATCCCAAACCCCCCTCCTTAGGGACACCTTCCAGGATGCCTACAATCTGGGCATGTGTCCCACTTTGTGCCCATCTATCCCTCAGGTCATCCACCTCACAGCACACTTGGAAAAGCATTTTAGTTCCTAGCAACATAATGTTTGTCTGTTCCAATAGACTGAGAGCCCTATGAGTGTAGAGACTATACCTGGGCTTATCTGTTGTCTGCACATGCTTGCTGAATGACTAGACCACAGCTAGGAGTTCTTCAAGGACCAGGTTTTCCTAAATTCTGTGCCCCCAAGAGCCTAGTACAGTGCTTAAACATAGATTTTTTTTCCCTGTATGAATCAGGCTGGCCTCAAACTCAAGATCCCAAGATCCTCTGGAGTGCTACTTAGAATATATAAATACATACCTTGTCCTAGAAGTCTTTTTTTTTTTTTGGTCAGTTACAGGGCTTGAGCTTAGGACCTGAGTGCTGTTCCTGAGCTTATGTATTCAAGACTAGTGCTCTACTACTTTGGGCCACAGCACCACTTTTGGTTTTCTGGTGGTTAATTGGAAATAAAAGAGTCTCATAGAGCCAGGAAGATGGCTAAATGGTAGAGTGCTTGCCTCCCATGCATGAGGCCCTGGGTTCAATTCCTCAGAACCACGTAAGCAGAACAAGCCAAAAGTGGTGCTATGGCTCTAGTGGTAGAGAGCTAGCCTTGAGCTGAAGAGCTGAGGGACAGCACTCAGTCCCTGAGTTCAGGCCCCACGACCGACAAAAAAAAAGAGTCTCACAGACTTTCCTGCCCAGGCTGGTTTTGAACTGCAATTCTCCTCCTCCTCCTCTTTTTCTTCCTCTTCTTCTTCTTCTTCTCCCCCTCCTCCTTCCCCTCCTCCTCCTCTTCCTCCTCCTTCTCAGTTGTGGGGCTTGAACTCAGGACCTGAGCGCTGTCCCTGAGCTCTTCAGCTTAAGGCAAGTGCTCTACCATTTGAGCCACAGCACCACTTCTGGTTTTTCTGGTGGTTAATTGGAGATAAGAGTTTCACAGACTTTCCTGTGTGGGCTGGCTTTGAACTGTGATCCTCAGATCTCAGCCTCCTGAGCATAGGTGTAAGCCACCGGTGCCCGGCTCCTCTATCTTCTTGTGTATAAGTTGGTACCTCTGTAACCCAGGCTGTCCTAGAATTCCTGGTCCTCCTGTCTCAGCCTCTGGAATGTTGGAATTGCAGGTGTGTACCACTATACCTGCCTGATAACATGTTTTTAATTTCTGGCTATCTTTGTTGATATTCACAAAACAATTTGCAGGGGGCGGGGGCAGGGAGGCTGGGAAGGTGGCTCAGTGGTAGAGTGCTTGCCTTGCAAGCATGAGGCCCTGAGTTCAATTCCTCAGCACCACATAAGCAGAAAAGGCCGGAAGTGGAACTGTGGCTCAAGTCGTAGAGTGCTAGCCTTGAGCTGAAGAGCTGAGGGACAGTGCCCAGGCCCAGAGTTCAAGCCCCATGACTGACCAAAAACAAAAACAACAACAACAAAAAAAAAACAATTTGCTGGGATTCTGACTAGAATTCTGTTGAATCTATGGTCAGGTTGGGAAGAAGTGACTGGACAATATTGAGTCTTACTACCCAGCCAGGAACATGGAATATCCTTCCTTCCTTCAGTCCTAGGCTGGAGCAAAAGAGCTCATCCAGAAACATCCAGGCTCTGAGTTAGAGCTCCACGACTGACTAAAAAAAAAAAAGGGTGGGCCGGGCGCTGGTGGCTCACGCCTGTAATCCTAGCTACTCAGGAGGCTGAGATCTGAGGATCTCGGTTCAAAGCCAGCCCGGGCAGGAGAGACCGTGAGACTCCTATCTCTAATAAACCACTAGAAAACCGGAAGTGGCGCTGTAGCTCAAGTGGTAGAGCGCTAGCCTTGAACTGAAGAGCTGAGGGACAGCGCCCAGGCCCAGAGTTCAAGTCCCACGACCGCAAAAAAAAGAAAAAAAAAGGGTGGGGGAGATGGGGAGGCAGGAGGGGAAGAAAGATGGGAAGGGATAGGAAGGGGAAATAAAGGAGGAGGCAACAATGCTTGATAAAAAATTGTACTCATTGGGCTGGGAAGGTGGCTCAGTGGTAGAGTGCTTGCCTTGCAAGCATGAGGCCCTGAGTTCAATTCCTCAGCACCACATAAGCAGAAAAGGCCCTCAAGTGGTAGAGTGCTAGCCTTGAGCTGAAGAGCTGAGGGACAGCACCCAGGCCCAGAGTTCAGGCCCCACGACTGGACCAAAAAAAAAAATTGTACTCATTATCCTGCCCATGTAATTGTAACTCCTCTGTAAGGTATTTTCACAATAAAAAAAAAAGGGGGGGGTGCGTTTCTGGATCAAACTTTACCTGTAGGCCCTTAACCTCTTGCCTCTCCTAGAAAATGAGCTTTATTGTTAGAACTTGTTTGAGTTGGGTTTTCTGTTGCTTAAGTATGCAGGACTTCTTACTACATCATTATCTGCTTTTGTTTCTGTCTTCTGAGTCCTAAATCCAGTCTTATGTCCTCATAAAGCCACAGGAACCCCTCTGGCCTTACCTTCCAGCACAGTGAGGGCCAGGGTTGGCGGGGACACAGGACTGGGGGTCCTTCAGGGTCGTCGCTGAGAGCAGTTCCTGCACAATCTTCATAGAAGAGGTGCAGATAGGAGCGGACTCCGTACCACTTGCTCTCCTCAGCATTGCTGCCATGGCTACAAGCACAGGAACGGCTGCAGCTCAGCATCATGGATCCCTGTGGGCACAGATGCAGCTGCCAGAGGGTCAGTGGGAGCCTTAATTTCCTCTCATCCTGAATGCCCCACCCTCATGAGCCAGCCAGGCCTTCCAGATCTCTCTCTCCATTTCCCTGAGTACTCTGAATGAGCAGATCCCTGAGTGCTTCGCCCAGTGACCAGTGAGCCTTGTGTAAGCTTACTGTGGAGGTCACTCTGTGCCTGGAATGTGGGACTCTAGATCGGAGCCGCAGGCCTACCACTTTCTCTCACTGTGTTTAGTGCTGACTAAGGGTAGCTCCTGGAACAATTACTGAAATTCCTTTGCCATCATTTCCATTCTGAACTCTTGGTTGCTCCCTAGCCCAAAAGTGAAAGATCCTATGTTTCCCTCCCTTCAGAGCCTCTCCTAGGGGGTATTATCATAGCTGACTCTTGCCCAATGGGCTGAAGTCTCCAAGGCCCCAAAGGATTTCTCTCCATAGCCTCCAAGGATTTAGTCATTTCATAGAAGGTGAAATTTAAGGGCCCTCGGAATTAAGGGATGCTAGACTTACAGAAAAAGAACACTTAAGGGTGCTGGGAAGGTGGCTCAGTGGTAGAGCGCTTGCCTTGCATGCATGGGGCTCTGGGTTCGATTCCTCAGCATCACATAAGCAAAAAGAAAAAAGTCGGAAGTGGTGCTGTGGCTCAAGTGGTAGAGCGCTAGCCTTGAGCTGAAGAGCTGAGGGACAGCGCCCAGGCCCAGAGTTCAGGCCCCACAACCGGACCCCCCCAAAAAAAAGAACACTTAAGAACCCTTTGTTCACAGACCAAGAGCCTGAAGCCTGGGGGATGGGAGATCTGCCATTTAGGGCTCAAACCAAAGCCAGGGGAAGAGACTGGGCTCTGTCCCCACCCTCCTGCATCAAGGCCTCAGCCTTTCTAAGCAGATTCCAACAAAATAAAAAGCGTGCTTGCTCTGAAGGGTAAGAAGCATCCCAGCCTCTCTCCCTGCCAGTCAGTGAGGCTTTCATTCCTGCCTAGACACACCAGCACAGGCAGCACAGAGAACTCCCCCACTACACACACGCACACACACACAAATACATATGTAAACACACAGATGTACACACACATATTAGAGATACATGCACACACATTTGGGAGTGTTTCTTGGAAACCCTCCAAGTCACACAAGTACACAGCCTTCCTTGCTTGTCAATAAAGCCCGTTCACAGATCGAGGCTTTCTATCCTCTTCTCTTCATAGTTGAATGGAAGGAAGAGGAAAAAGGGGAATGTGTGTGTATGTGTGTGTGTGTAGTGATAGAGCTGGAAATGGCAGGAGCTAAAGAAAGACTGAGAAGGAGGTGGCCAGAGGGTTGGAGCAAGGATCAGGTGGGGAGTGGGGGCGGAGCCAGCGCGACGGGGGAGGCGTGGCCACTGAGGTGGAAGAGGGCGTGGCCTGCGCAACGGCTGCCCCAAAGCAGATGCGCAGGGGATGCCGGGTGCAGAAAAATGAATGAGCGCCCCAGGGGCGATCTGGGAAGGAGCAGCAAGCATTAATGGGAGACCTCAGGTTAGGGGGCGTAGAGGGAACTGCGGGAGGGGGGGAGTGTGGGCTCGAGACAGGCGCTCCCCTTTAATTCACGGCTCACCCGCCCCAAATGTATGTAATCAATCAGTCTCGCCGCCTCGGGAGAAGGAAGGTGACCTTGACGACGTTCCCCTGGGCCTGGCCCCGCCCCCTTGGTCTGGGCCCCCCCCTCAATTTTAGGGTTGCCGGGAGGAGTCTAGCGGGTGAGAGGGGAGGCTAGGAGGGAGAGGATGCTGAAGATCCCGCGGGTTGCCATGGGAACCGCAAGGGAGGTCCCTCGCCCGCAGCGGGGGGGGGGGAGGGGGAAAGGGCTTGGTGGAAGGGGAGCGGGAAGAGGAGGGGGCTGCGGCGTCGGGGTGGGGGGTGCACTGCGGAGGAGGAGCAGGGAGGAGGTGACGAGCCCGAGGGCCTGAAGATGGGTAGAATTTGTCGTCTCCGCAGCGCTTGGTATTGTCGTCCCCAGATAGCCCCCACCCACCCCCGCCCACTCCTGAGCCCTACGCTGCCCAGGCGGGGAGAAGAGGAGTCCTTCCCCGCCGGGGGTGGCCCTCCCTACACCACCATTTTTCCCCCTAATCTGAACATGCCTCCTTTAGACGAAATTAATTACGACCCTTCCCTAGAGGGAAACTGAGGCAGGGCAAAGTAGACATGGGGATTTCGACAGGTGTAGGGGGATCTGGCTTTTGAAGCCTCGCCTAGGTCCATGAACCCTACGGTGCCGAGGGGCGCTAGGCCTGATGCTGTCCCGGTCCCCTCTACTTCCCTGGGACCCCCCCCCACACTCCCCCCGCCCCCCCCCGACTTCCCAGAGCCCGAGGCCCGGGCGCAGACGTCCTGCCCGAGGCGGGCCAGCCGGAGCCGGAGCTCTGGGAGGAGGTGGGGCTGCTGCAGCCGCAGACACCGCGGCGCAGGGGTCGGGCGCGGAGCGGGGGGCTGAGCTCACCTATCCGATCCGCCTGCTGTTTCCGGCGAGCGAGCAGGAGCTGGGGCTGGAGCCCGTACCGAGCAAAAGTGGGTTTGCTTCGCGCCTGCGCCGCAGTCCCGGGCGGGGGGTGATATGGGGGCGGGAGAAGGAGGGGGCGCCCGCCTCCCCCCAGGGGCTGGCTTTGCAGATTGCCTTCTCAGCCAGCACCGGGAACCTTTCCTGAGCCCCCTTCTCTCTCTCTGAGACCCCAGGCTTCTCATGGAGACCCCATAACCCTTACCCTTCATGTAGGGCCTGGAACTCGACACCCAAGTTCCCACCACTCCTCGGCCCCACCGCTTATCCCCTCCTGAGCCTCCATCTCCTAGCTGTATCCCCCCCACACTATGGAATCCCGCGCCTCCGCTCAGAGCCCCCCCCCATCACAGCCCCCGATCTGAGCACTTGCTCTCACAGCCCGACCACCCTCCCAGGTCCCCACATCATCGGAGCTCACGGCTTTCTGCCCCATTAGCACCTCTGGAAAGCCCTCCCCTCCAGGGAGGGAAGCCCCCCGCCCCATCCCTCACCGAGGACTCTCGACAGTCCTCTATGATCTGTCCATGTCTTTTCCTCTTTGAGTCCCTCTTACTCTAAGGTGGGAGTTGGAATGTGGGGCGATGAGGGAGATCTTGGGGGGTCTCACCCTCTCCCCTTTGGAAAGAGCCAATACGCCTCTTGGACTCTGCGCCCAGCTTACCCCAAGTCTTGCCTTGGCCGTGCATGCCAACTGCCACCTCTGGGGAGAGTCAGCCATTGCCAGGCAGCAGCAGCAGCAGCAACTTCATGCCTGTCCAGTTGCTCACACAGTTGCTGTGTGATCTTAAGAAAGCCACTGTATCTCTCTGGAATCTTACCAGAAACCATAGCACACAAACAAGCCTTCATGCATGTTTGAACAACTCTTCTGCCTTTCCCTGTTCTGGAGGGGGGTGGGGGTGGGGGAGGGGGAGACCCAGGGAAGAATGAGGCCTGCAAGAAGGGGCTGCCTCCCATAGTGCTTGGAACTGAGTAGATGGCTCAGTAAATATTTACTGAACACAGCCACAAATGCATGATGCTCTTCATGTATTGAAGTGCTTTATGTGCACTACAGTGCTTATTTAACTGCCTGTGTTGGAAGAAGACACTCCACCACAGAGGAGGGTTGAATGAGTTTCTAGAAGTGATGGAGAGAGAAGTCAAGTGTACAGGGGGATGGGTCGACCTTGAGCCAGCAAAAGAGGACTTTGGTGTCCTCTGGGAAGGAGGGAAGCTTCCCACTGGGAAGAGAGACCACGTGATAGTTGTGAGCTGAACTCTGGAGGTAAGAGATCCAGGTGTGAATCTTGGTTCTGCCACTTGCAGCTGACGTGGTTTAGCCACTCAGAGCCTCAGTCTTTTTTTTTGGGGGGGGTCCGGTAGTGGGGCCTGAACTCTGGGCCTGGGTGCTGTCCCTCAGCTCTTCAGCTCAAGGCTAGCGCTCTACCACTTGAGCCACAGCGCCACTTCCGGCTTTTTTCTTTTTGCTTATGTGGTGCTGAGGAATCAAACCCAGGGCCTCAAGCATGCAAGGCAAGCGCTCTACCACTGAGCCACCTTCCCAGCCCCCACCTTCCCAGTCTCTTCTATAAAAAGGAGACAAAAGCCAGGCACTGGTGGCTCACGCCTGTAATCCTAGCTACTCAGGAGGCTGAGATCTGAGGATCGCGGTTCAAAGCCAGCCCGGGCAGGAGAGACCGTGAGACTCCTATCTCCAATAAACCAGCAGAAAACCGGAAGTGGTGCTGTAGCTCAAGTGGTAGAGCGCTCGCCTTGAGCTGAAGAGCTGAGGGACAGCGCCCAGGCCCAGAGTTCAAGCCCCACGACCGACAAAAAAAAAAAAAACATAAAAAGGAGACAAATAATTTATGTCTCAAAGGGGTTCAACAGGCTGGGAAGGTGGCTCAGTAGAGTGCTTGCCTTGCATGCATGGGGCCTGGGTTTGATTCCTCAGCACCACATAAATAGAAAAAGCCAGAAGTGGCACTGTGGCTCAAGTGGTAGAGTGCTAGCCTTGAACTGAAGAGCTGAGGGAAAATGCCCAGGCCCAGAGTTCAAGCCCCACAACCAAAAAAAAAAAGGGGGGGGGTTTCAACAAATGAAATGAGACATGCATGTAATTAGAGGTTCAAAGCTCTTGGCATAGGCTCACATTATTATGATTATTCATTATTTTATTGCTAAGTGGCATAGATAACGAGAAAAACAAGGCGTCTATTTAGAGGAAGGTTGTAGTTCAGCAGGAGGTGTCACAGGGTATCGTAAAGGAGATAAATAAGTCTAGGCTGGACATGTGCCACCTGTTGTCCCAGCTATTCAGGAGGCTGAGGCAAGAGGATCATTTGAATCAGAGTCCAAGACCAGCCTGAGCAACACACTGAGACACTGAGACTCTGCCCCCCTCCAACAAAGAATCCACATATATGATTCCATTTAGATGAAATACCTAGTTGGCAAGTCCAATTGGAGGAGGGAAAGTGGGGTGAGCTCCTGGTTATAAGATTTGTTTTGGTGAAGAAAATATTCTGGAAATAATGATGGTTTACAGCACTGTACATGCATGAAATGTTACTGAAGACAAACTTTGTATTTAACTACAATTTTTTTTCTATTCTCAGTGCTTGAACTCAGGGCCTGGATACTGTCCCTGAGCATCTTTGTGTTCAAGACTAGCACTCTACCATTTGAGCCACAGCACCACTTCTGTCTTTTTCTGAGTACTTTGTTGGAGATGAGTCTCACAGCCAGGCTCCAGTGGCTCACACCTGTAATCCTAGCTACTCAGGAGGCTGAGATCTGAGGATCGAGGTTCAAAGCCAGCCCAGGCAGGAAAGTCCAGGAGACTCTAATCTCCAATAAACCACTCAGAAAACCAGAAGTGGCACAGTGGTTCAAGTGGTAGAGCATTAGCCTTGAGCTGAAGAGCTGAGGGACAGTGCCCAGGCCCAGAATTCAAGCCCCACAATTGACACACACACACAAAAAGTCTCACAGACTTTCTTGCCTGGGCTGGCTTTGAACCACAATACTCAGATCTCAGCTTCCTGAATAGCTAGCATTACAAGCGTGAGCCACGGGTGCCCTGCTTTTACTACAATTTATTATTTTTTTATATTTTTGGTCATGGACCTGGGCACTGTCCCTGAGCTCTTCAGCTCAAGGCAAGTACTCTACCACAGAGCCACTTCCAGCTTTTTTATGTGGTGCTGAGGAATAGAACCCAGGGCCTCATGCATGCATGGCAAGCACTCTACCACTGAGCCACCTTCCCAGCCCTACTACAATTTTTTTTAAAGGGGTAGTAGACCATGTGCGGATGGCATGCACCTGTAATCCTAGCTGCTCAGGAGCCTGAGATCTCTAAAGATCATGATCCAAAGCCAATCTAGACAGAAAAGTCTGTCAGATTCTCATCTTCAATTAACTACCAAAAAGTCAGAAATGGAGCTGTGGCTCAAAGTGGAGTGGTAGTTCAGGAACAGTGCCCAAGCTCTCTGTTCAAGTCCCAGTATGGGAACAAAAAAAAAAGGGTTGGAGTAACAGGTAATTGAACCACTCACATTTACATGTGCTGTGATAATTAATCTTCTTCAAACATATGAGAAAAGAACTTAAAAATAGTTGGATTACACCAGGTACCTGTGATTATCGCCTATAATGCTAACTATTCAGAAGCTAAGATCTGAAGATCAAGGCTCTAAGGCAGCCCAGATAGGAAAGCCCATGAGGCTCATCTCCAGTTAACTACTAGAAAAGGCTGGAGGGCTGGGAATGTGGCTTAGTGGTAGACTGCTTGCCTAGCATGCATGAAGCCCTAGGTTCAATTCCTTAATACCACATACACAGAAAAAGCTGGAAGTGGTGCTGTGGCTCAAGTGGTAGAGTGCTAGCCTTGAGCAAAAAAAGCTAAGGGATGGGCTGGGAAGGTGGCTCAGTGGTAAAGCGCTTGCCTTGGATGCATGAGACCCTGGGTTTGATTCCTCAGCACCACATAAGCAAAAAGAAAAAAGCCAGGAGTGGCGCTGTGGCTCAAGTGCTAGCCTTGAGGTGAAGAGCGCCCAGGCCCAGAGTTCAGGCCCCATGACCGGATCCCCCCCCCCAAAAAAAAAGCTAAGGGACAGTGCCCAGGCCCTGAGTTCAAGCCCCACCCCCCAAAAAAATTGTGCTTTTGGATCACAAGATGAAGGGGCCTGGCAAATATCTCAGTGATACAATATATTTATGGCACGTGCAAGATTCTGGGTACTGTGCCTCAGCACCAAAAAAACACAAAAAAGAACAGAGCCAGGTGCTGGTGGTTCACGCCTACAATCCTAGCTACTCTGGAAGCTGAGATCTGAAGATGGTGGTTCAAAGTCACTCTGGGCAGAAAAGTCTCTGTGAGAATCTTCTCTCTAATTAATCACTCAAAAACCAGAAGTGGAAGCTGAGTGCCGGTGGCTCATGCCTGTAATCCTAGCTACTCAGGAGGGTGAGATCTGAGGATATCGGTTCAAAGCCAGCCCAGGCAGCAAAGTCCAAGAGACTCTAATCTCCAGTAAACCACCAGAAAACTGGAAGTGGTGCAGTGGCTCAAATGGTAGAGCGGTCGCCTGGAGCTGAGGGGTGAGGGACAGCATTCAGGCCCAGAGTTCAAGTGCCACGACCAACAAAAAACAAAAGAAAACAGAAGTGGAGCTATAGCTCAAGTGATAGAGCAGTAGCCTTGAGCAAAAAAGCTCGGGGATAGTGCCCAGGCCCTGAGATCAAGTCCCACAACAACAACAAAAAGAACAATTTTAAGGGAGAAAATGAAGGAAGGGGTGACATTGTCTAAAAAGAATTGTACTCATGGGAGGGGGTTGGAGGGGAGTGGAGAGAAAGAGGGAGAAAAATGAGGGAAAGGGTAACAAGTTAGACAAGAAATGTAATCACTGCCTATTTATATATCTGTAACCCCTCTGTACATCACCTTGACAATAAAAATTTTAAAAATTACCCAACTTATGAAGTGGTAACCCCTCTGTATAACAGTTTAATAATAACAATAAAGTGGTTTTTTGTTTTGCTTTGTTTTGTTTTTTGTCCGTCTTGGGTCTTGAACTCAGGGCCTGGGCGCTTCCCTGAGCTCTTTTGCTCAAGGCTGGTGCTCTACCACTTTGAGCAGTGCTACTTCCCATCTTTGAGTAGTTAACTGGAAATAAGAGACTCACAGAGAGTTTTCTGCCTTAGCTGGTTTTGAACCAGGATCTTCAGATCTCAGCATCTGGAGTAGCTAGGATTACAGGTGTAAGCCACTGGCCCAGGCAACAATGAAGTTATTTAAAAACAAACAAACAAAAAACAAAACAGCATAGAAAACTTCATCAATTTGTGAAAATGCTCCAGGACAAAGATTAAAGGTATGGCCACATCAATTTAAAATTTTCCCTTTCTATGGGTTAAAGTACCCCAGAGGTAAAAATCAATCAAAGTGAGAGGTTGGAGTATAAAAAGCTTTCAGTGAAGAATTGCTCATACAACAACTTAGGTGAATGAAAGGCTGCAGCTGCAGAGCACATTAGAAGTGTGGTTTTGCACGTGTTGCTCTGGAGAGCAGCTATTAGAATAAGAGCACACTGGGGTAAGAAAGCTGACTAGAAACAACACATTGAGCAGTATAGCCAGGTACACCTCAGCCTGACACTGAGGCTTGAGCTCAGGGCTTTGAAACTAGCAACATAACAAGCACTGTCTCAAAACAACAAGTGTGGGGATTTGACTCAGTGGTAGAGCAATTTGCTAGCATGTATAAGGGCCTGGGTTCCTGCACCCATACCAAGAAAAATAAAAAAGCAAACAAACAAACAGGAAAAAGCAATTTAGATTGTTAATCTAACTGGGCACTGGTGACTCACACCTGTAATCCTAGCTACCTAGGAGGCTGAGATCTGAGGATTGCAGTTTGAAGCCAGCCTGGCAGGAAAGTCCGCGAGACTCTTATCTCCAACTAACCAGCAAAAATCCAAAGTAGAAGTGTGGATCAAGTGGTAGAGCACCAGCCTTGAAGAAAAAAGCCTAGGGAAAGTGAAAGGGGTCAAGCCCCAGTACCAGCTCACGCGCGCGCGGGCGCACACACACACACACACACACACACACACACACATGCTCAATGGCTCACACCTGTAATACTAGCTATGTAGGAGGCTGAGATATAGAGGACTATGCCTCAAAGCCAATCCTTGCAGAGAACCCCACAAGATTCTATCTCCAAGCCAGCCACAGGTGGCTCACACTTGTAATCCTAGCTACTCAGGAGGCTGAGATCTGGGGATCACTGTTCAAAGCCAGCCCAGGCAGGAAACTCCCCATGAGACTCTTTTTTTTTTGGGTCGTGGGGCTTGAACTCTGGGCTTGGGAGCTTTCCCTGCGCTCTTCAGCTCAAGGCGAGTGCTCTACCGCTTGAGCCACAGCGCCACTTTTGGTTTTCTAGTAGTTTATTGGAGATAAAAGTCTCACGGACTTTCCTGCCTGGGCTGGCTTTGAACTGTGGTCCTCAGATCTCAGCCTCCTAAGTAGCTAGGATTATATCTCGAGAGACTCTTATCTCCAATAAACCACTAGAAAACCAGAAGTGGTGCTGTGGATCAAGTGGTAGAGTGCTCGCCTTGAGCTGAAATGCTCAGAGAAAGCATCCAGGCCCCGAGTTCAGTCCCCACAATCGACAAAAGAAAAAAAAAAAGATTCTATCTCCAAACAATCCAGCAAAAAGAGGCACTGGAGATGTGGCTTACAGGGTAGAGCACCAAGAGAGCTCCCTGAGTTCAAATCCCAATACCAGAAAAAAAGAAAATTAGCTACATTGTTAAAGCTGGGTGTGGTAAGCACATATTTGTAAGCTCAGCACTTGGGAGGCTGAAGTCCGAAGATCCCAAGTTCACATAATGAGCCCCTGTCTCCAACAATAACAGTTTCAGGCGGTGAGGTTTATTGGTTTCATTTGATTTTGGTGGGGGGAGGGCAGGGGAACCCAGGGCTTTTGTACTCCCTAAGCACCTGTTCCACCTAGCCCAGCCCTTGGGCGTGGTTTAAGTACACAAAATGAAGAGTCAAATGAAGTAGAAACCTAAGAAATCACAAGCAAAAGATTTCATAAGCACGGGCTGGTGATGGTCTCAGCCTGACTGGTCCTAATCACTAACACCCATTAGGATAACTGCTGTCCAAGAAAAAGAAGAAAAGAAATATTGGAGAAATAGAGAAACTGGAACTCTTTTTGTTGTTGTTGATCGTGGGGCCTGAACTCTGGGCCTGGGTGCTATCCCTCAGCTCTTCAGCTCAAGGCTAGTGCTCTACCACTTGAGCCACAGCACCACTCTGGCCTTTTCTATTTATGCAATGCTGAGGAATCGAACCCAGGGCCTCATGCATGCGAGGCAAGAACTGTACCACTGAGCCACCTTCCCAGCCTGAAACTGTGAACTGGTGAGTGTAGAATGGTACAGATGCTATGGAAAATGGTATGGTGATTGATTCCTTGAAATATTAAAATCAAACAAACACCTGTGCTGCAGGCTGGGCATGGTGGCTCACACCTGTAATCCAGGCACTCTCAAGTCTGGGGCAGGAAGATCAAGTTTTCAGCCAAGGTGGGTGCTGGTGGCTCACGCCTGTAATCCTAGCTACCCAGGAGGCTGGGATCCATGGATCATGGTTCAAAGTCAGCCTGGGCAGGAAAGTTCATGACACTCATCTCCAAAAGCCAGAAGTGGTGCTGTGGTTCAAGTGGTAGAGTGCTAGCCTTGAGCAAAAAGGAGCTTAGGGGTAGCGTCTAGGACCAGAGTTCAAGGCCCAAGGGGAAAAAAAAAATTTTAATTGAAAAAAAAAAACGTGTTGGAGGTGCATGGTGCTGATCTACTCAATAGTGTGACTATATTTAATGCTACTGTATGATATGCCTGAAGCGATTAAAGTTATACATTTCATTATATGCATTTTACCGCATTTTTAAAAATCAAAATGTTGGGGGGGGATGAAGTTGTGGAGATGGGAGGGAAGGGATGGTAGGAGAAAAACAAAGGAGGAGGCAACAATGTTTGATAAGAAATGCACTCATTACCTTGTTCATGTGATTGTAACCCCTCTGTACAGTATTTTCACAATAAAAAACATTTAAAAATAAAAATGTTCTTTTTCCTTGGGGTGGGGTGGGAGCAGTCCTGGGGCTTGAACTCAAGGCCTGGGCGCTATCCCTTAGCTTTTCATTCAAGGCTGCTGAGTTCTACCACTTGAGTTGCAGCTCCAATTCCAGCTTTTTCCTGGTTAACTGGAGATCAGAGTCTCACAGACTTTTCCTGCCCCAGGCTGGTTTTAAACTGCTACTCAGATCTCAGCCTCCTGAGTAGCTAGGATTGCAGACAAGAACTAACTGATATAAGGCTGAATTCAGCAACTGAACCAAACATACACAAGAGAAGTGGGAAAGCCCTAAAGAGTTTGTGGCAGACGACCAGAGCCTGAGATCAGCCACAGAGGCAGCTTTTCCAAGTTACACAGCAAATCCTGCACTGCCCCATACCAGGCTTCTTTCATTCTGGGGTTGTGTCCAGGATTCCATAGAGACCCTTGGCTTCAGACTTTCTGGAACAGAAAAAGAACTTGACATTTAGTTAAAAGGAAATCCCCAAATCAACTGAGAGTGAGAAACTGGGTTGCTAAGAAACCCCGAAAGGATGAGAGAGCCACTTGGCATCCATCACCAGGCAACGTAGAAGCGAACCAGGCAGGTCTGCCTGCAAACACCTCTGCTTCCTCTCCAGAGCTGCCTCGGATGCCAAGCTAGGCATGCTGATAAAGACTCCCGATCCAACCACCTAAGTGCAAGGTTGGGAGAAACTGAGGTCTTAAAGGGGGCTGCGGAATGAGTCCAAGGCCCCTCTGATTTCTCAACAAGAGCAGGAACAAACAGCATGGGAGCACATGATCTCTGGGAATGGGCAGGTGTGCCTGAGGAAGAGTTGGAGAGCAGCCCATAGCTGCAGATAAGTTTATAAAAAAGCTAAAAGTGACTGGCACCTGTGACTCACACCTATCTATAATCCTAGCAGATCAGGAGGCTGAGATCTGAGGATCCAAGTTCAAAGCTAGTCCGGGCAGGAAAGCCCATGAGACTCTTAACTCCAATTAACCACCAAACAGCCAGAAGTGATCTGTGGCTTAAGTGCTAGAGCCTCAGTTTTGAATGAAAAAGCTAAGTAACAGTTGTCCATGCCTGAGTTCAAGTCCTAGTACCAGCACGCCTGTTTGTGTGTGCGCGAGGGCACTCGCACACACACACAGAGCAAAGAAATCAACTGCAAAAAGGCCTTGAATTCCTGAGGGTAAATGGGAAACCTGGAAAGGTCCTCAGTATTCGTCAAGTTTGTGTCTTCAAAAGAGCCCCAGGGCTGGGTGCCTGAGATACATGCTCACACCCTGGGGCTACAATGACAAAATCTAGGATAACAGCCACACATGCTGCAGGGGCTACCTGCACATCATCCTCACCTCCAGACAACTTCCAGGGCAGCTACTGTGGCCCTTCTTCCCATTCACTGTTTGTTGTCTAGAAACTTCGTTCCTGCACCTGATACTGCCTTCCCTATTGCTCCTTATTAGCACAAGTAGTATGATACCCCTCCACTCATAGATCTGGTCAAGAATCCAGGTAACGCACAGCAAGGACAGTTCATCTCTGCACCATGATGGCTGGGCTTCAGCTGGGAAGACACTCCAAAAGCTGGGAGGGAGGTAAAGGACAGGGCTGGAGGTATCTGGGCTCGAAGGTCCTGTGTCAGGTTTGGATTGTCAACTGGAGCACCCAGAGGTATCTCCCATATAGCCTGGGCTGCTCACCTCATGGCAGTTAGACTTGTTGGCCTCTTAGTGTGGGGGCTGGGAATTACTCAGCCTTGAAAACCCTGAATCTCACTTCTCTTTTTGGGTGTGCTGATCCTGGGGCTTGAACTCAGGATCTGAGCTCTGTGCCAGACGTAATAGTAATATATTGTTGTTGTTGTTGTTGTTCTAGGCTAGTGCTCTACCACTTAGTCACAACTCCACTTCCCACTTTTTGGTGGTGAATTGGAGATAACCTGGATCATCAGATCTTAGCCTCCTCAGTAGCTGGTAGTACAAGCGTGAGCCACTGATGCCTCACTCTGCTGCATCCTTTTTGTTACAAGCGTACAGTGAGGTGCAGGTGAAGGAAGGGCAGCCCACCCCGAAGAGGAGAAAGTCAGTGAACTTAGAGCTACGTTAGCAAGCCATTGCCAAAGCAGCGCACTAGTGTCTCACATCTATAATCCTAGCCACTCAGGAAGTGAAAATCTGAAGAGCCCAGTTCAAAGAATTGACAAGACAAATCCTGGAGACTCATCTCCAATTAACTAGAAAAAAGCTGGATGAAAAGGTATGGCTCAAGTGGCAAAGGGCCTGCCCTGAATGAAAAAGCCAAGCGAAAGCACTAGGTCCTGAGTGGTATCTATTCACTCCAATATATTTGGGGACAGTTCATTCTGAGCCAATAACTGCAGCAACAGGATGGCAAGTTAAGCCTTGGTACTGGCACACACATATACAAAACGTAGCACCAGGGACACAGGCATTTCTGTCCTATAACTGGCGGAACTAAATTCTGCCCCTAACTACAGGTGTTTGTAAAAGGATACTGAGGATCATCAAGGACTGCAGGTCAGTCCAAGAGAACCTGCAGAGGTTCAGCTGTGTCTTTGGACACCTAACCTCTCTGGCCACCTCAGATTGAACAACCCCTGGGTGATGTTTTAAGCAACTGTTTGTTGATCTGCTACACAATAGTCAGTCAATGTGTCAGTATATGGATGTTTTATCCATACTGGTGTTTGAACTCAGGGCCTTCCATTTGCTCACTTGGTGCTCTATCACTTGAGCTATACCTCCCACCTAGCTTTTGTTCTGGTTTGATTAGAGATGGAGTCCTGCAGGCTTTTCTGCTTGGGCTGGCTTCAAACCTCATTCCTCTGATCTCAGCATCCAAAGCAGTTAGAATTACAGTTATGAGCCATCAGCGCTGGGCCCCATATGAAGCCTTGGAACCAAGAGAACTTAAACTGTACCTTTGAGGGACAGGAGCCAACTGGGACTCCATGACTTCCTGGGAGAGGAGTGGGACAACACCCCCCATCTCCACTAGCACAGACGTACTTTCTACTCATCAGCCACCAGGTGTCTCCAGCGTCCCTGTGAGTAGGTACCTTCCCCACCTTTCAGACCTGAAATGGAAGGAACAGAACAAGACTGCCCAGTTTTACTAGTGCCCCAGGCTTTCCCAGTGAGGCACTAAAGCCCACAGAGGTAGGGGGCTATTCTAAGGTCCCACAGCTCCAGTACGGTCGCTAGCCAGGCATTTGCCTTGCAAGTCAAGCAGAAGACCAGCCACCTTGATCACGTCCTTTGGCCTTGACTGGGGTAGCTGCTGAAGTGAATGGGCAGAGCTCTGGGTTTGGGGAAGGCTGTAGTTTCTAGTGGCTGCTGTCTGTCTGGTGGGCAGACTTAGAAAGAGACAATAGCAAAGTTGGTGCTGAGGGTGTTGAAGGTTAGAGACTTGGCTTCTTTTGAGATAGGAAGAGAGGCCTGAGGCATCCTGGCTGACATAGCCAGGTTAGTGACCCAACTTCCTTTGTCTAGCCTTGCCTTCTGTGCTACACATGGTTCACCCCAAAGCAGACAGAGACTGAACTTACAGTGCAAGATGTTTATTAGCATGAATATCTGTGAAGAGAAGCAAGACTGGGCACACGGAAGGAAATCAAACTCCTGCAGGCTTGACATGTCTTTCAGCGAATCCTCCACAGGGAATGCTGCCCTGGGACAGCAAGCTGCCAGAGGCGTGGCCTAAGAAGCTGACAGAGGCCATCCTCCCCGACCCAAGGCTAGAAGCCCTTCCTTGAAAGGACTCTTTTTGTTTGTTTTTGGTTGGCCGTGAGGCCTGAACTCTGAGCCTGGGCGCTGTCCTTCAACTCTTCAGCTCAAGGCTCTTTACCACTTGAGCCACAGTGCAACTTCCAGCCTTTTCTGCGTAGGTGGTGCTGAGGAACGAACCCAGGGCCTCTGAGCACTCTACTATTGAGCCACCTTCCCAGCCTTTGAAAAGACTTCTGTATGATAGGCTTCTCTGGCTCTATACCTTCTTGAGAGAGGCCATCTTTCTTTTCCCTCTCCTACGGGCTGGCTTCAAATTTGTGATATTCTTACCTCAGCCTCTTGGAGTGCAAGGATTATAGACAAGAACCACACCTGGCATGATATATATACATATATAGATAGATAGATATGTATTATACTTTTTGATCAGTCATGGGGCTTGAACTCCAGGCTTGGGCACTGTTCCTGAGCAATTTTTGCTCAAGGCTAGCTCTCTACCACTTTGAGCCACAGTGTCACTTCGTTTTCTGGCAGTTAAGAGATAAGTCTCATGGACTTCCCTGCCAAGGGTGGCTTTGAACTGAGATCCTCAGATATCAGCCTCCTGAGTAGCTAGGGTTACAGATGTGACTCACCAGCACCTGGCTTCTATACTTTTTGTTGTTGTTGTTGGTTTTAGGGCTTGAACTCTGGGCTTGGGCGCTGTCTTTGTGCTCTTCAGCTCAAGGAGAGCACTCTACCGCTTGAGCCACAGCACCACTTCCAGTTTCCTAGTGGCTTATTGGAGATGAGTCTCACGGAGTTTCCTGCCTGGGCTGGCTTTGAACCGTGATCCACATATCTCAGCCTCCTGAGCAGCTAGCCACCAGCACCCAACTTCTATACCTTTTTGATGCTATCCTTTAGGGGATTCTTGCCCTCACTGTTTCTAACTAGGAGGCAGAGCGGAGCCCTCATTGTAATTCTCACATTCAGCCTCAGTTCAGTCTCAGTTCAGGGAGAACAAGTTTCATCTGAGCTTAGGAATTCACTAGACCTAGAAGATGGAAGAATTAGGGGAAGGGATGTTTGGGGACAAAGGAAGGACAACACCTTACTCAGAAACTGATAGGCAGGAACTACGGTTCTGTGGCATTTTTGGTCATTCACATTAAGTCTGTACTGCACACCTGAGTGTGCCAGGCCTCAGGCTGACCCACCTGCAGACTAGCACAGAGGGAAGGAAGCACCTGAGGATGCTGGTGTCTGTCAGGGGCCTTGGCCCCCATGTGACCTTAAGCTTCCTCCTCTGGACAATGGAGCAACACAACGAATGGGGCACATCATGTCAACTGCTTCTCAACTTAACCCTCATTTCATCCTGTGAAGCTGGTTCCATTGTGACCCTCAGAGTCTTGGGAGGAAGCCAAGTTGCCCACGGTCACATGGGCTCACCGGAGCTGAGCTATAAGCAGTGTGACCAACCTTGCTTCCTAATTCTTATGAAGACAAGGCCCAACTGACCCCCTGGCTCAGACCTGCCCACACCTGTTTTCATTTGGCCCAACTTTTCATTTTGAAATGACAGTGACTCAGAAACAAGCACATTTTTCAGCTTCTCTTGAAAAACAAAAACAAAAAAGGAAGACATGTGGCCATCTGGCTATTACCGTATGCTGCTGCATTCACACCAGGTCACCCCTTGCAGGAGGTGGGCAGCTGCTGGTAGTAGAAATGACCCCCAAGACGCATTGATTTGTGTTACCTGCGTGACTACCACAGGGACCAGTCTGCTATCCTCAGTGAAGACAGGGAGTCCCAAGACAAAAGGAGATAGGCCCAGGGGGCCAAACGCCTTGCTCAGAGACAGCCAGCTTTCTCTGCAAGGGCCCAAATCCTGTGGAAGATGAATCTAGGCCACGGTGGGGGGAGGGGTGAAGAAAGCAGACATGCAGAACCACAGGGCGAGGTCGGGGCAAATACACTTTATTCAGTCCTGGCATCAGACCGGCGCAAGTCCTGCTGTGGGTGCCAGCGCCCCAGAGGGAGAGAATCCCCCCAACTCAGCTACAAGACTAGTTCTCCAAGACCACAGACAGTGACATCTCTTCACTCACATGACATTTTTTTTCATTGTCTTTTTGTTGTTTTCTTAAAAAAAAAAAAAGGAAAAAAAGAAAAAGAAAAAGAAAAGAAGAGCGCAAGAAAGGCCCAGAGCCGGAGCACCAAGCTTAAAGGAGGCAGCTGGTGGCTTTGTCAGCGAAGGGAACGCGTGGGGCAGAGCCCTGCAGAGACCCTGGGCAGGGGTCCCCGAGGACTCCGGGACCGTTTGTTCCTGAGATTTGTGTGTGTGAATGAGAATGTGTGAGCACCCAGGGGGGGTGAACACACGCCGGTGAGATACAGGTAGTGAGGGCAGGGGGGTGGAGGGAGAGGCCGGAGGGGGCCGGGGCCAGGGGGTAAGAGGGTAACAGCGTGGGGGCAGGGTTCCCACGGACACCCTGAACTGGACACGATTTTCTAACAGCAGCGCCGTCCGTATTTCACACAGGAAAAGGCTGGGATGCAATCGGCCTACATCCACTCTCCTCTACCCATCCTTCTCCGGTCCCCCAGGACGGGGACGATGGTTTCTCTCAAACCACTTTTTCCTGCCGCTCCAAGCTCCTAGCACCAGCGTGCCTCAGTTTCTCCCACTGAATACTGCAGCTATAATGGTGGATGGGTTTGGGTGATTGGAAGGGACAGTCGTTAGGGAGGAGCCCGGGCTGAGAAGGTGCCCTGAGATGATAGGGCGTTTCCCAGGGTGGGGGAGGGAGCAGCTGGGACCCGTCTCCAGATTGGTGGGTGCATCAACTCAACAGTTTTCTGGGATAGCCCCTTCCTTTCTCAGTTTGCCAAGCAAAAACCTGACTCCAAATCTCTCAGGGGCAAGTAAGGGACGTCTCTGGGGACCAAGTTTGGCGGTAAAGGCAGTTGAAGCCTTGGGTGTGGTGGGCCTGGACAACCCCATGGGGAGGGGGAGTAAAGGGGCCGTGCCTTTAGATGAGTTCCAAGCTCAAACTAGCCCCACCCGGACAGCTCTCTCCCTTCCCAGTGCTCCTCCCATTAAGGCAGTGACGCCCCGTCGGGTTGAGAGGGAGCCACGGGCTCTGGGATCAAAGGATTTCTTAGGATTGCTCTACACTCGCCCCCCCGCCCTCCTTCACCCAGCAAACGGCAGGAAGCCTGCATCTGGCCTGGGATCGGCCCCCTCCTCCCAAGTAGCACTAGGCATGCGCAAGCGCAGGAGGGCGGGCCCAAGCGGAGGGGCGGGCCGTCGCGCTGGGGGGGGAGGGGCGTGGGAGGGCCGCCCCTCAGGATCGACCCCCGAACCCCGAAGGCAGGCTAGGCCAGGGCGGAGGGAATCCGGAGCGAGGGAGGGGGCGTGTCCTCCGGCCACGAGGAAGGGCGAGAGGAAGGCGGTGGGGGGGCGGGGGAGGGGTGCAGGTCTGTAAAGGGGGGCGAATCGGCTTCGGAGGGGGGGGCTGGCTGCTGGTGGCTGTGCGGGCGAGGACTGATGGGGAGGGGCTTGGATGTCAGGGAAAGGGTGGGGGTTGGGCTGCCTTGGGGTGTGTCTGTGGGGGAGGGGCGCGTCTGGATCTGGGGGGGGATGGGCACATCCAGGAGGGGGGGGAGGAGGCTGCGCGGGAGGTGGGGTGCCAGCCTCGGCCTCCGAGGGGCCCCAATACCTGATTCCTGTATGTAAACAGCTGGTTTGGGGGCGTGCGCGCCCCGCTGACGGTGGGCTCAGTAGGTGAAAACCAGGTCGGCGATGCTAGACGGGCGCCAGTCCCCCGCGATCATCTCGGTCACCTCGGGGGTGCAGTAGTCCGGGAACTCGAAGTGTGACGTGCCCGTGGCGGGCGGCAGGTCCGGGTCGCGGTCCAGGGAGCTGCAGTCCAGGCCGGTGGGGACTGGGGGCAGCCTGGACAGAAAGCCCAGCGGCTCCTCCCCCGATGCTACAGTCTCCTCTTCGCCTTCCTCCGCGGCGGCCGCCTCCTCCTCCTCTTCCTCCGGCTCCTCCTCCTCCGACGGGGTCGGGGAGGCTGCAGGCGCGGCCACCCCCTCGCCCGGCGGACCTTGGGCGCGCTCGGCCGGCCCCCGGGCGGCTCTCCCCGCCGGGACCATTCTCCACAGCT
>NW_012267229.1:12697829-12698590 GCF_000151885.1 Dipodomys ordii
GCTGCAGCGCGCGCGGGGCCGCCCCGTGTAAACACCGAGGTGCCCGCCTGGGCTGCGGCCCCGCCACGCCCCGCGCTCAGCGGCGCGTCACCCGTTGCTGGGCAGAGAACCCGGTATTTGCATCTCCCAATCGCTGGACGGCGGGGCGGGGCGGTCTCCCGCCCGGGATTTTGGGGGGGCGGGAGGCAAAAAGATGAGGTCGGTTTCTTTTCTTAGGTTGGGGGCTAGCGGGAAGGTGGGGGGAGCTGGGAGTAGGTGTGGGGGATCTGATGAGCTTCCATCTGCTTCCTAAAAGCTTTTTCCTTGCTCCGCGTTGCCTTTGCAATTGTAGTGTATTCGGGGACACCTGCCGACAGGTAGGACTCCGGATCCTTTCTCATTTGGGCCGTCGTCTCTTCTCCTTGGAGAAGAAGGGGAAGAGATCAACACTTAGAAAAGCAAAGAAGCTCACTTTATCACCGATGTAGCCCCATGCCTAAACTCAGCAACCAGCCATGGATGAGCTTAAATGCTTTGAGCTCCAATAAACGACATTTTATCTAGTTTGAGGAGCCCTGAGACACAAGGGAAAGTGATGCCGGCTGCTTCGAAGACGAAGCCCCAGGGCAGGCGCCCTGCGGCTCGAGTCCCGCCGGTCTCAGCGCCCTCCCTCGCTGGAGCGCACCGAGGGGCCGGGACACCGATGATCCGGGGCACCGTGGGGCTGGGACGGGCGATTCCTGCGGCTCAGAGCGGGCCCCACGGACGAGCCGCCCGCGCGC
>NW_012267229.1:12699131-12713431 GCF_000151885.1 Dipodomys ordii
CCAGGCGGGGGTGCGGGGGGTGGGGGAGGGGGCGGGGTGGTGGTGGTTGCTGGAGCATCCTTGGCGGGAGGAGGCGACTCTTAAAGGCAAAGAGCGCTCGGAAGGAGTGATACCTCTGCCCCTGCCCGCATGGTCCCTCCACCTCATTGGAAGTGAAGAGCTGAAAATCCCTTACATTTGAGTCTTCACTACAGCCTGGGCGGTTCATTCTTTGTTCGACAGAACCAGACCTGGTTAATGTTCACGTCCTAGAGCCCCCTTTTGCTTGACTCTCAAAATGGAAATCAAGTGCCTTCGCCTTCTTCCGATTGTTCTTACAGCTTCAGTGCAGTTATGAACGTAAACACATTCCCGATGCTTCGAAAATGTTCAGTCATTTATCTGGGATTTGATTTCCCAATACATAATTTAACACAGGTCATCAGCAACACAGATGGCAACTTCCCGAGGAGAGAAAGAAAGGATGTAAGATTTAGCATTTCAGAAAAGGTATCAAAGTAGTAATTATGGCAATAATAAAAAAAACTTTCTTGGTATTTTTAAGACCTTTATACTCTGCATACTTAATGCTGTTTTCTTTTAACGATATGAACGTGCAGAGCCTTCATTTCCATGCTATAGCTCTCACAGGCTTGTCTTTGACCCTGACCTTGGAGCTGCCACTATTCTAGTGTATCTGAATAGATTCTCAGTTCTAGTTTGATTGGACCAAGGTTTTCCCTGTCGTTAGCAGGGAAAATGATACATATGTTCTAATATCATTCCTCCTTCTGTGTGTCCACCTGCTTAACCCCTCCTTACTGATTTTTCCCATTCCACTCTGGAATACCTTGAAAGACCCTCATCTGCTTTTCCCCAAGCAACTTTCAGGACACAGTAAGGACACAGATATGAAGATAGGGTGAGTTCACTGAGGGATGAGCGATGTCATCACTCCCCCCCCCCCCACACACACATTTTCTTCAAGACATTTATGCTGTCTGTGATCCTTTTCCTGGAAGAGAGCTCACTCAGTTGAAGCCAGGACTATAGGTTAAACAGCAGTGACTAGGACCTAGGTCCCTTTTCTTTTTTTTGGTCATTTGTGAGGTTTGAACTCTGGGCTTGGGCGCTGTCCCTCAGCTTTTCAGCTTAAGGCAAGTGCTCTACCGTTTGAGCCACAGTGCCACTTCTGGTTTTCTAGTGGTTTATTGGAGATAAGAGTCTCATGACTTTCCTGCCCAGGCTGGCTTTGAACCATGATCCTCAGATCTCAGCCTCCTGAGTAGCCAGGATTACAGGCGTGAGCCACTAGTGCCCAGCTTAGGTCCCTTTTCTTAAAGAGTGAATGGAGCAATGTGTAGCCAGTGTTGGTGAGTCATGTTTATAACCTCAGAAGGCTGAGAATGGAGAATCAAAGTTTGAAGCCAGGTGCGACAGAAAATCTAAAGTCTGAGAGACTCTTACTTCCAATTAATCAATAACAATAACAAAAAGCCCAAAATAGAAGTGTGGTTCAAGTGGGAGAGCCAGCTTTGAACTAAAGAGCTGAGCTAGACTAGCTCACCACCAATTAATTGGAGATAAGAGCTTCACCCAACAATCCTCAAACCTCAGCCTCCTGAGCAGCTAGGAGTATAGGCATGAGGCACAAGCACTGGGCTGGTGTGTGTGTGTGTGTGTGTGTGTGAAAGAGAGAGTGTGTCTTACTGTGTTGCCAATCTGTCTGGTCTTGAACTCCCAGGCTTAAGTGGCACTCTTTGTCCCAACCTCTGAGTGCTGGGACTATATAGAGTTACATCACTTATGGCCTAGTTGGAAGTGGGAAATTTGGAGGGGGAAATATCAGCCAAAAGTTATGTTTCAAAAATATGGCCATGGGCTAGGAAGGTGGCTCAGTGGTAGAGTGCTTGCCTTGCATGCATGAGGCCATGGGTTCGATTCCTCAGCACCATATAAGCAGAAAAAGCTGGAAGTGGCGCTGTGGCTCAAGTGGTAGAGCACTAGCCTTGAGCTGAAGAGCTGAGGGACAGTGCCCAGGCCCAGAGTTCAGGCCCCACAACTGGCAAAAAAAAAAAAAAAGGCCATAAATTTCTTGATATTCCTAATGCCTCCTCTCTTCCAAGTGCAAGCTGTAGTCACTTTTTTTTTTTTTTTTTGCCAGTCATGAGGCCTGGGCACTGTCCCTCAGCTCTTCAGCTTAAGGCTAGCACTCTACCACTTAAGCCACAATGCCACTTCTAGCTTTTTCTGCTTATGTGGTGCTGAGGAATCGAACTCAGGGCCTCATGCATGCAAGGATAGAACTCTACCACTGTACCACCTTCCCAGCCCCTCACTTACTTCTAACTAATAAAATGTAGCAGAAAAGATGATATGTGACCATCAAGGTTCAAACATTGTGTTAGCGCTGCCTGGCTGCGAGAAATGCCTGAGAGACGCAGTTTAAAGGAAGTGGGATTTATTTTGGCTACCAGTTGGTGGTGGGCTGGCTCTGTTGCGTGAGCCTGGGGCAGGCTGAGTATCATGGCAGGCAGGAGCAGTTGTGCAGGAACGCAATTCACTTCCTGATGGTTGAGAAGCCAAGACAAGAGATGGGAGGGACAGGCCTATGGGCCCAGTACAAGGTTAAGACCCACCCTGGGTCACCTACCAACCCCTCCCCACATGTCACTACCAGCTAGAAATCCAGGCTGTGGAGGACATTTCCTTTTTTTTTGTCCATCATGGGGCCTGAACTCTGGGCCTGGGCGCTGTCCCTCAGCTCTTCAGCTGAAGACTAGCACTCTACCACTTGAGCCTCAGCCCCACTCCCAGCTTTTTCTGTTTATATGGTGCTGAAGAATTGAACCGAGGGCCTCATGCATGCAAGGCAAGCGCTCTACCACTGAGCCATCTTCCCAGCCCCAAGGAGGATATTTCTTTGCCTGCCTGCCTGCCTGCCTGCTTTCTTTCTTGCTTGCTTGCTTTCTTGCTTTCTTTCCTTTCCTTTTCTTTTCTTTTTTGTCAGTCCTGGGGCTTGAACTCTGGGCCCAGGCCCTGTCCCTGAGTTCTTCAGCTCAAGGCAAGTACTCTACCACTCGAGCCACCACACCACTTTTGGTTTTCTAGTGGTTAATTGGAGATAAGAGTCTCATGGACTTTCCTACCTGGGCTGGCTTTGAACTGTGATCCTCATATCTAAGCCTCCTGAGTAACTAGGATTACAGGTGTTAGCCACTGGTGCCCAGTTCGTGGAGGACATTTCATATTCAAACCCTAACAGATATAAAGGCTTCGTAGTCTCCTCTATCTCGTATCTTTCCTGGGAGAAGCCAGCTGCCATGTTGTAAGGACCCTCAAGCAGCCCTAAGAGAGGGCCCATGTGCAAAGGGACTGAGGCAACCAGCTTCAGTTGTCTGCCATCATGGAATGAGATTCTCCAGCCCCAGTCAAAACCTTCAGATGAATGCAACCCCCTGGGCAGCATGTTAACAGTAGTAGCCTCATGACAGGCTGAGACTATAGGGGTATGTTACTGTGCCCTATTTGAAAGTAGAAAATTAGCTGGGCATCAATAGCTCATGCCCGTAATCCTAGCTAATCAGGAGGCTGAGATCTGAGATTGTGATTCAAGCCAACCTGGCAGAAAAGTCCATGAGACTCTTATTTCTAATTCACCACCAGAAAACTGGAAGTGGTGCTGGGGTTCGAAGTGGTAGTGTTAGCTTTGAGCAAAAAAAAAGCTCAGGGACAGTAATCAGGCCCTGATATTGAGCCCCTTTGAGCAAAAAAGCTCAGAGACAGTGGTTAGGCCCTGATATTGAGCCCCACAACAGCAAAGAAAGAAAGAAAGAAAGGGAAGGAAGGAAGGAGGGAAGGAAGGGAAAGAAAGAAAGAAAGAAAGAAAGAGAGGGGCTGGGAAGGTGGCTCAGTGGTAGAGCGCTTGCCTTGCATGCATGAGGCCCTGGGTTCAATTCCTCAGCACCACATAAGCAAAAAGAAAAGCCAGAAGTGGCACTGTGGCTCAAGTGGTAGAGTGCCAGCCTTGAGCTGAAGAGCTGAGGGACAGCACCCAGGCCCAGAGTTCAGGCCCCACAACTGGACCCAAAAAAAAAAAAAAACCCGAAAGAAGGAAAGAAAGGAAGGAAGGACGGAAGGAAGGAAAGGAAGAAGAAGAGAGGGAAAGTTCAGCTAGAAGTTTTTCCCAGAATCACCCAACTAATCTCTTCCTAGGTTCATGATTCATAGAAACCCTGAGATTTGTTAGACCTGTAAGCTTAGAATAATACAGAATAATACATAGTTGTCCTTTATTCATGGGGATACATTCAAAGGTGTATATCCCAGTGTCATGCCTGAAACTAGTCCTGCCCATTCTAGTCCCCTCTCCCTGCATGCACACACTGACTTAATACCTTTTCATCTTAAAACAGCATTGTTACATGGCTGGGAAGATGGCTCAGTGGTAGAGTGCTTGCCTTGCATGCATGAGGCCCTGGTTCAATTCCTCAGCACCACATAAGCAGAAAAAGCTGGAAGTGGTGCTGTGGCTCAAATGGTAGAGTGCTAGCCTTGAGCTGAAGAGCTGAGGGACAGCGCCCAGGCCCAGAGTTCAGGCCCCATAACCAACCAAAAAAAAAAAAAAAAGCCTTGTTATTTTGTAGTTGGAGATGCCACAGCAAAACTAGCACGCGATTTTTTTCCTCCATCAAAACAAGCTCAACTATAATTTCATTAATTTTTTTTGTTGTTGTTGGTTGGGGGGCTTGAACTCGGCCTGGGTATTGTCCCTGAGCTCTTTTGTTCAAGGCTAGCCTTCTACTACTTTGAGCTACAGCTTCATTTCTGGTTTTCTGGTGTTTAACTGGAGATAAGCGTACCACAGGGACTTTTCTGCCCTGACTGGCTTTGAACTGCATCCTCAGATCTCGGCCTCCTGAGTAGCTAGGATTATAAGCGAGAGCCAACAGTAACAAGCATAATTTTCTTATTAAGTTGAAAATGTTCACTTTTTCTTTTAAACGAAGCACTTTATGGCTTTTCTGAGTTACCAGCATCACAGCTCTTGTGCTTTGGGGCTATTTAAGTAAAATAAGAGTTTCTTAAAGATGAGCTCTGTAGTACCAGGGCAGTCCATGTGATAATGCAGACTGCTAACAAGGGACAGACAGACAAGTAGTGTATATGGTGTAGATCCAGCGGACAGAGGGTGACACATCCCAGGCAGGACAGAGCAGGACAGCTGGGGAGTTCATTACACTACTCACAGTGGCACACAACTTAAAGCTTATGAATTGTTTATTTCTGGAATTTTCCACTTAATAATCTGTGGTCAGACTGCGGTTGACCTTGGGCAGCTGTCACTGCAGAAAATGAAACTGGAAGCCAGGCACCAGGCCCACGCCTGTAATACTAGCTACTCAGAGCTAATGGTCAGGGTTCGAACCTACCCCAAGCAAGAAAGCCTGTGATACTCTTATCTCCAATTAATTGTTAAAAAGCCAGAAGTGGGAAGTAGTGCTGTGAAATTCAGGTAGAATGCTATAGTACATATGTATAATCCCAGCACTTGACGGCTGTGGTAGGAAGATGGAGAGTTTAAGGCTAGCTTGGAATATATAGCAAGAGCCTGTCTTAAAAGAAATCATCTAAGCTGGATGCTGGTGGCTCATGCCTGTAATATTAGCTACTCAGGAGGCTGAGATCTGAGGTTCTTGGTTCAAATCCAGATCAGGCAGGAAAATCAAACTCTTATCTCCAATCAACCACCAAAAGAAACAAAGAAAAAGCAATCAAAGGGGCTGGGAAGGTGGCTCAGTGGTAGAGCGCTTGCCTTGCATGCATGAGGCCCTGGGTTTGATTCCTCAGCACCACATAAGCAAAAAGAAAAAAGCCGGAAGTGGCGCTGTGGCTCTAGTGGTAGAGCGCTAGCCTTGAGCTGAAGAGCTGAGGGGCAGTGCCTAGGCCCAGAGTTCAGGCCCCATGACCAGACCCCCCCAAAAAAAAAAAAAGAAAAAAAAGAAAAAGCAAGCAAAAAAACCTGGAAGCGGAGCTGTGGCTCAAATGATAAAGTGACACCCTTGAGCAAAAAAACCCAGGGAGTACCCAGGTCCTGGGTTCAAGCCACAGGATCAGCATAATAAAATAAAATTTAAAAAATACTAGGGCACTAGTGGCTCACCACTGTAGTCCTAGCTACTCAGGAGGCTGAGATCTGAGGATTCTAGGTCAAAGCAATGTAGGCTGGAAAGTCTGTGAAACTCTTATCTCTAATTAACCATCAAAAAGTTGGAAGTGGTAGTAAGGTCCAAGGGGCAGAGTACCAAACTTGAGCAAAGATGACAAGAATGCCTCAGTATGAGCAGAACCAAACCAAAACAAAAACCCAGCTTTACTAACACATAGGGATGATCCTAACCCCTGGGGTTGAAGCTGACTGTGAAAGTGGGGATGCGTGGAATTGAGGATCTTTGTCGATCAAATGTGTATTAGTGTATAAGCAATTAAAGTGCTGATTTAAAATTTACAAAGACAATATTGAAAGTCAAACCAGGACAACAGCTTTGGGGAGGAGTATTTTTTATCACTGAACTGGTGTAGAATTGTCACATGGTGGCAATAATAAGCAGAGTGACTTTTGATCTGTTTTATTAGTCTCTAAGTTCTCTGCTAACACTATATCCCCCATGGCCTGCAGAGCCCACTTGATACAGCACTGCCAGCACTCTGTAGTGTCTGTTGTCTCTTTCAGTTCTGTGGCTCAGAAGTTCCCAGAGGTCAGAGGATTTTACCTAGTTTCTGCCCTTACCACTGAATCTCAAGCACTTGACATAGTAGTTCTTAATCAATTCAGTGAAGGAAGGAAAAGCCTGCTCAGGTATGGGCCAGAATGTTCTAGTTACATCCCATTTGTGTCTAGCTCCAAAACCCATCTGTGAGCAGTGTGCTCCTCAGAGATGTTCAGAATGAAAACACAGGCAGTTTATTGTGTGGTTCATTCTGAGGATGGAATCCTGGGCCACGTATGTGCTTTACCACTGAGCCACACCTCAGACTTTATGTGTGGCTGAGCAGCACTTAAAATGGTGTTCAGCATTAGCTAGGCACTGGTGACTCACGCCTGTAATCCTACTTACTCAGGAGGCTGAGACCTGAGCATCGTGGTTCAAAGTCAACCTAGGCAGGAAAGTCCATGAGACTCTTATGTCCAATAAAAACAAGCCAGAAGATGTATGGTATTTTCATTAAAAAAAAAAAAAAAAGGCCAGAAGTGGTGTTATGGCTCAAGTGGTAGAGCTCAGGCCTTGTGCAAAAGAAGCTCAGGGAGCTGGGCATGGTGGCTCACACCTGTAATCCTAGCTACTCAGGAGGCTGAGATCTGAGAATCATGGGTAAAAGCCAGCCAGGGCAGGAAAGTCTGTGGGACTTATCTCTGATAAACCACTCAGAAAACTGGAAGTGACGCTGTGGCTCAAGTGGTAGAGCACTAGCCTTGAGCTGAATCAGGGACATCGCCAGGCCAAGAGTTCAAGATCCATGACTGACAAAATAAAAATTAAAAAAAATTAAAAAGGCTCTTCCTGGAACACCTTACAGTGCCAGAAAATAAGGAGGTGCTTGATAATGAGAAAAACCCCACTAAGCTGGGGGGCATGTCAAAAGGACTCAGGAGCCAACTGAAAGTTCCCAAAGGCCAGAGCTAGAACAATCTGAACAATTAATAAAATTAAGTAGTGCTGCATAATAACTTAGAAAATGAAATAATTATCCATGTTTCCATACTGGCATAAATTATGTAATAAAGGAAGAGAAATCTTCAGTGCATAAAAATTCCAAGTAATTATATAGCTTCCACTTAAGGAAATGGAGGAGTGTTACTTTCCATTAAATATGGGCTAAGTGTAGTAATTTCCTTCTAAAGAGTACAGGGGCGAAAGAGTCACTTTATCTTGGAAAGACCTGATGTTTGAGAAACTGCCACAGCCAAAAGCAACCTAAGGAGACAACTAAATTCATGCTGGATACTGGATGATATTCACAACATAGTATTACTGATCTATTAATAACAGTGAATATATGGTAATAAAGCATGATGTTAAAACAGGATGGGTAAGGTATACAAGAACTTTGTATGTGCAAATTTTTTGAAATCTAAAAACAGTTTAAAAAAGTTTGTTTTTCAGATGGCATAAGGTTTTGTGCTGGTCCTGGAACTTGAATTCAGGGCCTGGGTGATGTCCCTGAGATTTTTTGCTTGAGCCACAGCACCACTTTTGTGGGGTCTTTTTTTGAGGGGGGGTTAATTTGAGATAAGAGTCTCAGACTCCTGCCTGAGCTGGCTTCGAACTGAGATTCTAGGATCTCAGCTTCCTGAGAAGTTAGGTTTATTGGTATGAGCCCTAGATGCTAGGCAGTTTTGCCAAGATTACGTAGGCTGAAAGTAATAGAGGCGTTGCTGCTAGTTCATTCTAATTTAGAGAAAGAAAGGAAGGAAGGAAGAAAGAAAGAGGAAGAAGGAAGAAAAGGAAAGAAAGAAAAAGAAAGACAAAAAGAAAGCAAGAAAGAAAGAAAAAGAAAGAGAAAGAAAGAAAGAAAGAAAGAAAGAAAGAAAGAAAGAAAGAAAAAGAAAAATCGACTCTTGTTGCTACATTGAAGATAGATGGAGGGTAGTGTCGAAGCTCATTGGTGGAGTCCCTTGGCTGGGGGCGGGGCTCTAAGCTTAAAGACTTGCCGATTGGTTAACTACCAGGGAGCACCGAGTTGGAGCTTGGAAGCCTATTGGTTGTGTCGCTGGAGGATGGTGTGATGGAGAGCCAGGCCAGCGAAGTCGGTTTCCATGGCAACCGAAGCTTGAAAGAGCCGCTCAGATTTCCGCGCTCACCCCAACTCCTCCTTCCAGAGGGGGCAGGGCGGCCTGGGTTTGCGAGCTGGTGGAAGAAGGCTGGGGGCTGGGAATTAAGGGAACATGGCCTTCCCTGGACCAAATCAATGCAACATTGCTACATTTGAACTGGGTTTGACGAACTGGGTCGCAGGTTCACTTTAAAAAAATAAGTCAGCCAAAATGAAAGGCCTGTGAAAGGAGAGAAAAATAGAATTCCATCTTCCCCTCACCTCTCCACTGGTAACATTGGAACACAAAGCCTAGCATAGCGTAGGAGTCAGGACTTTGTGAGAAATAAATGAAGAAAGGAGAACGGGATGAAAGAAGGGAGGGAGGAAGGATGGGTGATGAGGAGAACTTGAGACCTAGGGCCTGCCCTTTGGGGGTTAGAAATCCAATTAACCCCAGGATCAATGACTGCCTCGGATGTGGGGGCTTGGAGGAGGAGGGGTTGCCAGCACTGCAATAAGGCAGGACCGACAGTGGTTCCTTTTGTCTCTCCAGGTATTATTTAGGAGACTCAATAAAACTCCTTTTTAGATGCAGGTGGCCCAAGGCCTGTAATTCTAGATACTCAGGCTGAGATAGGAGGAATGAAGTTCAAAGCCAGCCCAGGCAGAAAAGCCTGTTGAGACTTATCTCCCATTAGCCACAAAACATTTGGAAGTGGAGCTGTGGCTCAAGTAGGTGGAGTGCTAGTCTTGAGCCCTCCCTCCCCCATCCCCCCAAAAAAAAAACCCTCAGGGACAGCACTGAGTTCAAGCACCAGGAAGTGCACAAAAACAAAACAAATACTTCCTCCCTGGCTTCAAATCAGGAGGGCTCTGTCACTTATCAGCTGTCATTGCTTTAACTCCTGAGTCTTTTTTTGTTGTCCTTATTGGTTGTGGGGCTTCAACTCTGTAGGCAATGTCCCTGAACTATTTTGCTCAAGGCTAGTGCTCTACCATTTTGAGCCATAGTGCTGCTTCTGGTTTTCTGGTGGCTAATTGGAGGTAAGAGTCTCACAGCCTTCATGCCTGGCTGGCTTTTAGAGGTGATTCTCAGATCTCAGCCTCCTGAGTAGCTAGGATTGCAGTCATGAGCCACTTTCACCCAACTCTATTTACACTTGTTGACTGGCACATACCACTAGGCCCAGATTTTTCTTTTGAGATGGAATCTAGTAAACATTTTGCCCTAAAACCAGCTAGCCTAGAACCTTGATCATCCTAGTCTCAACTCTGAGAGTAAATTGAATTATAGGTATGAACCACCATACCCAGTCTTCATAGTTGTATTGTTACTTGTAAAGAACCTACATGAGAATGGATACTTACTTACCAAACGTGAAACATGTTAAAAATGGGAGTGGATCAGGATGCTGCTGATGTCTCCAAACTCTAATCTTAGCTACTCAGGAGGCTGAGATCTGAGGATCATGGTTCAAAGCCAGCCTGGCAGGAAAATCAGTGAGACTATCTCCAATTAACCATTAGAAAACTGGAAATGGAGCTGTGGCTCAAAGTCGTAAAACACTAGACTTGCGCTCAATAGCTCAGGGACAGTGTTCAGGCCTTGGGTTCAAGTCCACAACCAACAACAATAAAAGGAGTAGAAAGGCCTGCCTAGAAAGCAGCCATTCTTTTTTTTTTTTTTCTGCTGGTCCTGGAGCTTGACTCTGGGCCTGAGCATGGTCCTTGTCCTTGAGCTTGGGTGTGCTCAAGGCTAGGGCTCTACCATTTGAGTTACAGCTCCATTTGCTGCTTTTTGTGGTTAACTGGAGATTAAGAGTAACTGGCCCCAGCTGGCTTTGAATCTCCATCCTCAGATCTCAGCCTTCTGAGTAGCTAGGATTACAGGCATAAATTACAAACCTAGGCTTAAGTTACAAACCCAGGCATCATTCTTATATATGGCTGATGAGCCCTGTATCATCTCTTTTTGGCCTTCTCTTCCCTATCTGTGACCTTGGAGAGACAGAACAGGGTGTACTCTCTCCATAGCTCTTCCCCTGGCTCTTCCTCATGTTGGTTTCTGCCCACATCTCTAGAGAAAGCTTTGTTTCAGGCATTCTATACTGGTTTTCTCTCAAAACAATTCTATTTTGGTACTGCAGAATTGCCTTTCTTACCTACCTCCCACTACAGGTGCACTCTTGTTCATGGCAGATAAACAAAGTACCTTGCATGGGTCTGGCTCCCCTTGCCTCCAGATTTGTAGTTTAAGAATTTATCAGCCAGCCTGTCCAGACCTCTGCACATTCTCCTGGAGTCCATCCACAGTGAGGAATTGTAACTTGGGGGCTGCCGATTCAAAGAGGAAACTGGGGGAGGTGTTTTGCTCCAGCCTGGGCTCAGTCCTTCCACAGCCAAGCAGGGGGCCTCTGTGGGGGGATGGGCAGGGGAACATTTTTTCCTTGGCTGCTCCCTGGGTGGGGGAGGAGCAGGAGAGGGAAGGTTTCTTCCACCAAGTGTGTTGGCAAGTTGCCCACTAGGAGGAAGGGGGTAGGGAACACAGTGAAAGCAGGCTTTCTCCCAGCAGGCTGCTGGCCTCCAGCCCTACCAGAGGGAGGGAATCTGCTGGGAGGATGGGAGGAACCCAGGAGACTTGGGTCTGGTACTCGGGGACACTAGAAGGACTTAAACTGGAATTAAGTCTTAACCCGGATTTATTTACTTTCTGTGGATACTAGGGCTGGAACTCAGTTTAGGCTTGCTACGCAGGTAGGCTACCACCATAGCCAATGCCTGTCCTTTTATTGGAATCTCTTAGGATCAGGAGGTCCTTCAAAGGGTTGTCAGGCTCTGCAGAACACTGGTCCAAACTTAGCCTGGTTTGGCCTATGTTGAGTGGTGGTACACGCCTATAATCCCAGCATCCAGGGTGTTGAGGCACAATCACCTGGAGTTCCAGGCCAGCTAGTGGGAGAGAACCAAGTACTTTTAAGGGTGAGCTAAGTTACTAATGCAGAGCTTAGGTAACAACTCCAGAGAGCGTAGCACACAACACAGTAGGTGCTAAGTGCTGCCTGCAGGGTGGAAAGGTTATTTGCAGGGCAAACAAATAGACTGTAGGGATTTGCAAGGAACTAAAGCACTGGATAACAGTTCATTTAACACTTTGAAAGAAAATAAAGCACTGCACTTGCAATACAAAAGATAAATATTTATTCAAACAAAACTTTCTTTAAAAAACAAGTGATTTTACATTCTAAGCCACAGGGAAATAGCAAAAACAGAGAAAAACTAGAAAAGCAGTGTACTGTCTTTTCTACTTTAACTTGGTAACAGAGCTGACCCAGGCCTCTCGCTTGGCCTATTTTCCAAGTATAGTTCGCTCCTGATTTTGGGGTGAAGCACCCTTCTCCCGGGAGTGGAGGTTGTGCAGGAAGTAGTGGTGCTCCCCCCAGGGTTCTGAGCTGTACAGGTTAAGGTGGGATGTTAGTTCACTTTGTTAGTTTCTCTATTCAGCAGCACTTCCACATCTTTCTGGTGGCGGTGAATGGGAAAGAGGATAGATGGCCTCTTAAAGGACAAGGCACGCCGTATTTCAGGGAGCAGTGAATGCACCTGGAGTTGGTTCCTTGGTCCTTAGATCTCCGGATATTTAGAAGTCCACGCCAAACTTTGCTGTTCCCTTAGGTGCTTTCTAAGTTCTGCTGTGCGTGCACCATGGTGGAGCGCTCAGACCTGGGCTTGCAAGTGTTGAGGAACTTGTTGTGAAGTGTGAGAGGTAGTGTGATGAGCACCGGTTTCAGGTCCAGGGACTCTACTTTGGGCTAGCTCTGGCACCAGACAGCTGTGAGACTCTGACCCAGTGATTTAACCTCTCTGGGTCAGTTTCATCTGCTGGAAAAACCTGGGGGGGGGGGGAGGAGAAGAGACAAGGAACTGGGGTAAACTGCCTCAAAGGGGTTTTCCAGCAGGAACAATTCTAGATTCCATAATTCTTTGAAAAACGGCTTCTGAGTCACCAGAGCTGTCCGGGTCCACGCACTTTTAGACCATAAGAGAGGCCCTTGGCCAACACTCAGAGCTTATTGATTCAGATAATATACACTTCAAACAACGTCGGCTTCACAAATTTTCAGACCATGTAGACTGGAAGCAGCAAATTAAAAGGGGATAGGGAAGAGCTGCTAAAAGTAGACACTCTTGACAGAAGCCACACCAACAATGCTTTCAATTCAACTAACACTGACGGAGTGCCTACCATGTGCGAAGTAAGCCCCTGCGCCTGGCACTGGGGCAGAAAGCTGAACCAGGCGGCTCACAGGGTGAGATCTGGGAAGAAAACGAGTTAGGGAAAAGGTGAGGTAGGATGAGGATGGGGGTGAAAAGTACAAATACAAACAAAAAAATTAAAAAAAAACAAACCCCGAACAGTACAAAAACCCCAAATATAAAAACGAAAATAAAAAAAAGTTTTTTAAAAAGGGGAGAGGCAACATCATCTGCTCACTACAGTGCTGGGCAGTCCTTTACTGGTGAGGGTCACCAATCCAGAACTGGTTGAAGTGGAGTAAACTTGGTCGAAGAAGGCAATAGACAAAATGTCTCTGGTAAGTTTTCAAAAGCTTTCTCTTCCAAAACCGGTTTAAAATAAAAAAAAAAAGTTCTCAAAAAACTTTTGGCACTTAAAGAGGGGTATGCTGGCTGTGTGTTCACCCTGGCTGAGAAGCAGGCGGCGGGGTGTTCAGTGACCGGCCATGCCCGTGAGCTGACCTGCCACGGAGTTGTGAACAGCTTTGGGACACTGGGCGAAGGCGTGTCCTCGCTTGCCACAGAGGTTGCACACTATGCCCTTCCGGCAGTACGGGCTCAGGTGCCCCTCTTCCCCGCACCTGAAACACTTGTCCTGGGTGCAGGTGCCGCTCATGTGGGTCCGGGAACCACACTTAAAGCAGGTCTTGGGCTGCCCCTTGTACCAACTGTAGCCCCTCTCGGCCCCCAGGAAAAAGGCCCCGGGCAGGTGGCACACGCCTCCCTCCCCTTGACGTAATTCGATCTCGCACTTGTATTCCCCGGTCCAGATCCCAAACCTGTCCGTCACTTTCACGGGTACGGCCAACACGTCGCAGTGGCGCTTGAGCCAGGTCACGATGTCCTCCACGTCCACGGTCTCGTTTCGGAAAAGGATGAAGAGCGTCTTCAAACTGGACTTGCTCCGCCCCAGCACCACAAAGTTGTCCCAACAGTCCTCCAGCTCGCGCTTCTCCTCGTACACGCGGAGGAACAGGGCCAGCTTCTCCGCAGATCGGAAGCTCACGTCGAACTCGCGGCTGCCGGGGATCTGGATGACGGCGTAGATGTCGTCGGGCTCCATGCCGATGGAGCGCAGGATGAGCGCGCCCACCACGAAGTCCCGCGTCGGGCAGGCGCTCTCGTCACCCTGGAAACAGATGCGCACGAGGAAGCGGCCCTTGCCCGAGCCCGCCGCGCCTTCATCCAGGAGCGGCCGCTCCGCCGCGTCT
>NW_012267229.1:12714272-12726140 GCF_000151885.1 Dipodomys ordii
CCCGCCTCCCCCTTTTCTCCCCCCACGCCGTTTTCCCCTCGGCGTCCCGACTGTAGCCGGCCGCCCCGTCCTGCCCGCCAGTGCAGCTTCCTTCCTCCGCACTCCCCCCAAGATGTGCTCCGCGGACGCAGCCCCCCCGCCCCCCGCCGGGGCTGGAAGGAGTCGGGGTCGGTGGGCGTCCGTCTCCGCCGCGCCTTTTCTACCTAAACCCACACACAAAGGCCTCCGCCCGCGCCCCGCGCCCCCCGCCCCGCCCCTGCGCCAGGTGCATGGGAACAAAGACAGACAGACAGAAAAGTGGACCGGACAGTTTACCATTGTTGTGCTTTTTTTTTTTTTTGCCTTTTAAACATTTCATTATTAAAGTTTTACTGTCTCAGTACACCTGTCCATTACACGTGTGTGTGTGTGTGTGTGTGTGTGCTTGAACTGGAGCTTGAACTCAGGGCCTGGGCGCTATCCCTGAACTTTTCTTCCCCCCCCCCCTCCAGGCTAACACTCTACCATTTGAGCCACAGCTCCACTTCCAGCTTTTTGGATGGCTAATTAGAGATAGAGTCTCAAGTATTTTACTGCCCCGGCTGGCTTCGAACCGCGATCCTCAAATCTCAGCCTCCTGAGTAGCTAGGATTACAGGCGTGAGCCCGGTTTGTCCACTGCTTTTTGATAAGTTTCCAAATAAGTTACATTTGCAACGTGTTGATGTTTTGAAAACTCTATAGCTGGCCCGGGTGAGTCATGCCAGTAATCCTAACCACTCTGAAGGCTGAGATCTGAGGAAGATCCTGGGTGGACAAATCTGTGAGACTCTTAATCTCTAATTGACCTGCAAAAAGCTGGAAATGCGAGCACCGGTGGCTCACACCTGTAATCCTAGCTACTCAGGAGGCTGAGATCTGGTTCACAGTTAAAAGCCAGCCGGGGCAGGAAAGTCCATGAAACTCTTATCTCCAAAAAACCACTAGAAAACCGGAAGTGGCACTGTGGCTCAAGTGGTAGACCACTTGCCTTGAGCTGAAGAGCTGAGGACAGCGCCAAGGCTCAGAGTTCAAGCCCCACGGCCGACCAAAAAAAAGCTGGAAGTGATAAGAGGTTTTTCTCAAGCGGTAGAGCTCCAACCTTGGGTGGAGGGGAAGAGTAACAGCAGCATGAGAGGTCCTAAATCCCAGTATCAGCCCAAATGGGAAAACAAAAACAACCCAGCTGTATGGTATTCATCATGAAAATGAATATAAACCAGCAGGTTGCTGGTTTTATCCCTGGAATCTTCTCTTCCAATAAATCTTCTCTTCCTGCCCCCCTCCCATACACACAAGAAAGAAAAAACGCAGGAGTTTGGAGACTGGTTAAATCCTGTGGAGTTAATAGACAGGCGCCCACGTTAGGAAGCTTTTCTGCTTCATGCACTTTGCTTCTGACACTGTGAAGGCGAGTTATTTGCACAGATGCCACAGGAACTTGTTAACCACTCAGAACCACACAGTGCAGGGCATAGCCAGCACCAGTTAACAATGGGTACACCCTCGTGGTTAGATTCCCGTGATTGAGTGAATGGGTTTAACACCACATTCTTCTAGTAACTTTGAATGTGTTCTTTGAGACAGGGTCTTACTAAGTTGATCTCAAACTTTGTCTTCCTGACTCAGTTTACCCAGTACACCAGCCTGGCTTAATCTTCCCAGCTCTCCTTCCTTTTTTTTTTTTTGTCGGTCCTGGGGCTTGAACTCTGGGCATGGGTGCTGTCCTTCAGCTCTTCAGCTCAAGGCTAACTCTCTACCACTTGAGCTGCAGCACCACTTCCGGTTTTCTGGTGGTTAATTGGAGATAAGGGTCTGGGGGACTTTCCTACCCAAGCTGGCTCTGAGTTATGATTCTCAAATCTCAGCCTCCTGAGTAGCTAGGATTGCAAGCATGAGTCACCGGCTTGCTTTTCTTTTTTCCTTCCTTCCCTCCTTCCTTCCTTCCTTCCTTCCTTCCTTCCTTCCTTCCTTCCTTCCCTCCCTCCCTTCCTCTCTCTTTTTTCTCTCCTATCTCTCTCTCTCTCTCTCTCTCTCTTTGCCTGCCTCCCTGCCTGCTTGCTGCTTGCTTGCTTGCTTGCTTGCTGGTCTTGGGCATGAACTTGAGATCTGGGTGTTGTCCCTTTGTATTGTTTTGTTTCTCTCAAGGCAAGTACTCTACCACTTGAACCACAGCTACATTTCCATTTTGGTAGTTAATTGGAGATAACTGTCTCATGAACTTGCCTGGGTTGGCTTTGAACTGCACTCCTCAGATTTCAGCTTTTCTGAATAATTACAATTACAGGTATAAGCCACAGGCACCCAGTTCCCGCTGTGTGTGTGGTGTATGATGGTGTGTGGTGTGTGTATATGTGTGTGTGTGCGTGTGCATGCTGGTGTTACATCTTAAACTCAGGGCCTTGTACTCTTGCTAGACTTTTTCCTTCAAGGTTGGTGCTCTACCACTTGAGCCATGCCTCCACATCTGCCTTATTGCTGGTTAATTGGAGATAAAGTCTCAGATATTTGCCTGCTGAGTCTAGCTCCAAACCAAGATCCTCAGATCCTTTAGATTGCAGCCTTCTGAGGAGCTAGGATTATAGGCATGAGTCATGGTGCCCAGCTCCTAACTTGCTTTTGAGAAAGAGTCTTGGCTTTGAACCATGATCCTTCTGTTTCTGCCACCTGAGTTGTTGGGATAATGGGTGTTCCCCATCGTACATTTTTTTTTGTTTTGTTTTGGCTTTTTTTGGTTGGTCATGGGGCCTGAACTCTGGGTCTGGGCCTATTCTTTAGCTCTTCAGCTCAAGTCTAGTGTCCTACCACTTGACCCATAGCACCACTTTGGCTTTTTTTTTCTTCTGCTTATGTGGTGCTGAGGAATCGAACCCAGGGCCTCATGCATGCGAGGCAAGCACTCTACCACTGAGCCAACTTCCCAGCCCCTGTTTTTTTTTTCTGCTTATGTGGTGCTGAGGAATCGAACCCAGGGCCTCATGCATGCGAGGCAAGCACTCTACCACTGAGCCAACTTCCCAGCCCCTGTTTTTTGTTTTGTTTTGCTTTTTGATGTTGGTCCTGTGGCTTGAACTTAGGGCCTGGATGTTGTCCCTGAGCTTTCTTTGATCAAGGCTAGTGCTCTGCCACTTGAGCCACAGCTCCACTTCCAGCTTTTTGGTAGTTAATTAAAGATAAAGGTGGTCTGGATTTTCCTGCCAAGGGTAGCTTTGAACCTAAATCCTTAGATCTCAGCCTTCTGAGTAGCTAGGATTATAAGTGTGAACCACCAGCGCCCGGCTTCCTATACTTTTTGTCATTTTATTAATTTATTTTTGTCAGTTGTGGGGCTTGAACTTGGTGCTGAGCTTTTTTTGTTGTTGTTGTTGTAGGGCTTCAACTCAGAGCCTGGGTGCTATCCCTGAGCCTCTTTGTGCTCAAGGCTAGAACTCTACCACTTGAGTCATAGTGCCACCTCTGGGTTTTGGTTAATTGTAGATAAGAGTCTCATGGGGAGGCTTTGAACCACAATCCTCAAATCTCAACATCCTGAGTAGCTAGAATACAGGTATGAGCCACCTGCCTGGCTATCTCTGAGTTCTTTTGATCAAGGCTAGTCCTCTATACCTTTCAGCCACAGCACCACTTCAGATTTTCTGGTGGTTAACTGGAAATCAGAGTCTCACAGACTTTCCTGCCTAGGCTGGCTTTGAACCGTGATCCTCAGATCTTAACCTCCTAAGTAGCTAAGATTACAGATGTGAGCCACTGGCATCTGGTCCTATGCTTTTTAAAAGATATATAAAGTCAGGAGTTTTGTCCTAGTATTTTATAGTAACATCCCCCTATTGAAGTTTAGATGATTTAAACTTTTTTTGCTCCCTTCCAATTGTTTTTGAAATGAGAATGCACTTTAAAAACCTCTCCATCTGGGGCTGGGAAGGTGGCTCAGTGGTAGAGTGCTTGCCTTGCATGCATGAGGCCCTGGGTTCGATTCCTCAGCACCACATACGCAAAAAGAAAAGAGCTGGAAGTGGCGCTGTGGCTCAAGTGGTAGAGCGCTATAGCCTTGAGCTGAAGAGCTGAGGGACAGTGCCCAGGCCCAGAGTTCAGGCCCCACGACCGGACCCAAAAAAGAAAAAAAAACCTCTCCATCTAACAAACCTATTGTGTCTGGAGAGCAGTGGAGGTGTGTGTGTGGGGGGGGGGAGTAGGACGGTGGTGATACTGTACACTGTGGAGGTGTGCAGTCAGGAGCTGTGGCTAGATCTGTGTGGGAGGACCAGTGGGTTTAAGGATGACTCCAAGAAGAGAACTTCCATTTTGAATGGGAGAAGATTGTTTATGAGGACAAAGCATGATACTGAGTTGCCTATTGGGCACCTAAGTGGAAATGTTTCAGTAGCCAGCTGGGGTGTATGTGGCTGGAACTGAAGAAAGTGGTCCGACCTACAGATATGAGTCTGGGTGGCAGGTCGTCACAGATGGCATCTCAAACCATGAGGCTGGAAGGGAGCATGAATGGAGAAAGATCAGACCAAGAAAAAGAGGAGGGTAGCCGGGCGCTGGTAGCTCACGCCTGTAATCCTACCTACTCAGGAGGCTGAGATCTGAGGCACACACACGCACACACACACACACACAACTAGCTATTCAGGAGGCTGAGATCTGAGGATCACTGTTCAAAGCCAGCCCGGGCAGGAGAGACCGTGAGACTCCTATCTCCAATAAACCACCAGAAAACCGGAAGTGGCGCTGTGGCTCAAGTGGTAGAGCGCTCACCTTGAGCTGAAGAGCTGAGGGACAGCGCCCAGGCCCAGAGTTCAAGCCCCAGGAACGACAAAAAAAAAAAGAAAAAGAGGAGTCAGGCCTGAACTAGTTATTCAGGAGGCTGAGATCTGAGGCACACACACACACACACACACACACACACACCCTTGGGAGAAGAGGAAACTTTAAGGGAGGCTGAAAAGCAGACTGGAGGCTACTCAAGGGAGAAATTGTTTCAGGGAGAAATACAATACTTCAGGATCTTGGTGAGGACAAACTAAAGGACATTTGAAAGCAAGGCTGAGAATGGGGGCGCGCTAGGCTACATTCTGCCTGGGGGAAATTGGGCCCCCATTCCGCCCCCTCCGCGCTCCGTAGTTCGGCGTCTCGTTTCCGTGGAGACCGAGACTCGGTCTAGCTGGCAAGTTTGACCGTCTTGGGTAACTGTTGGATCCACTCAGAGACAAGGAAGTTAGAGAAGACGAACGGGAATAGCAGAAGGATAGCGCCTATTTTCCTTCTATTTTTCCTAATGGCGAACATCTCCCAGATGTAAGTGGGGGGGGGGAGGGAGGGGAGAGAGGACACAAAAGGGCCTGGCCAGAGAGGTGAAGTGCGCATGCGTGCTTTTTTGCTACTCAAGCGGCAGCCCCGCCTTCCCGTCACTCACATCCCCGACCCCGCCCCCTTACCCTCACCCTGGAGACTCCAACTCCACTTCAAGTTTGCCTCTTGGAGCTCTTTGTGCCCAGGAAGATGGAAGTTCCCTCCCCCCCATGTCCACTCTTTACAGATCTAGACACTCCGGAACGCCCTCTACCATCCCCCTGCTCCAGGTGAGTCCAGGAGGGCTTGAGCAGGATGGGTGTGTGTTGGGGGGGGGGTACCTGGCCCTACCCTCTGCTTGCCCTCAACTCCCATGGCATGAGACAGGGTCTGAAGACTTGAAGTCCAGGTCCAGCCGTGACCCACATTTGCTGTGCGACCTGGGGCAAGTTGTGGGACCGCAGTGCCTTCATTACCTTGTCAGAATGTAAAGGTGCTCTCCTGAGCATGATACAGAGTCGCCTATTGGTCTTTGCTTGCTACTCAGGTTTCCTGAGGGTGATGGTTGGGTTCTTCTCAAGTCTGCTGTTCTTAGCACCTTACCGAGCGGCTTTCCTTAAGAAATTCTGTTGGCTAATTAAAAAAAGAAAAAGAAAAAAGTGACAGCCAGCATTTATGGACTTCCTTACCACATGCTTTAACTCACACAGATTGGGTTACAAGATCCACCTTACAGGTGAGAAAATAGAGGCGCAGAGAGCTAAAGACATTTGCTTCAGGGCTTAGGTCTCTGAAAAGGGCAGGGCTGGGAGTTGACCCCGTCTTGTGGAGGGACTGTGTTCCCTGGTTGGATTATGTTCCCTGGCAGAAGTCCAATCAGAAATTGAAGAAATGGATGCCCCCACTCCGTCGAGCCGAAAGCCACAATAAAAGCAAATTGAAGACTTCAGTTAGAGACCAGCAAGGTAAGTACAAGCACTTGGGGCTGGTGTGAGTGTTGGGGACCAGCTAAAGTATCTAGCATTGAGGATGTAGCTGGTACCATTCCAAACACCCTGAGGTATAACGCCTTTTTAAAAAAAAATTATTTTTGTAGTATGAGGGTTCGAATTCAGGGCCTTGCACTTGCCAGACAAAAGATCTACCACTATGCTGGTCGCCGGTGGCTCACGCCTGTAATCCTAGCTACTAAGGAGGCTGAGATCTGAGGATTATGGTTCAAAGCCACCCCAGCTTCAAGAAAGTCCATGAGACTCTTATCTCCAATAAACCACCAGAAAACTGGAAGTGGTGCTGCGGCTCAAGTGGTAGAGCGTTAGCCTTGAGCTGAAGAGCTGAGGGACAGCATCCAGGCCCAGAGTTCAAGCCCCACGACCAACCAAAAAAAAAAAAAATCTATCAGTTAAGCCATGCTCTAAGAGTCTGAAAACCTCCTCTTCCTCCCCAGCCCCTATCTACCTGGAGGCCAGGCTGGGCCCTCCATTCTCCTACTTCTGCCTCCCTTCTAGCTGGAATTATAGAAGGTACCATCATACTGGGCCTCATGGTGGCTTCTTGCCCTCTTCTCCCCACTGTTTTACCCGACCTTCCTATCTGTCAGGTTGAGAGAGCAGGGATTTGGACTTGGGCTGCCAGTGTCTGGTTCTCTTGTGGTCCCCTGCTGTATCAGTGGTTTACAGGACATGAACAGTGTGAGTTCTGTATTCTTCTAGCCAGGCATTTGGGGGTGTGTGTATCTGCTTAGTTTATCTTAGCATTTCCATTAAGGCTTTGAAGTTTACTCTTCCAGGGGGAGGGTCTGCCCTTGTTAGTCTATCCTGCTCTTGGCCTATCTCTATGGTGACTCCTTTCCCCTGGGCCTGTCCTGGCCCGTGGCAAGGCCTGGAGTGGGGTTGGAAGCTTCTTGATGGGTGGAAGTTTCATCATATGATAATATCACATCTTTTTTTTTTAATTTTTTTATTTTTGCCAGTCATGGTGCTTGAACTCTGGGCCTGGGCACTGTCCCTAAGCTCTTCAGCTCAAGGCTGTTGCTCTACCACTTGAGCCACAGCACCACTTCCAGCTTTTTTTCTGCTTATGTGGTGCTAAGGAATCAAACCCAGGGCCTCATGCATGCGAGGCAAGCACTCTACCACTGAGCCACCTTCCCAGCCCGATAATATCACATCTTAAGGCTGTGAGTAGCTGGAATTGGGCCTGGGCCCCCTCACCCTCATTTTCACCCTCTCTCTTTCCTCTCCAATCTGTTCACAGTGGTGCCTGCCAGGGCCAACTTGTCAACAAGCCAGCTGAAGAACTTAACAGAAACACAGGGAAGGGAGCAGCCACAGGCCTGGAAGATTCAGGCCAGACTCCGGTTAATGCGGGTAGGAGGAGCATCTTCCCCAGTTCCGGGGACAGGGACATTGTGCTCTGTACTGACCACTTCCTGGGGGCCAGGCCCCACTCATTTCCTCCTCACAGCAACCCCTTGGGTGTGTTTACCATGCCTATTTTACAGATTGGGAAATTACGGTGCAGGGACATGTAAGAGGTCACACAACCAAAATGTAGCAGTACCAGGTGTGCAGACCAAGTTCAAGGTTTGCTGCTGTCTTTAGCCTCAGGCTGGCCTTGAGTGCTTCGATCCTTCTGTCTCAGGCTCTGGAGTGGGCCTTGGGCAGTATAGGCTGACTGGAGAATTTGGAGTAGAGCAGGGATATGGTGGGATTTAGGTTTCCACAGCAGTCCTTGGGCTGCCTTTGCCTTGTAGAAGCAGGAAGGAATTAGGGAAGGGAGCAGAAACTACCCAGTTGATTGGTTGTTGGAGATGGAGGATTTCAATAGTCTCAGGATGATGATTTAGTCCACCTGTAATTCTGCAGAGAGAGCCTAGTCTATGCCAGGGAATTGGGGATTAGACTCGACTAAGGCACTTGGAGTTCATGCAGTTTGCAGCTTATACTTTTTTTGTCTGTTGTGGGGCTTGAACTCAGGGTCTGGGTGCTGTTTTTGAATCTCTTTGTGCTCAAGGTTAGCACTCTACCACTTGAGCCACAGTGCCACTTCCAGTTTTTGAGTGGTTGATTGGAGAGAAGAGTATCACAGGGACTTTTCTGCCTGGACTGGCTTTGAACCTCCATCCTCACATCTCAGCCTTCTGAGTAGCTAGGATTACAAGTGTGAGCCAGCAGTGCCCCCCCCCCCATACCCCTAATCCAAAGGAAAAACCTACCAAGCAGAGAAGACCCAGTCAGGCAGAAAAGAATTGGACTTGAACAGGAAACAAGCAAACTGATCATAAGAAAAATACTCAGGTTAGGCAAGAAGTCTTAGGAGGAAAGTAAGTTGGGAAAGGGATTGTAATTGCCTGATTGTGGATGGAGGGAAGCATCTGGAAGGAAGCAAGGCAGAGCGTGGTGACTAAAAAGTCTACCCCAGTCATCTGGGAGTGGGCTGTGACAATAGTTGCTACTCCTGGTACTGCCCAGTGAGGCAAACTCTGTGAGCCTGGGGCTTGGTCATTTATTTCTTCACAAGCTGTTTCTGCTTATTTTTATCTAGGAACAGGGAGGTAAGATAGAGTGTGGTGGCCGGGAGCCCAGACCTGGATGCTAACAGCCCCACCATGCGTGGCCTTGGCTAATAATAATGCCCACCTCCTCAGGCATGGCGCCGGACACAAATCAGCACTCACTCAATTTGCATTGTTCTGCAAGGGGCCTAGGAGCTGGGGGCTGGGAAAGGACAGAGGGAGAACAGAAGGAAGAAAAGAGAGCACAGATAGGCCAGCAGCGGAGGGTGAGAGCCAGAGGTGTATCAGGTATTGTCTGTCAAGCCATATGGAATGAACACTAAATGACTTGCTTGTGACTTTTTCTCTAACAGCAGCTTTCTGAAGCAGGCAGTAGTTATCAGCAGCATTAGATTGAGTATAAATGGGCTCTAAGAGGTTAATTAACATCTGTGGCTTAGATAATACTGAGATTTGAACTAAGGTGTGTTTAGGCCTCACATCCCAGGCACTCCATTAAGGCCATTCATTCTGTTCTTGTTTTAGTGTAGTGGAGAGACCCAAACTGGGGCTTAGGAGCCCAGCTTTCCAGTCCAGCACTACCAGTTCTTGGCTGTGTGACATTGAGCAAGTCACTGAACCGCTCTGAGCTTTGCTGAACCTCCATTTACCAGCTGGAGGATGAGCTGACCCTATGGGCACGATGCCAGGCTGCCTGGCATGGCTCAGGCCCTCAGTTGTGTGTACCTGCTGAGAGTAACCATAGGCAGGTCACTGAACTCTTCAGAACTCCTGTTTCCAAGCCGGCGCTGTTTTCTGATGAGACAGGATATGGGGGCCAATTCATCTTCTCCAGACTTGGCCCAACACCTCTGCCACCTTCTTAACCTACCTGGGGCCTTGTCATTATTATCATCATTATTTCTACATTACACTGGTTCCCAAAAGCCTCTGAAAACAAGGCACTGTTTTTTTTTTTTGGTCGGTCCTTGGACTTGAACTCAGGGCCTGGGCACTATCCCTGAGCTGCTTTTGCTTACACTTTACCACTTGAGCCACAGGGCCACTTGTGGCTTTTTCTGTGATTAATTGAAAGTAAGAGTATCATGGGCTTTCCTTCCCCGGGCAGGCTTTCAATCGTGATCCTCATATCTCAGCCTCCTGAATAGCCAGGATTACAGGCGTGAGCCCCTGCGCTCAACCAAGGCACAGCTGTATGTGCCCACAGAGCTGGGCCTGCGCCCTGCTCAGAGATGTGAATCACTGCAGAGTAACAGGGCGCCCCATTTCCTCCCACTTACCTAGACAATGGGGAAGGGCAGTCCTGCATTTACATGGGAGAAGCAGAGGGGGTGGGCCGGCAGGCGGAGGAGCGGCCCCCAGGTTCTGCAGGACCCCCCTCCTTCCTGCCCCCCTCTGACTCCTCCCATCTTTGCCCTGCAACCCGCAGTCGATGGTCCGCAATGAGCGGACCGCCTTCCAGGAGCTCTGCAACCATGAAGCCTTCCTCACCAAGCTCAACCAGGATCTGGTGAAGACCGTCCAGGACATGGAGGACGCCACGGCCCTCAGTGTGCGGGCGTTGCTGCAGCAGCACCACGTCCTCGGGGTGAGGACGCCGCCTCCGCCCTCCCGCAGCGGGCCGCGCTGCTTTCCCAGCCCCCGAGCGCCCTCGCCTGGCTGCTCCCACACCTGCACGCGCTTCAGGCTTCCTCCAGCCTGAAGGCCTGGCTCTCCTTCCTCCTACATTCTATGACACTCAGGGTCACCGGGAGAAGACAGTCCAAATCTCCCCTTAGTGACACGGGGGTAGGGTGGGGATTTGGGGAGCCCGGAGGGGATTTCTGACCCAGACATGGGGAGCATTAGGAAGGCTTCCTGGTAGAAAAAAAGTATTTTGGTTGAAATCTGCACAGAAGGCATTCACTGGTAGACTGGGAAGGGTGCTGGAGTCCTGGGGAGCAAGGCTTCCTTCCCCCCACCCCCTCCAAAAAAAAGATCCATATGCTGCTGAATATGGCTGAATGATATGGTGTGAAGAAAGGATCAGAGAAAGATAAGTTTAGCCCTGGCCAGAGCCAGTAAGGCCTTGTCAGCCAAGGTAAGGAGTTGGTTGGGTTTCAGAGTTAGATGTTTCTTCTCCAATGGGGGTGGGGTTGGAGGTCCGGGCTGGGGACTCCCTGAGGAAGCCTGGGAGCTATGCTGAGCTGACCCTGCCACACTTACAGAACATCATCAACATCTTGGAATACTTCAACAAGAAAAGGGTACAAGAGATGAATGCCGAGCTCCAGGAATGGGAAGAAAAGGAAGAGCAGAAGATAAAATGTAAGAAGCTTCCCACCCTGGGCCTTTAGCTTTAGATCCTTCACCCTGTACCTGCTCTTGACATCTTGTCCCTTCTCAGCAGATGGAATTGCTAGAATGCTGAGCTAATGGCTTACTGACAAAGCCCAGAGTGCTTCCCAGGCCTGCCTGGATTAAAAAAAAAAAATGAGTTGCAAGGTTTGAACTCAGGGCCTGGGCATTATCCCTGAGCCTCTTTGTGCTCAAGGCTAATGCTTTACCAGTTGAGCCACAGCTCCCCTTGTGGTCTTTGAGCGGTTAATTGGAGAAACAAGTCCATGAAGATTTTTCTGCCTGGGCCAGCTTTGAACTGCAATCATCAGATATCAGCCTCCCGAGAAGCTAGGATTACAGGCATGAGCCAACAGGCACCTTGCATTTTGATGGCAACACTTACTTGGCTATTATAACCATTTTATGGATGAGGCCAAAGCTATGGGAAGTTATATAGCTGTAAGCCTGAATTCAATCCCAGCCTGCTCTGCTTCTTGTCAGTACCCCTCTCAGAGTTACATAGCTGAGCCAGGAGCTTTGGGCTTTTATTGTGCTGTGGTTCCTTTTCCTGAACACATTAGATGTCTTCTGAAGGAGGGGTGGTGTATCAGACAGCACAGACATTGCTGATCCTTTCTGATGGAGGAAGGCAGGGACAGACTTTTTTTTTGGTGCCTGTACTAGGACTTAAACTTAGGGCCTGGAATTCTTTTTTTTTTT
>NW_012267229.1:12728100-12741190 GCF_000151885.1 Dipodomys ordii
CCCTCCTCTTCCTCCTCCTCCTCCCCCTCCTCTTCCTCCTCCCTTCCTTCTCCTCCACCTCCTCCTTCCTCTCCCCCCTCCTTCTCCTCTTCCTCCTCCTTCTTGTGCCAGTTATTGGGTTTAAACTCAGGGCCTGGGCACTGTCTCTGAGCTTTTCTGCTCAAGGCTAGCTCTCTACCACTCTTGAGCCATAACTCCACTTCCACCTTGTTTCTGGTGGTTAGTTGGAGACAAGAGTCTCATGTAATTTTCTGTCTGGGCTAGCTTCAAACCACGATCCTCAGATCTCAGCCTCTCCAGTAGCAAGGATTACAGGTGTGAGCTACCATTTCTGTCCCCATTCATCTGGGAAGAGGATTGGTGCTGGCCTGGACCATGCCTCAGTGAGCCTTTGTCACTGGCTGTGACCCATTAGCAATACCATAGATCACCTGCTCAGTCAGTAACCCCCTCCTTCATCTCCTTCCTGCCACTCATTCTCAGGGTTAATGAACATTAGCCACTCTGGAACTGATTTTCATTGTACTGCACCATCATCAGTTCCTAGTCTCCCATAATTCTCATAATCTGGCCCTCCAACCCTGTTGTAACATGGCTTCATTGTCCACCCCTTCACCCTTGCTACTGTGAACTCTGTCACTCACTTGACAAGCCCCGCCCTCAACAGGGAAGCTTCCTGTCTGGAGTTCAGCATGTGCTAGTAACAAAGCCCATATACCACCCACACCCCCATACCCTTTTGACCTTCACTGGGGGTCAGTAGGCTCATGTCTCCTCTGCTGTGTCTTCCCCCTCAGTTTATTGAACAGATGAAGGAGGAAATGCCCGTACTAGCTGATGAGGTGAAGGAGTCTCAGTCCCAGATCTTGGACCCCCGAGAGATCGTTTTTGAGGATGTTCTTCTTCGGAGACCCAGGTACATGATCTCGTTATAGCCATCCATGTTTGGGCTCTGGGAAGCTCTGTTCTCAGGGAGAGCAGCCTCACATAGACAGCAGAGCCCCATCCAGGGATGAGGCGGCTGGGTATCTATACCTCAGCTTTGCCACTGGCACCTGTGACCTGTCCCATCTCTGGACCTCATTCTCCTGTTGTTGTTGTTTTCTTGGGTTGGTCATGCCTGAACTCAGGGCCTGGGCATTCTCTCTGAGCTTTTTTGCTCAAGGTTAGTGCTCTACCACTTTGAACACAGCTTTACTTCCAGTTTTCTGGTGGTTAATTGGAGATGAAGAGTCGTAACCTTCCCTGCCTGGGCTGGCTTCAAACAGCATCCCTCAGATCTCAGACTTCTGAGTAGGATTATAGGTGTGAGCCACTAGTGCCTGGCTCTCGTTGTTATGTCCAAGAGGCTGGGTTATATAGTCTCTACGGACCCTGCTAGACTCCTGAGTCCATGTGCTGACTAGGTGGGCTGTTGGGGAAGGCTGGGCTCTTGACTCCAGTGATAGAGTATGGCCCAAAGGGGAGCCCTGAGCTCATACTCTGGTATCAGAGAGAGAAAGAGAGAAAGGAAAGGAGGGTGGAGGGGAAGGAGGGAGGGGGAGAAGGAGAGGACAAAGAAAAACCCAGAGCAAGTGGTCCTGGCTCACAGAATGACTGTCCTGAGTCTGGGGCCTCTGTGACCCTGAATATTCCCTGTTGTTGACCTCCGGCTCCTCTCTAGGGGAACATTGGTCCTGCCACATTCATTTCCTTTTTTTGACATTTCATTTACACATGTGTGCGCGGGTGTGTGTGTGTGTGTGTGTGTGTTTGGGTCCCTCCAGTAAACATCACTGTTGTGAGGAACTGGGGGCTCTTGGGTGAATGTACTTCCCCACCCCACTAGGCACTCACGTGCCCTTTACCCTCCTTGCTGCTTCCCACCAGGTGCACCCCAGACATGGCTGTCATCCTCAACATCCCCATGGAAGACCTGCTCTTCTAGGGACGGTGCCCCAGGCTCCTCTCTTCCTGGCTCTGCTCAGGACCCGAGGCTTTGATTGGTTTATTTCTAAGACCCTGTCTCCAGTCAGACCTGGATCTGCAGTTGGCCCCTCCCCTTTCTCCCCCCTCCCTTTTCTGTTTAATTTTTTTTTTTTTTTTTGCCTCCTCTGGGGCGGCAAAGTTGCTGTGGGCTCCTTGGCCCAGGTGCGACTTGCCAGTCGAATCCTCCATTCCTTCCTGCCAAATAAAGCTGGACTTGCATTTGCTTTGGTCAGATGTGTGCAGGGGGAGAAGAAGAGAGTGGGGAGGAGGGAGGGGGGAGGGGGGGACACTAGGCTTCACAGGATCCCTGATAGGAATGGAGTTGACCTGATGGTAAGGAGCAGCAACTGTGCCTCCTGCATCCAGGAGGGCCGGAGGGCCCTCCTTCATCTCCATAGACCTTCCTTGAACCCAGCTTCCCTTCCAGTTGCACCCAGGTCTGCTGAGATGGCGCTTAGGCAGGAGACTCCTTGAGATGAGTTCCCTGGGAACGAGCATCCCTCTTCTAGGCCAGCCATCTCACGGTCCACCACTGTTCCCCAGCTTGCAGAGGGATGCGGATCAAACTCACACTCCAGTATAGAGCTGTGTGCACAGCTCTGCATTGCATACCCTTCAGAGATGTACTGTCTGGTCCCTTTTCCTGCTTTTTGGTGGTTAATGGGAGATGAGAGTCTCACAGACTTTTCTGTCTGGGCTGGCTTCACATTGTGATCCTCACCTCTCAGTCTTCTGAGTAGTAGGATTCCTGGCTTGAGCCAGAGCTGCCAGACCTTTCCCCAGTTATTGGTTGTAAGGGTACTTGGTAATCAACAGCCTGCACCTACACTGTGCCTTGGAATTGGCCTCCCTGGCCCCACAAACTGCCTTGATCACTTCTAGATTCATTTTGCCTGTTTAGGATACTTGACTCTAGATGACAGATCAACTCAAAGTGGCTGAAGTAATAAAGGGCTCAGGTAAATGGTTGAAGCTGTGTCTAGAAATCTAGGGATGGCATTAAACACTCAATTTCTGTTTCTTTCCTAAGGTATCCTCCTCTGAAGGTTGGCTCTCCATGTCCCAATATGCCAGCATCTCAGCCATTCCATATACTTGTCCCACTGGGAAGTGTGAGAGACTGGCTCTGTTTCAGAATCTTCAGCCTCTCTTACTGTTCCTGGTGGTCAGACTGGCTTATCTCACGTGTCCACCTAGACATTCACTTGAAAAGAGCCTAGTGGTTTAATCTAGGTCTCACGCTGTACCTTAGAATAGAGTATGTGTGTTTGTGTGTGTGGGGGGAGGGTCCTTGGAGAAAGCATGAACTAGAGTAAGCTAGGAGATGTTTCCCAAAAACGATTTGGCTCTCTAAATGAATGGACGTAACAGCAAATACTTTAAATAGAGATGACTCTGTACTTTACGTATTTTAATTCATTCAGTTTTCACAAGGACAACTTGAGTAAGCATGGTTAGCATGTCCATTTTCTTTTCTTTTTCTTAATATATATTTTTATTGTAAAGATACTGTACAGAGAGAGGGGTTACAGTTACAGAGTAAGGTAATGAGTCCATTTCCTATTGAGCATTGTTACATCCTCCTTTATTTTTCCCTTACCATTCCTTTCCTCTCCACTTCCCCAACTCCTCCCTCCCCCCCAAAGTTGTAAAGTTTGTTTTCAACATACTGTCTTGTACATCTCATCGTTACAGTGGGTCAACCTACATCCTTATTTCAGCATTTGTTATTTCCCTTCCCCTCCCCAATTAGAAAAATGTATATACAAGATGCAGGACAGCTGAATCAAATACGGTGACAGCAGGGGTTGTACCATGGGGGAAGAACAAAGAAACAAAAAATCACATAGTAGCCTGTCCATTTTCCAAATGATACTTTTTCCAATCATCTGGCTAGTAGGTGGTTGAGGTCGTTTGCTTTGGCAACTGTGTGGCCAGGGGCTCAGCTGGGCTAGAGCAACCCTTCAGATTAGCGCCCTTTACTACAGAATATGGCTGTGGTTGGAACATGTATCTCCACAGTTCATGTCAAAACCTAATCATTGTGATATAATAGGAGGTAGGGTCTGTTGGGATTAGTGCAGTTATGAATGGGCTCCAGGGAGGGAGTTATGCCCTTTGCCTTTTTGCCATGTATACACCTCATTCATTCATTCCTCCATGACAGGGCCCAGCCAGAATGTGCCATCTTGGACGCAGAGGCAAGCCTTGCAAGATATGGAGCTTTTATTTTTTTATTTTTATTTCTTGCCAGTCCTGGGGCTTGAACTCAGGGCCTGAGCACTGTCCTTGAGCTTCTTTTGCTCAAGGCTAGCCCTCTACCACTTGAGTCAGAGCTCCACTTCTGGCTTTTTCTGTTTATGTGGTACTGAGGAATGGAACCCAGGGCTTTATGCATGCTAGGCAAGCACTCTAGCATTAGGCCATGTCCTCAGCCTGGATCTTTTTTTTTTTAATATATTTTTTAATTGAGATTAAGTGATTACATAAATTTCACAAATTTCACAGTATTGTAGGATAGTGGTACTTAAAGTCACAAATACATTCCAACCTTCACAAGGCAAGTTGTCATTATCATGGTCTATAAAGTTTGTGAATTCTATGAGCTTTGACAATACAACTATTTCGTCCACATCGGGTGATATATACATTTCCTTCCTCCTGCTTAGTGTCAGCTGTTCCCTCTTTCCCTCTCATTCCCTCCCTCCCATCATTGCTGTTGCGTTGCTTAGTTCATTTTCATCAATGTCCAGTGCTGATGGGCCCCTTTATTGTATATTTTTTCCAGCCTGGATCTTTTAAAAAATTGTTATTCATTGTTATTATAAAATTATTATTTTGTTGTTATTATCCCAGCCTGGATCTTTTTTTTTTTTTTGGGTCCGGTTGTAGGGCCTGAACTCTGGGCCTGGGCGCTGTCCCTCAGCTCTTCAGCTCAAGGCTAGTGCTCTACCACTTGAGCCACAGCGCCACTTCTGGCCTTTTCTGCTTATGTGGTGCTGAGGAATCGAACCCATGGCCTCATGCATACAAGGAAGCGCTTTACCACTGAGCCACCTTCCCAGCCCCCCAGCCTGGATCTTTTTAAAGAATTGTTTTTCATTGTTATTATAAAGGTGATGTACAGAGGGGTTACGGTTATATAAGTCAGGTAATGAGTTCATTTGTTTTTGGACAATGTAACCCCTTTCTCTCTCTCTCTCTCTCTCTCTCTCCCTCCCTCTCTGTTTTTCTCTCCCATCCTCACCCCCAAGTTGTATAGTTCCTTTTCAGCACAGTGTCCAGTGAGTACCACTGTTGCATTTGTTCCCCTTTGTCCATTTCTGTGTCCCCCCCTTTTCCTCCCAAAGACAAATAACTGAGTAAACAAGACAAAAAGAAAATGAAAACAGCAACAAAGATAAACCTCTTGTTTCCATTTCCTAGAGTTCATTTCTGTAAATATTATTTTATATGATCTGATGCACATAGGCATTGAGGCTTTGTGTTCCTCTCCTAAGACTGTCTTCCTTGGACCTCACTGTGTGTGAATGTCCAGATATGGATCGCACTTTCTTTCCTTCCTTCCTTCCTTCTTCCTGTCTTTCTGTCTTTCTTTGTTGTAGAGCTTGAACTCTGGGCCTGGGTGCTGTTCCTGAACTCTTCAGCTGAAGGCTAACACTCTACCACTTGAGCCACAGCACCACTTCTGGCATTTTCTGTCTATGTGGTGCTGAGGAATCGAACCTGGGGCTTCATGCATGCTAGGCAAGGCTCTATTACTAAGCCACATTCCAAGCCCTGGATTTTTTTTTTTTTTTGCTAGTCCTGGGGCTTGAACTCAGGGCATGGGCATTGTTCTTGAATTTCTTTTGAAGCTAGTGCTCTACTATTTGACAGCACCATAGCACCATTTCCAGCTTAAAAAAAATTTACTGGAGATAAGAGTCTCACAGATTTTCCTGCCTGGGTTGGCTTTGATCTTCAGCTCTCAGCCTCTTGAGTAGCCAGGATTACAGATGTGAGCCACTGGCACCTGGCCAGATATGGATCTTGATCTTGCCTTAGAACCAAGAGGAATACATTTCTGTTGCTTACACATCACATAGTCTAAGGTATTTTGTTATAGCGATCTGAACTGACTAAGGTAAGCTGAGCAGTTCTCAAATCATTAAGTTCTGATTCTTTTTGGGCTGACTGTTCTTATGGCTTGTCTCTCTTCTTTTTCACTTTACTGTAAACAGAAAAAGGAAACTGGATTCACCTTCAATACGTTTCTTTGAAATCTGTTCAGCTGATCATTCAAGTACACTGCTTATACTTTCTACCCAGCAGGACATGATTCCTCTTAGGTTGCTGGCACCATGTAACAAGAATTCTCTTCAAGTTCCATCATATATTCCCCATTAACTTCCAAGTTCTCACTAGAAACATGTGTGTGTGTGTGTGTGTGTGTGTGTGTGTGTGTGTGTGTATGTATGCCATCATGGGGCTTGAACTTGGCCTGGGCACTGTCCCTGAGCTTGTTCACTCAAGCCTGTGCTTTACCACCTGAGCCATTCGCTCGACATCTGGCTTTAATTTTTAAGAGTCTCATGGACTTTCCTGCCCAGGCTAGCTTTGAATGGCAATCCTCAGATCTCAGCCTCCTGAGTAGCTAGGATTACAGGCATGAGCCACCGGCGCCCAGCTTAGGTTAGACATTCTATAAGGTAACTCAGGGCTGCTTTATTTCCTCATTCTTCCCCGTTTAAAACTCCATGTAGCAGGACTCAGGTTGATCTGCTGTTCGTGCTTCCCTCTCTTTGTACCCATAGTGGGATTTAGTGTGGAAATTCTGATTCTTGGCTGCACAGGGAAGGTGTGGAGCAGAAAGAAGGAGCGTTGAGTGGATGGATGGTTGAGCGCATACTCACAGGCAGAGTGCCAAAGCCAGAGCTTAAATGTATAGTGATCCAGGCTCACCAGGGTTATGGTTTCTTCAAGGCTGCAGGGTTGCAGACAGTTGGGCCTAGATACCGCTGGTTTCACTGAATCTATTTGTGTTGGCCATTGCAAATAGTGTGAGACAAGTCTGGATGTATTGGGCAAAGCACTCCAACAATCTCATTGCTTTGATGGTCCCTGAGTGTCACCTGGAAGGAAAATCCACTTCCTGTGTGTGTGTGGGGGGGGGAGGGCAGTGGACTCGTAAGGCAGCATCTCTTTGGGCAAAAAGTCCAAATTAGAATTCCATTTCAGTCCTAAGAAATGCTGTCTGACATGGAATCTTCTGGCGTAATTCTCTGGCTAGGCAGGTGACGTCATCTCTGGTGCCAGGGTGGGTCCTGAGTGTAAGTAGGTCTGGCAGGAGCCAGGAACAGAGGTAAAAGAGGGGTTGTTTTCTCAACTGAGAGCCGCGCAGACACATTTACTCCACAAGTGCGTGGCTGTCTCATTTGTTGGAAGGAGGCTAAAAGCAATCCTCTGGCTTTTTTCTTTTTGCGTATGTGGTGCTGAGGAATGGAACCTAGGGCCTCATGCATGCAAGGCAAGCGCTCTACCACTGAGCCACCTTCCCAGCCTGTAAAAGCAGTTCTCATATGGAGCATCTTCAGCACTGCGTTCTAGCCTGCTAGGTGACACATGCAGTTTCCAGTGTAAGTAGGAGAGAGCCTACTTAGTGGAATTGGCTTTAGAGGTTGCTGGCCTAAAAATCAGGCCAGAGGCTTATGCCGATAATATCAGTTACTCAGGAGGCAGAGATTGGGAGGATTGTGGTTCAAGGTCAGCCTGGGCAAAAAGTTAGTGAGACTCATCTCAACCCATCTCAACCAACAACTAGGCCTGAGGGTGTGCTTCTGTTATCCCAGCTACAGGCCACGCGCAGTGGCTGAGTGAGTAGCTGCTGCGCGTGCCGTCACCCCAGCACCGCAGGGAAGTGCAAGTTGGAGAATCACATTTCAGGCTGCTCTGGGCATAAAGAGAGGACCTCCCCTGCCCCCCACCACCTTGGAAGTAACTATTTCAAGCCAGGTACTGGTGGCTCATGCCTGTAATCCTAGCTACTCAGGAGGCTGAGATCTGAGGATCACGGTTGGAAGCCAGCTTGGAAAGGGAAGTCCATAAGCCTCTTATCTCCAATGAGCTACCAAAAAGCCAGATGTGAGCTGTGGCTCCAGTGGTAGAGTATTAGCCATGAGCAACAACAGCTCAGGAACCTAAGTTCAAGTTCCCTAACCCCACAAATGCAAAAAGAGGCTGGAGGTGTGGCTTAAGTGGTACAGTGCCTTCCTAGGAGTACAAGTTCAAGCTCCAGTACCACCAAACAATAACAAAAATACCTGAGGTTGCCAGGTGTGGGTAGCTCATGCCTGTAATCCTAGCTACTCAGGAAGCTGAAATCTGAGAATTGTGGTTTGAAGCCAGCCCAGGGGAGGGAAGGCCATGAGACTCTTATCTCCAATTAGCCACCTAAAAACTACAAGTGGAGCTGTGATTCAAAGTGATAGGGTGCTAGCCTTGAGCAAAAAAGCTCAGGGACAGTGCCCAGGCCCCAAGTTCAAGCCCCATGCCAAGAAAACCCTGCAACAAATGAAAATTTACCCCTGCCGTTGGTGAAGAAAGATGACCAGTGCCAAAAGTGGAATGAGCACTAATAAACCCAAGCCTGCCATAAAGGCCATGTGATGGCATTTGTAGGATTTTGGCCACTGTGGTGGAGTTCCACCTTTCTTTTTGTCATTACATGGAGAAGGGGCTGAGTGGCTTGGGATGTGACCCTTGGGTCAGCAGGAGTGCAGATTGAAGAGGGCCAAGGTGTTTGGGGATGTTTCTCACGTGTGTCAGTTTAGATTTCCCACCTCTCGCTCATTGTTGGATCCTGTCTGCTCTGCAGGGGGCAGTTACCTCCACCCTCTATGGGAGTTCATCATTGTTACCAGCTGGGAGCTGGCACCACGTGGAGTTCATGCAAACCTCCGGTACAGGCAGATTGGGAACACTAGGGATCTGAAGGTAGCATTAGGATCAGAGGACCTTGGACCGCAGGGTTGGATGCTCAGGAATGATGGGATCCTGCCCCTTCTGCTGTCCTGTCCGTCCCTCTGCCTTTATTGCAGTGTGGAGGGCAGCAGGAGTGAGAATGGACAGGTGTATGAAAACCAGCACTAAGTGCGGCCTTCAGTGGCAAGGACATCATGTACCCCAAATGGCAATTAGTGTAATCAGTATTGTGAGCAGGCATGCCCTGAGCACTACTTTATGACCTGAGAAGGGGATTTTTTTTCAGTTAATGCCTTCTAATTCATGCATATGAACTATACAGAGTAGTGGGTTTCATTGGGAGGGGTTCATACTGCATATAAGATATATTGATCATGTCTACTGCCACCTCTGCCTTCCTTCTCCCCTCCACTCCCTTTCTCAGCCTCTTTCCCTCCCTCTCTCTCGTTCCCTTCCTCTTGTGTCAGGATTTCTGTGTTGATTTCTCTCTTCTTTTAGATATTACATATGAGAGAAAAAAACGTGATAATTGTCTTTCTGATTCTGGCCTATTTCATGTGATACCATGATCTCTAGTCACATCCATTTTTCTGAAAATAACAAGATTCTATTATTTTTAATGGCTCAGTAGCATTCCATTAGGTATTTTGTATGACATTTTTTGTTTTGTAGTATATATTAATTGTATATAATGAGGATTTCATAATGACACCCCTTCGCTATTCTCCTCACCTGATTGCTTCCTATTTCCCTAATAGTCCCCCTTCTACTCTTTTATTTCCCTTATTCCACACAGCAGCATCACATTTTAATTTTAGTAGGAGTGTTTCAAGTCTGTTCTGGGGCTGGCTAGTTGGGTAAGTGGAACCTCCTGTTCTGAGCCCATCTCTGTGCGTTAGGTAAAGTGTGCACTTTATTTTGTCTGGTTCCCCAGTAGGAATTGGGAATGTTTGGTAAGTCACTGAAGAGTGACTTTTAGAGTCCACATTTAGGCAAGTTTGCGTTATCTTGCTGTGGATATATCAAGTATGGCCAGCAGATGGCGGTAAAGGCCGATAAAATTGACCTACTGATTGGCAGGGATTCAGGGGCGGGTTCCAGGGGGAGCACATCCGGTTTGTACATCGCTCAGGGGGCGCTTTGCTACTGATGATGGGCTTTTAGTGTGGTCAGAGGGGAGAAAGGCTCCGTGTGCGTGCATGCGTGTGTGTGTCTCAGGGTTCTCATGCTCACAACTGACACCTCTGCCACTTAAACCACAGCTCCACTTCGGGCTTTTTGCTGGTTAATTGGAGTCTCATGCACTTTTCTACTGGAGCTGGCTTCGAACCTCAGCTCTCAGCCTCCTGAGTAGCAGGATTGTAGGCCTGAGCCGACGGTGCTGGGCAGAGAGGCTGAGCCAGGCCCTTGTTATCACCTGTTGCTGTTGCCTGGTCTCTGCCTGGGGAGCAAGCCCCAGTCTCCCCCTCCATCCTGCAGCTCCTGGAGCCTTTTTCCTCTCCCAGCCAAGCCCATTTCCTGCCCAGGCCTTGCAGCGGTGGCGACCCTACTTTGAGCTCTGTTCTCAAAGTATTGTGAGCCTGGGCTCAGCCCTGTCCATCTTCACGCCTGCCCTGCCACGCCTTCCCCAGAGCCCTCCCTCTTCCCCATTACTACTGGCTACCGAGGATCTGTTACCTTTCTTAATTGGTAGCTTTAGAATTCAACTCCAGTTTTAAAAGTTCTTTAGGGGGCTGGGAAGGTGGCTCAGTGGTAGAGCGCTTGCCTTGCATGCCTGAGGCCCTGGGTTCGATTCCTCAGCACCACATAAGCAAAAAGGAAAAAAGCCAGAAGTGGCGATGTGGCTCAAGTGGTAGAGTGGTACCCTTGAGCTGAAGAGCTGAGGGACAGAACCCAGGCCTAGAGTTCAGGCCCCACGACCGGACCCCCCCCCAAAAAAGTTCTTTAGGTACTTATGGATACTTACTGTATTAAAAGTCTCAAAAGTTATTTGAAAACATCAGAAAATATCACAATGCAGGTATATTGAAAAAAATAACAGAAATTTCATTCTCTTAAACATTCAATGAAATTTGAGTTCATGTAATTTTATATTACCTGTTTTTCTTTCAAAGTTTCATTTCATTTAATTATTTATCGAATTTCTTGTGGTACTGGTACAAGATCTTTTTTTTTTTTGCCAGTCCTGGGGCTTGAACTCAGGGTCTGGGCACTGTCCCTGAGCTTCTTTTGCTCAAGGTTAATGCTCTACTACTTCAGGCGCAGCGCCACTTCCAGCTTTTTCTATGTATGTGGTACTGAGGAAAAGAACCCAGGGCTTCATGCATTTTAGGCAAGCTCTCTGCCACTAAGCCACCTTTCCAGTCCTAGCTGGAACTTTTTTAAAATTTTTTTTTTTTGTCAGTCATGGGGCCTGAACTCTGGGCCTGGGCACTGTCCCTCAGCTCTTCAGCTCAAGGCTAGCGCCTGAACATTTGAGCCACAGCACCACTTCTGGCTTTTTTTTCTGCTTATGTGGTGCTGAGGAATCGAATCCAGGGCCTCAGGCATGCAAAGCAAGCACTCTACCACTGAGCCACCTTCCCAGCCCTAGCTGGAACTTTTGTGGCTACTGGTGGGCATGTCCAATGACATTACAATTTTGAAAATAACGGTATTTTCTTTACTTCCTTCTTCCCTTTCTTTCTCCCTTCCTTCATTTCTCGCTCTCTTTCTTTTTCTTTCTGCTTGATTTGGGGCCTTTGACTTCTAGCCTTTTTGGTAGGAGTCTCATGAACTGCCTGGGCTGGCTTTGCTCCACCATGCTCAGATCTCAGCCTCCTGAGCAGCTCAGATTACAGGTGTCGGGACCCACCGGTGCCTGGCATAACTTGGTATTTTCCTTAAATACTTACATGATTTGGTCATTCCACTTTTAAGAATTTATCTGAGAGATATGAGTGCATAAATTCCACAAAAGAAGTGTGAATGTAGATTTATTCGTAGCAGCAAAAACTGGTAACAACCCAAATGTCAGTCAGCATATCAATGGACAAATCTATTTTGGTACATACACAAAACTGAATTGTATTGGTAAAGAAAAAGGGATAGCTATTGAGGGATTTGATAAGATGAATGATTTTCAAAATGATACCTGTGTGCTCTGGGCCTGAACTCTGGGCCTGGGTGCTGTCCCTGAGCTGCTTTTGGCTCAAAGCTAGCACTCTACCACTTGAACTACAGTGTCACTTCCAGTGTTTTCTGAGTAGTTATTGGAGATAAGAATCTAAAGGACTTCCCTGCCCTGGCTGGCTCCTCAGATCTTGGCCTCCTAAGTAGCTAGGATTATAGGTGTGAGCCCCCAGCCTCTGGCTTTAATTTTATATTGTCTAATAAGTCTATTCTTAAGGAATTCTATAGAACTTTCTTCTTTCCAAGTATTCAGCTATATGATATTTTTAATACTTTTCATAACATTATTTCTAAACCATCTGGTATTAATTTTTTTTTGTTTATGGTATGAATGAAGTAGGGAATTGATGTTAGTTTTTTTTTTCTCATGGTTAACTAGTTTCTTGGACAGCTTCAGCTTATTTTGGTTTGACTCTTCTGGCTTCTCAGGATGGAGTTGCTTGCTGTATGTCACACATAGGTTCTGCAGACTCAACAGGAGATTATAAGCAGAAATTTATGCATGATTCTCTAATTTTTTTTGTTGGTCTTGGGACTTGAACTCTGGGCCTGGGTGCTGTCCCTCAGCTCTTCAGCTCAAGGATAGTGCTCTACCACTTGATCCACAGCGCCACTTCTGATTTTCTGAGTGGTTTATTGGAGATAAATCTGCCTGAGCTGGCTTTGAACTCTGATCCTCAGATCTCAGCCTCCTGAGTAGCTAGGATTATAGTTGTGAGCCAGCAGTGCCAGCAGGATCCTCTTTTTATCCATATATAAAGGCATAATTTTCATGAGTTTAGTCTCATACAAAAATATAATCTTGCTATAATGGCAACCACTGCATCCATGCAATTTTGAAGAGTGTTCTTCAAAGTTCTGTTAGCATTTTACATTCATGTACAATGATGTCCATTACTGAGGGTTTTCCATTTTGTTATCATTGAAGATAACATTGCTTTGGGCAGCTTCCTACCATAACTGTTTGCTTCTTTTTTTTTTTTTTTGG
>NW_012267229.1:12741850-12745633 GCF_000151885.1 Dipodomys ordii
CGGGCCGCGGGCCTGGGCCTCAGCTTTCCGTGGTGTGCGGGCCTCGGGGGCCCAGCGGGTAGAAGTGCGGCGACCAGACGGGCACCTGCAGGACGTCCCTCGCACCAGCACTGCTCCTGCCGGTCGCACAGGACCATCGCCGGCTCCCTCGCCCCCGGAGCTCGTGTGCAGCCGGCCAGGAGGGGCGCGGAGGTCAGGGCCGCCCGTGCGCATGGCCCCGCCTCGTTAAGAATGATGAGAAAAAGCCGGGCGCTGGTGGCTCCCGCCTGTCATCCTAGCTACTCAGGAGGCTGAGATCTGAGGATCATGGTTCGAAGCCAGCCCAGGCAGGAAAGTAGTGGTGAGATTCAGATCTTCAATGAACCACTAGAGAAAGCCGGGTAGAGTGCTAGCCTTGAGTACATAAGCTCAGGGACAGTAAAATCAGGCCCTGAGTTCAAGCCCCATGTCCGACCAAAAAAAAAAGGATGATAAAATGTGAAAGTGTGGCTTGTTTTGTCCAGTCTTGGGCAAGACCGTGGAGAGGAGGCCGAATCTCCCTTCAGTGATGGTCTTTGGGCCCCAACTCTGGGAGGCCCCTGAGCCTGCGCGGCCCTGCGGCGCTCTGCTTACCCCACTTTTGATCTGTTTGTGTACCATGGAATAGGATGCTTGGATGCAAACGAGTGGGTGCTAAAACTACATACTTGGGAAGACCTGACCACGCAAAAGGGGGAATTGGGGCTGCTTGCCAGCCAGAAGCATTTTGTTAAGTTAATATTATTCTTCATATTTATTTGTGCCATTACTGGGGCTTAAACTTAGGACCTCATGCTCTTGCTTGGCTTTTAGCCCAAAGGCTGATGATCTGTCATTTGAACCACACCTCCATTTCTGGCCTTTTGTTGGTTAATTGGCATAAGAGACTTTCAAATTTATCTGCCTGCACTGGCTTTGACCCTCAGTCCTCAGATCTCAGCCTCCTGAGTGACTAGAATTACAGGCATGAGCTACTTATGCCTGGCTTCAGAAGCATTTTCTAACTTCACTCATGATCTGGGGAATCAAAAAGCAAATGGCAACCATTCCAAGGATGGAGATAGAAATCCAGTTTCTGAAAGTGTTATAAGACTGGGCAGCAGTGGCTCACATCTGTAATCCTAGCTACTTAGCAGGCTGAGATCTGAGGCCATCCTGGGTAAAAAATATCTATGAGACTTTTTTTTTTTTTTGGTCGGTCATGGGCCTTAAACACTGGGCCTGGGCGAATCCCTCAGCTCTTCAGCTCAAGGCTAGCACTCTACCACTTGAGCCACAGCACCACTTCTAGTTTTTTGAATGGTTTATTGGAGATAAGAGTCTCACAGACTTTCCTGGCCAGGCTGGCTTTGAACTGTGATCCTCAGATCTCAGCCTCCTGAGTAGCTATTATTACAGGCGTGAGCCACCCACACCTAGCTCTATGAGACTCTCTTCTCCAATTAACCACTATAAAGTCAGAAATGGAACTGTAGCTCAAAGTAATCGAGCTCTAAGCCTTGAGCACAAAATCTCAGGGACAGGGCTCAGGCCCTGAGTTCAAGTCCCAAGAAAGGCACCCATAGACATATACAATTCAAGTTTCAAAAGTGTTACAGGGACCACCATGATTGATGGGGTCAGTTTGTTTTCACTTGGGGAGCGCCTGGGCCACCTGAGGCCAACTCTGGGAACTCAGCAAGCTGGGAGCACTGGCTCTGCCTCAGCACCCTTCTCCTTCCTTTGTCTGTCTGTCTGTCTGTCTGTCTGCCTGCCTGCCTGCCTGCCTGCCTGTCCCCCCCTCCCCCATTCTGATCTGCATTCTCTCCTTGTCCCAGGGTTCAGGCTGAGAGCATCATGGAAAAGGCTCTCTAGGCCTCTTCTTTCTGTTTTTCTGAGCGCTGGCTCAGGGCTGATCTCGAAGGCTTCACACAGTGAAGAGAGAAGCATGAAAACTTGGCTCAGAAGATTGGATATTAGGAGCTCACTTGATGTGCAAGAAAGATCTTTTGGACCAGGTTGAGTAGAACTCTCATTTCTTAGCACAGGAAGCCCTGGTGCAGGTTGTGTAAGGGGGGTGGCTAGGTATGGGGTATTGGAGCCTGCAGGGAATGTGAATGGGCCCCTTTGGTTTAGACTGGAACTCACTGGGGTGAGTGACCCCATCAGGCAGTGTCCCTGTGCCCCTCCTCCTTTCCCCCTCTCCAGCCAGTTTACCTGGGGTCACCTGCAGGAGGATTCCAAGGACTGCAAAGACCAGGAGTGGGAACTTCATGGCGAGTGGGTGGCCTTGGGAGTCAAGGCCCTCTGTGTGACGAGCTTGGCGCTCCTGCTTTATAAGACTGTCAGGGTGCAGTGGACCAGAGTGTTCTCTGTCCTGGGGCAGTCAAATTAGATGCCAGTGCCTACTGAACGGAGACTGGACTGGCTTGCTGTGTGCTCAGCATTTGGAGGGGCAAGTGGTACCCCTCATCTGCTCCCAGCACCCTTCTTTGGTGCCATGCTTTCCAGACAGTGTTGGTGAGAGTGTAGGACAAAAGTGCCCTCTTGGGTTAGGATTGCTAAATGGATTGTTTCTCTTTGGTTGAGAAATTGGGTAAGTATGTGTCCAGTATCTTCAAATAGGTCTTCCTTGGGAATCAGAAACTTGTTCCTTGGACTTTTGTTTAACGGAAATAAGTGAGGAAGTACTTAGGTGTATTTCAACAAAAGAGTAGAAAAATGAAAGTAACTTAAATGACATGAAACATGGATCTAATTTCACATAGGAAATGTGGAAGAGATACATTCATTATACATGATTTAGCGGAGTGTGGTAGTCATGACTGTAATTCTAGCAGCTGAGAGTCAGAGGCAGGTGGGTTTCTAATGGGCCAGCCTGGATTATGTAGTTCCAGGACAGACTCTGTCTCAAAAAAAAAAAGAGAGACAAAAAAGACAGGCTGGGAATGTGGCTCAGTGGCAGAGTGCTTGCCCACCATGCATGAGGCCCTGGGTTTAATTCCTCAGTACCACATAAACAAAAAATGAAAAAAGTTAATTAAAAAAATTGAAAAGTAATAATCTGCAAGATATACAGATTATATGACTTAATTTTTGGAAACATGTGCACTTATATGTGTATGTATAGGTCCATTTGTCTGTCTGATTATATGGATGTTTTAGATGTTGAGGATCATGTGTACTTTCAAGATTAGAAAAAGAGAAAATAGGCAGGGCCTGGTGGTGCACACCTGTAATCCCAGCACTGAGGCAAGAAAATTCCAAGTTTGAGGCTAGTTTAGGCTACATAGTAAGATACCATCTCAGAAGGATAAACAGCAAAAGAGATTATTAAGGGAAAGAGAAGATATGACTGGACAAGGTGGCACACACCCGAAATCCCGGCTATCTGAAGGCTGAGGTAGAAGGATCAAAGTGTGAAGCTAGTCTGGAAAACTTCCTGAAACGCTGCCTCAAATAAGAAAAGACTGGAGATACGGCTCAACCACAGAACACTTGCCTGCCTTCCCCTCCCGTCTCTTTCCCTCCTGTTTTCTCCCCTCCCAGAGACTGGGCCTTTTCATACTAAATACTTGATCAAATTGACCCCTCTCTCTTTTTTTATTTTTGTCGGTCGTGGGGCTTGAACTCTGGGCCTGGGTGCTGTCCCTCAGCTCTTCAGCTCAAGGTGAGCGCTCTACCACTTGAGCTACAGCGTCACTTCCGGTTTTCTGGTGGTTTATTGGAGATAGGAGTCTCACAGTCTTTCCTGCCCGGGCTGGCTTTGAACCACGATCCTCAGAT
>NW_012267229.1:12751194-12765892 GCF_000151885.1 Dipodomys ordii
GCTAGCCTTGAGCTGAAGAGCTGAGGGACAGTGCCCAGGCCCAGAGTTCAGGCCCCACGACCGCACCCCTCCCCCCCCAAAAAAAGAAAAATCTGAAAGTGGTGCTATGTCTCAACTGGTAGAGTGCTAGCCTTGAGCCCAAAGAGGCTCAGGGACAGCGCCCAGGTCCCGAGTTCAAACCCAAAGGACTGAAAAAAAAAAAAAAGAAAAAGAGAAGTCTCACTAACTTTCTTGCCTAGGCTGGCTTTGAACCTTGATTCTCAGATCTCAGCCTCCTGAGTAACAAGGATGACAGGCGCGAGCCACCAGCATCCAGCTATGCTTTCCTCATGTTTTGTTGGTTTATGGGTTTCCCCCCTGCTCTCCCCACAAAAGCAAGCAAGCCAGCATATTGTCTGATACTTTCCTTCTTGTCACTCTAGAAAAAGCACAGTTTATTAGAGTCCTGTGTTCATTAGTGGAGACATGATGTGGGCCAGTCATGATCCAGACTCGGTGCTCAGTCAGTCAGTGGTCCTGGCCTTGCTCCGTCCCTGGTTACTCCATGTAAAATTCCATCCCTCCACCCCAGCCTCATCTCTAAGGTCACCATGACAATGATAACGTAACACCAGCTGTAGGTGCTTGGGTTGTATTGATTGAAACCAAATGACCAAAGACACAGTTATATATTTTATTTAATTGTGGAGCTTGTTTCAGTTGAGCTTGGGATTCTTTGAGTTGCGAGACCAGCTTGAGGTGTGAAGGACAGGACCCCTATCACAGGTCCTGAGTTTTCTCCAGAGCCATTGGTGGTGTGGGCAGGATTTATGGTGGTGGTGGTGAGGAGGAGGTGGCAGGCTTTGGGCTTTGTCTGGTGACACTCCTGGAGAAAGTTGCCGTGCATGTCGTATATTTTGGTGTCCTGGTATTGCTGCTGCTGCTGCGTTTCCCCTGTGGGTCATTTGGGATGATGGCAGAATTGATATTGGGGTTTTTCATTTGGGACAGAACAGGGGACTTAAATGTTTTTTGCATCAGAACACTAATGTTTTTTTCATTCTTGAGCATTTCTACAAGGTTGTCATCTGGTATATTGGGTATTTCCTGTTGTAGGTAGTTTTTAATCAGTTCAATCACTTTGGGGCCAACACAACATTTTTTCTTCTTGCATTTCTGTATTTCCTTCTCATCCACGCGGCAGGTGTTCTTGCATTTCCCAAAACCCATTAAACACTTCTTAACGGCCAAAAATTCTGCACAGAGAAGAAAGAGAAACCATTGGGTCATGGTTAACAACTAGAGATGTGGTTAAAACTGCTGGAAGGTGAACAGAGCAAGAGGGAGGTAATCCTTAAGGCTAGTGGATAAAAGGAATATTGAGGGAAGCTCTTGGACAGGTCAAGAGAGTCTGTCAATACCTGTGGAATCCAAAATAAATCTCTCCTTTAGTCTGCTTTCCTCCAGTAACTTAACAAACCAACCAACCAATAACTGGGGATCCAAAGAAGAAAGAATATGGAAGCCAAGTAATTGTTTTTAGGACAATGCCTTCCCTCCCCTCCCAACCCCCCTGGGCCAGCTATCTTAGCAACTTGTAGAGCCTTGCTCTCTTATCCTACAACCCTAGGAATTACCACTGACTGTGAAATCCATCATAAAACTATTCCAAGAAAGAATTAAAATTAGTTTTTCAAGTAAGCATTATTAATTGGATGTATGACTTGGGGTCTGGTGTGATATTTCAATATCATGGATACAGTGTACACTGATCCAACATAGCCTTTTTTTTTTGTTGGTTGTGGGGCTTGAACTCTGGGCCTGGGCACTGTCCCTCAGCTCTTCAGCTTAAGGCAGGTGCTCTCCCACTTGAGCCACAGCACCACTTTCAGGTTTTCTGGTGGTTAGTTGGAGATAAGAGTTTCACGGATTTTCCTTCCCTGGGCTGGCTTTGAACCATGGTCCTCAGATCTTAGCCTCCTGAGTAGCTAGAATTACAGGCGTGAGCCACTGGTGCCCAGCAGGAACCTAGCCTTCTTTATCCACCTTCTCTTTCCTTTGCCTTTGCCAACCTCTAGTAATGACTGGTCTATATCCCATTGGGGTAACTTATGATGATTTTTTTTTTTTTTGTCAGTTGTGAGGCTTAAACTCAGGTCCTGGGCATTGTCCCTGAGTCTCTACCCTTGAGCCTTAGTGCTACTTTGGGCGTTTTCTGCTTATGTGGTGCTGAGTAATTGAACCCAGGGCCTCATGCATGCAATGCAAGCACTCTACCACTGAGCTACCTTCCCAGCCCCAGGAGGCTGACATCTAAGGATCATGGTTCAAAGCCAGAAAACCAAAAGTAGCCCTGTGGATCAAAGTGGTAGAATGCTAGCCTTGAACAAAAAGAGCTTGGGGACAGTGCCCAGGCCCTGAGTTCAAGCCCTATAACCAACCCCCTCTCCCCATAAACAACATTCTACCACTTGCAACAAAATGGCTGGATTGGAGGACATGACATAACATGATGAAACCAAACAAGAACTAGAAATGAGAGTTAGTAGAATTTTTCAGAGGTGCTATCTGGTCAAACCCAGTGCTCCTCGATCTCTTTGTCCTTCACAATCTCTAGAGCTGGACAGAGGTTGGTGTGTCGCTCTCAACCTCTCTGGATATTGTCCCTCAAAGATCTTTTTTTTTTTTTTTTGGTTGGTCGTGGGGCCTGAACTCTGGGCCTGGGCGCTGTCCCTCAGCTCTTTAGCTGTAGACTAGCGCTCTACCACTTGAGCCTCAGCCCCACTTCCGGCTTTCTCTGCTTATGTGGTGCTGAGGAATCGAACCCAGGGCCTCATGCATGCAAGGCAAGCACTCTACCACTGAGCCACTTTCCCAGCCCCTCCCTCAAAGATCTTATTTTTCAGAAACAAAGGCCAATCTTCTTGCTCAAACTTTTGTACCTCTAGATGCCCTTATATGAGAATGGGTGGATGGGGGGGGGGCGTAGGGGTTTCAGGAAGACAAAAACATGAAAGGAATAAGACTGTAGAAATAGGAAAGAGGTGAGATAGAGAACAAATACTAAATCCTATGAAGGAAAAAAAATTTCTTTTTGATCCAGGTGCTGATGGCTCACACCTGTAATCCTTGCTACTCAGGAGGCTGAGGTCTGAGAATTCATGGTTTAATCCATAAGACACATCTCCAATTAGCTAGCAAAAGCCAGAAGTGGAATCATGGCTCAAATGGGAGAGCACTAGGCTTGAGTGAAAAAGCTAAGGGACAATGCTCAGGCCTGGAGTTCAAGCTCCACTACTGGAACACACACGGAAAAAAAAATTATTTTTGCCAGTCCTGGGGCTTGAACTCAGGGCCTGGACACTGTCCCTGAGTTTCTTTTGCTCAAGGCTAGCACTCTACCACTTGAAGCACAGCTTCATTTCTGGCTTTTTTTTGTTTATATGGTACTGAGGAATTGAACCCAGGGCTTCATGCATGCTGGACAAGCACTCTACCACTGAACCATATTCCCAGCCATGAAAAATTTCTTATGAGCATTAAAGGTGGGGGATTGTTCCTCCTTTAAACCTTAGCTTTAAGAGGTAGTTTAAACCAGAAAGAGACCTGGAATAAGATAGACCTGGGCTAAATCTTAGGGGGATACCATTATCTATTGGATATACAGAATACACACATGCACACACACACACACACACACACACACACACACACACACACACACACAGAGCGTTTACAGAAAATAGCCTATAGCTTTCAGGGTGACACCATTAGACAAAGTCTAAGGGTTGAGGCCCAAGGGGGTACCATAGGGGTGATGCATGACTGAAGCAGTAGTGTAGCACCTCCGCCACCTCTTTGCCTTCCTACTGTCACAAGCCGTCCAATTCCCGTTTCCTCATAGCAAGCCCTCGTAAACCCAGAAGTCCACATTACCTGAATTCACCTGGTACTGTAGCATGAGGCTAGCAAAGATAGGAAAAAGTAGCTTCATGGCTGGGTGCCAGAGAGGAGGCTTGGAGCTGGATTGATTTCGGGTGTTTCCAGCCTTTATTGGCTTTGTTACGGCCTTAGGCCATGAGCAGTGACGTCAAAAGCCCAAGGGCTACTTAGGGCTACTCAGGGCACTGGTGCTTTTTCTCTGATTCTGTTTTTTTTTTTTTTTCTTCTAACAGTTTTCACTGAAAATTTAATTGTTCATCGCGGGAAGGAGAGGGGGAGACACAGCTGTCTGTAAAACATATTTTGGGATTCTTCCTTTCTTCTTCCTCCTCTCTTTGATGCTGGGGATCGGATCCAGGGCCTTGTTCATCCTAGTCCAGCAGTTTACTAAACACACATTTTCTTCTTAGTGGTGGAGCAGGGCAAGAGTTAATTCATTTTTTGTTGTTGTTGTTTTTTGTTAGTCATGGGGCCTGAACTCAGGGCCAGGGCACTGTCCCTGAGCATTTCTGCTTAAGGCTACTGTTCTACCATGTTGAGCCACAACTCCACTTCTGTTTTTCTGGTGGTCCATTGAAGGTAAGAGTCTCATGGTCTTTCCTGCCTGGGTTGTCTTTGAATGGTGATCCTCAGACCTCAGCCTCCTGAGAAGCTAGGATTACAGGTATGAGCCACCAGCCCCTGTGTAATTCATTGTTTGCCAGCCCAGTTTAGCTAAGGAATTCAGTACATGAAAATCTGGGAAAAAGAAAAGAAAAAGAAAATAAACAACCAACTCTTAGGTTAGAGGCATGGCTCAGTTGGTAGAACGCCAACCAATGAGTGAAAACATTAGATACTAAATTCAAGTCCTGATCTTGGCAAAAGAAAGAAAGAAAGAAAGAAAGAAAGAAAGAAAGAAAGAAAGAAAGAAAGAAAGAAAGAAAGAAAGAAAGAACCAAAAAGAGCAAGAAATCAAAAGAAAATCTGGAGTCAGAGAAGGCTAGCAATTTCACCTCCCTGACCCCCCTTTGGTATTTCTAGTGGCCAGTATGGGTACTGACCAACATAGAGGCTCAGTACATGTTCATTGAGTAATGTTTGTGGAAGACAGCACTTGGCACTACCAACTTTTGAGTGTAGAATGATTCCCAGAATCTTACCATGCACTGCTGTGATTTCTTGATCATGGTTGATTGATCTAGATGTAACAATAGAACCAAGTCTACCAATCAGATACTCTAATTGTTTTTAACTTTTTCTAAGATTCAGATATTAAAGATTATTGGTTCTGTAATTAATTGTTCATGTCTTGGGTTCATTGGCTTCCTGAATTTGGAGTGTTCTTAGGATTAGCTCTCTTTTCTTTTGGGGGATACTGGTCTTGAGGCTCTGTTTCTGAGCATTTTTGCTCAAGGCTAGTACTCTACCACTTGAGCCACAGCTCTACTTTTGGCTTTTTTGGACAGTTAATTGGAGAAAAGAATCTCATGGACTTTTCTGCCCAGGTTGGCTCTGAACTGTAATCCTTTCAACTGTGATCCAGTATTTGCTGGTTATTTTTAAGATAGGGTCTTGTGAACTTCTTTTGCCTGGGCTGGCCTCAAACCCTGTTCCTTTCGTTCTCAGCCTCCTGAATAGCCAGAACTTGTACAGGTGTGAACCAATGGTACCTGGTCTGAGTATCTTAAGATAGCATCTCTGCTTAGCATCATCATGCTTAGTTGGCAACCAGTAAGAGTATTAAGCCTGACAGTAAAAAGAGAAGCCTCTTTAGGGCTTCTATCCTGGCTCTCTGGGGTCTCTATGCTGGGTTCTCTGAGCCTGCATCTGGGGCCCTCCATCCTGGCTCTCTTGTCCCTCCATTTTGGCTCTCAGGTCCTCTCAAGCTTTCATCCTGGTTTCTCTGGGGCCTCCATCCTGGCTATCTTGGCCTCATTCTTTTTTTTTGGGGGGGGGGTCCAGTCGTGGGGCCTGAACTCTGGGCCTGGGCGCTGTCCCTCAGGTCTTCAGCTCAAGGCTAGCGCTCTACCACTTGAGCCGCAGTGCCACTTCTGGCTTTTTTCTTTTTGTTTATGTGGTGCTGAGGAATCAAACCCAGGGCCTCTTGCATGCAAGGCAAGCGCTCTACCACTGAGCCACCTTCCCAGCCCCCTTGGCCTCATTCTTGGGCTTCCATTCTGGCTCTTTTGCATCTCTATATTGGGCTTTCTGGGGTCTCCATCCTTTCGCCTCATCCTAGCCTCTCTCTGACTTGTATACTGGTTTGGTGGCTTATACATACATACATATACACACACACACACACACACATATATATATATATATATGTATATATATTATATATACACTCACACATATATGTTTCTATATAAATATAAAGCCTATATATAAAATATATTGCATGGGCTGGAAAAGTGGGGCCTGGGCACTGTCCCTGAGCTTTTCTAACTGGAGAGAGAGTCTCACAGACTTTCCTGTTGGGGTGGACTTTGAACTGAAATCTGTAGATCTCAGCCTCCTGAGTAGCTAGGATTATGAGCATGAGCTACCAACACCCAGCTTCTTATTGCTTTTGTTTCCATTTTATTAATTTCTGCCCTGATCTTTATTATTTCTTTCTATCTACTAATTTTGGGTTTGTCTTTTTATTATTTTTCTAAATGCTTGACGTGAATCTTTCTCAATTTATTTAACTGAGGTCTCTGATTTCTTAACATAGGCATTCACAGCTAGCACCACCTTTTCTGTGTCCCAAAATTGTATTTTCATTTTTTGTTTGAGTCTAGGAATTTTAAAATTTGATTCCTTATTTCTTCGATGAGTTATTGATTAGTCAGCAGTATATTGTTCAGCCTCCATGTGTTTGAATGTTTTCTATGGTTTCTTCTGCTGTTGCTTTCAAGATTTATTCCATTTGGGTCTAGAAAGATACAGCAACTCATTTCTATCTTAATGTATTTGTTAAGATTAGATTGCCGTCCTAAAATCTGATCTGATTTGGAAGAATTTCAGTGGCTTCTGAGAAGAATGTGCACGCTGTGGCAATTGGGTTGAATATTCTACAGGCATTTATTAAGTCCATTTGATCTGTTTTGTAATTTAATTCTGAAGTTTCTTTGTTGGTCTTTTTTGGTGTGGATAACTTATCTACTGCTGAAGTTTGGTTTTGGACTTACCCATTATTATTGTGTGGGGATCAATCTGTGCTTTATGTCTGGTAGTGTTGATTTTATGAAATTAAGTATAACAACAGTCTGTGCATATATGTTTATAATTTTTTCACATTCTTCTTTTTTTTTTTGGATCCTCTGGGTCTCGGTGCTGTCCCTTAGGCTCTTTGTGCTCAAGGCTAGTACTCTACCATTTGAGCCACAGCACCAGTTCTGAATTTTTCTGATTAGTTTATTGGAGATAAGAGTCTCATGGACTTTTCTGCCTAGAAACTGTGATCCTCAGATCTCAGCCTCCTAAGACTACAGGTGTGAGCCTCTTGGGCCCAGCTTGTTTCACATTTTTAATAGTCTGTTCCTTTTCATCAGTATGAAGTGACTTTCTTTGTCTTCTGAGCAATTTTGATTTGAAATCTACTTTGTCATATATCAGTGTACATACTTCAGCCTGCCTTTGGCCTGCATTTGCATATAGAATCTTTTGCCATCCTTTTTTACTTTTTAACATCTGCTGATCTTGGGGCTTGAATTCAGGGCTTAGATGTTTTTCTGAGCTTTTTCTACTCAAAGCTTGTGTTCTGCCACTTGAACCAATGCTCCACTTCTGGCTTTTTTTTTTCCAGTCCTGAGGCTTGAACTGTGGGGCCTGGGCACTGAACTTGAGCTTCTTTTGCTCAAAGCTAGCACTTTACAACTTGAGCCACAGCGCCATTTCCAGCTTTTTTTGTTTATGTGATACTGAGGAATTGAACCCAGGGTTCATGCATGCGAAGCAAGCACTCTACCACTAAGCCACATTCCCAGCCCCACTTCTGGCTTTTTGTTGGTTAATTAGAGATAAGCATCTCATAGACTTTCCTGCCTGGGCTGGCTTTGAACCACAATCCTCAGATCTCAGCTTCCTGAGTAGCTAGGATTACAAGTGTAAGCCACTGGTACCCTGCTTCAATTTTTAAAATTTGACTTATTAACTTTTCATTTCTAGAATTTCAGTTTTTTTTTTATTTTCTTCTGTCTCTTTACTGGTTGCTATTTCATATCCTGTATTGTCTTCCTTAGTTCTTTTGGCGATTTATTACTTATATTCTTTGAAATTCATTCAACTGTTCTCTTGGAATTCATTTAGAAGTTTATATATGCCCTCTATGTTTTTGTTTAATTGTTAGACTCATTAGCGTAAGTATTTTGGCTGTTTGGGTTTTAAAACTCTTTATTATCCAAAAGATTGTTGACTTTTTGGAGGTTCATTCTAAATTATTTTAATATTTCTTCTTTTTCTGCATTAGGATTTATACAATGAAGCCAAGCCGTTGGTTGGGAGTGTGTGTGTGTGTGTGTGTGTGTTTATATGTATCAGTCCTTTTGACTTTAACTCAGGGCCTGGGCATTGTCCTTGAGGTTTTTTTGCTTGAGGTCAGCCATAGCTCCACATCTGGTTTTTGGGTGGTAAATTGGAGATAAGAGTTGAGTTTCATAGATTTTCTTGCCTGGGCTGGATTCGAACCAGGGTCTTTAGATCTCAGCTTCCTGAGTAGCTAGTGTTTCTTAGTTTTAGTCACCAATAGTCTTTCCATTAACATGTTCTTGATGTTCAGGTAGGACTTTGTAGTCACAGAGTTGTGTAATTTTTCACCACTGGACTGGGTGACAGTTCAGTAGTCCAACTTTTCTGCAATGCAAGTTTGGACGCCAGGCCAGATCCCTGGCATCAACTGCTATGGAGGAAGGCTACCTGGAGTCTCTGGCTGTTTATGGTTGGTGTTATATGTTAAATGTCCTGCTTTGGGGTCATTTGTTCACATCTGTGCTATTTTCACCTTACAAGCTACCTTTGTCTGTGTGCTGGGAGCTATGACTTGGCTGCTTTGTAGTCTGTGGGCCATGCAGGTTTCCACTTGCTGCTTGGGCCCTCTGTTTATGCCCCTTGGGCACGTGCAATACTAGGGATATCTCCCAAATGCTTCTGATGGCAGGGGGATACTGAGTCCTGCACTGGTAGTGGAGAACTGAGGGGCTGAGTTTCTCTGCCTGCAGGTCTCAGTGCTTTTAGTCTCTGCCCAGCACTGTATCCCCCACGGGAATGATGGAGGATGTTATCCGATCTCTAGGCCCTGTGGTTCAGAACTCAGCTACACCTGGCATCAAGCACCATGGGCCACTCATCACCATTCCTTTTGCTGCCCAGGCTCCCAGCAGATGAAACATCTGTGAATAGTTCAGACCCTCTTCCTCTCCATAACCACTTTTTTGAGGCTCTCTACAACCTAGCCACGATGACAAGGCATCTCAATAATCTCCTAGTCATGATTAAGCCATGGTTTTCCTGTCCCCAGAGTTGCTCAGTCTTGAATGCTGGAAGCCATTACCTACAGCCAGGCGACAACTCCTGGAGCTGGAGTATTTCATCAGCCACAGACTTTGTGCTCTAGTTTACTTTTATACACAGGCAATGGAGTTTTCTCTAGCTAGCGAGAACTGGGCCACCAAGCGCTATGCCCTTTGTTTCTCAAGTTCCCAGCAACTACTGCAGGCAGTAGTAGGTCTATGTTAGACCCCCCTTTCTCCCTACCACCACCTTTCATGGCTGTCTTCCTTCCAGATGCTATGTTCCCCGATTTCCTGGGCTGTGATTCCTTACTGCTTTCAGGTCCCTAGAGTATCTCAGTCTCAAACCCTGCCGGGCAGCAGAGCCCCACGAACTCCTGGAACCTAAGCATCCTACAAGCCTTAGAATCTATGTTCTGTTTCAGAAAGAGTTCTTAGATGATACAGTTCTCTCATTGGGGCGGGCAGGGCCATCCAACACTTTACTTCCTTAGTTCCTGGCTGATCGAACTTCTCACATCAGACTCTCTCCCTCTTCATAACCACCTCTGTGGCCATCTTTCTTCCAGATCCTGCAGTGTTCTAAGATGTTTTGAGCTGTGATTGTTCTTTGGTTTCAAGTCAAGACCAGCCTGGCCTTAAACATGGGCCCTCTTTCAAGATGGCACCTTGTCATAGCTCTCCAAAATACTTAGTATGAAAAAATGTCTTTCTTGCCTGATGCTAAGTCTATCATGTTGGGAGAGTCACTGTTCTACCAAAACCCTGCACTGAGCTTACAGCTTTCATCTAGGGGTGAATAATCTGTCACCAAGGCCAACTAGCTTACCTTGTGGTGGAGATGTTGACTTCTCTCTCCACCAAGAAACCCAAAGTTATAGTGGAAAGTTCATGCCTCATTTACTCTGTCCCCTTTCTGCTTCTCTGTGATTTCAGCTGCCCGGTGACTCTTCTGTGAATTACGGTGCTCTTCCTCTCTTTTTCCTCCCCTCCTCCTCGTCCTCCTCGTCGTCTTCCTCCTCCTGCTCCTCTTCTTCTTCTTTCAAAGCCCACCGAGGCATTTTATTTATATGCATGTGTTAATCCCTAGAAAAAGAATCCCAGGATTTTCCTTCCTGTGTGTTTCTGTCTTGCTTCTTTGTGGTGTGTGATGCCAGCTGCGGTGGTCAGAATGATGAAGCCAAACTGTCGGGATGAGAGCAGATTATTCTGCCATTTTTCAAGGTCTATGAGCTGCACATCAAATCGGGGGCTGATTACTCTACACTTGTTTAACCTGCCTGTGAGATTCACAACTATTTTCCCAGCTCTGTGACCATCAGTGATTTCAAACTCACCAAGGTAGCCATGCTTCATCATCACAGTGAGAAACCAGATATGACTTCAGAGCACGGCCTGATGAGCACCTGGAGCTTGCCTCTCTTCTCAGCATCATCGATGCTCTCGAGGGCATCAGCCAGGACGTTCATGTGCACCATGATGGCGGCACAGAAAGATGGTGAAAAGAGTCTTTCTCCCTTCTGAGTGTATAGTCTCCCCTGTTATCCTGAACCTTCTCATTTAGAGTCAGACAGAGAAAGGTTCTACTCCACCATAATCACTCACTTAAAATGCTTAAGTGTTTTACAATTTGTGTCATCTTGAGGAACTGTAAATTAATTTGGACCTTATTATTTTATAGTGCACTGGAGAGAGCAGCAGGAGCAACACTTCCCTGGAGCTTGTCAGAAATGCAGGTTGCATGCCAACCCATCCCACAATAAATGAATGAAGTCCACATGTGAGGAAGAGGGCTCAGTGTTAGAACGCATGCCTTGTATGCACAAGGCCTTGGATTTTATCCTCAGCACTGAAAAAAATCTGTTATTTTAGGACTATCCAAGGTGGTTTGTTTCTCCTTTAATACTTGATGCATTAGCAGTGTGTTTATTGTCTAAACACATGGGCAGTTTTCATCTAAGTCTTTGTTGCTGATTTTTAGGTAATTACTACTTAGTGAAATGAGAATGATGTTTATATGGTGATTTTTGATATTCAGCAAGACTGCTTTATTGATCTTTTTTCTAGTTTAATTTTTTTTATTTTGTCAGTCATGGGGCTTGAACTCGGCCTGGGGGCTGTCCCTGCACTCTTCAGCTCAATGCGAATGCTCTACTGCTTGAGCCACAGCGCCACTTCTGCTTTCTAGTGATTTATTGGAGATAAGAGTTTCACGGACTTTCCTGCCCAGGCTGGCTTTGAACCATGATCCTCAGATCTCAGCCTCCTGAGTAGCTAGGATTACAGGCATGAGCCACTGGCACCTGGCTTAGTTTACTTTTTAAATACTAACAAAATCCTATTTACTTCTCATGCACATATGTATACATGATGGAATAGTTATACTGAGCTAATTAACATATTGTATTCCCTTGTGTATTTATCATTTGTGGTGCTAACACTTAAAAATCAACTCCTAGTAATTTTCAAGAATATAATGGGTTATAATTAACTGTGACCATTAGGATGTACAATAGATTTCTTTCTTTCTTTTTTTTTGTCGGTCGTGGGGCTTGAACTCTGGGCCTGGGTGCTGTCCCTCAGCTCTTCAGCTCAAGGCGAGCGCTCTACCACTTGAGCTACAGTGCCACTTCCGGTTTTCTGGTGGTTTTGGAGATAGGAGTCTCACGGTCTTTCCTGCCCAGGCTGGCTTTGAACCGCGATCCTCAGATCTCAGCCTCCTGAGTAGCTAGGATTACAGGAGTGAGCCACCAGCGCCCGGCTTTACAATAGATTTCTTGAACTCATTCATCGTACTAAAATTTTGTTTCCTTGACTCAAATTTCACCCAGACCTACCACTGTGGCACATGCAAACTATCCTTTCACTCTTTAAGATTTTCTTTTTGCCAGTGCTGGGGCCTGAACTCAGGGCCTGAGCACTGTCCCTGAGCTTCTTTTGCTCAAGGCTAGCACTCTACCACTTCAGCCACAGCACCATCGCTGGCTTTTTCTGTTTATGTGGTACTGAGGAATGGAACCCAAGGCTTCGTGCATGCTAGGCAAGCACTCTACCACTATGCCACATTTTCAGCCCAGTTTCAAGATTTTCTGAAAATTTTCCCTACTGTATTCATGTTTCTGGTGGGGGAATCACAAATTTGAAATCTCTCCTCCTGTGAACTCAGGGCTACATCCTTGGTAGGGAAGTTCCTGCCTCTTGAGCCATACCTCTGGTTCTAGAACAGTTATATTCTTAACCAAGTGCTCACAGTCCTCAGTAGATGAGGAGCTGTTATCAGAACATACTAATGAAAGTGTAGATAAGGAAAAGGTATTGTTAAGGACAGTTGACTTGAGTCTTGAATAGCTGGAGATTTTCTACTAGAAATTAAGACTTTCCAAATTGCATTGGGAAGGGAGGAAGATGTCACTCCTGTCTTTGAGCCTTGCAAGAGCGGAGGATGAGCAGCTGCCCATGAGAACAGAGTTGAAGTGGTACCATCGTAAAGGAGAACGGATTGCTGGGAGAAATGGGGAGACTGGATGAAGAGGTTTTGGTTTTTGGAATTTGTTTGCCTTCCTTTGGGATTTCAAGTAGGGACATTGAGAGGGAGGGAGCAACACTGTGGGAGGCCAGTCTTGGTTTGTCTGAGGAGTTACACACAGATTACTTCTAGTACTTCCACAAAGAACCAGTATTAATTGTGTGAACTCCTTGCTGAAGTTCATTCAAGCAGCTGCAGCTTTCCATCCAGATCTGAGGGCAAGAGGACCCAGGTTTGTCAAGGCTATGGGAGGCCACCACCTCCTCTCTATGTGCAGTTCCTAAGCCTCCTCACTTCCACTGGCTGAAAGACACAGTAAATTGATTGTCTGCTTTCTCATAAGAGATTTCCTCTAGCCTTTCTCTACTGAGTTTCTGCAGGATAACAAAATCCTCTATCATTGTATTGTTACAATGGATTAGGATCTCCTCTGAGCGTCTTTTTTTTTTTTTTTTGGGTCCAGTCGTGGGGCCTGAACCCTGGGCCTGGGCGCTGTCCCTCAGCTCTTCAGCTCAAGGCTAGTGCTCTACCACTTGAGCCACAGCGCCACTTCCGGCTTTTTTCTTATGTGGTGCTGAGGAATCGAACCCAGGGCCTCGAGCATGCAAGGCAAGCGCTCTACCACTGAGCCACCTTCCCAGCCCCTCCTCTGAGGATCTTGAGTGGTGTTGGTTCTGTTCCCGTGTAGGAGAATGGGGAAAATGGCCATACAGGTTATTTTCTATGTTCTGCAGCTCAGATGAGACACCATTTGAGAAAGAACTCCTGCAACACGGCCTCATATCATATCTAAAGAAGGCCCAATCTACAGATGGCTTCCTGCAAGGCATGTCTGAGGATAAGATTTAAGAGTCACAAATTGTCTCACCCTATCTCTACCCCAACCACAGTGCAGTTCTTTCGGGATAGAAAGATACAAGTTTGCCGGGTGCCGGTGGCTCACGCCTGTAATCTTAGCTACTCAGAAGGCTGAGATCTGAGGATCTCGGTTTAAAGCCAGCCCGGGCAGGAAAGTCTGTGAGACTCTTATCTCCAATAAACTACTAGAAAACTGGAATTGGTGCTGTGGCTCAAGAGGTAGAGCACTTGCCTTGAGCTGAAGAGCACAGGGACAGTGCCCAAGCCCAGAGTTCAAGCCCCACGACCGACAAAAAAAAAAAAGATACAAGTTTATCTTTAGAGGTTTCATATGGCAGTGGAAGCATTTGTGAGAGAAAAAGGAAAGGAATCAGATTTTCATTAGGAAAACTGGAGCCAATCCTGCTTACACTGCAGGTGAGTAACAAGAGCACCCGAAAGTCATTACACGTCTTCTGAGCCTTAGTTCTGTAATTTAAAATAATGTTTGGAAGCCGGGTACAGGTGGCGCATGCCTGTAATCCTAGCTACTTAGGAGGCTGAGATCTGAGAATCAAGGTTCAAAGCCAGCCTGGGCAGGAAAGTCCGTGAGACTCTTATCTCCAATAAACCACTAGAAAAAAACTGGAAGTGGCGCTGTGGCTCAAGCGGTAGAGCGCTCGCTTGAGCTGAAGAGCGTAGGGACAGTGCCCAAGCCCAGAGTTCAAGCCCCACAACTGACCAAAAAAAAAGAAAAGAAAAGAAAAAAAATAATGTTTGGAGGGTAAAAGGAAAGGAAGGAGAGGGAAAAAGAATGATGGAGGATGAGTAATATTCAAATACTTTGCATTTATTTATTTATTTTTATTTTTTGCCAGTTGTGGGGCCTGAACTCTGGGCCTGAGCGCTGTCCCTCAGCTCTTCAGCTCAAGGCTAG
>NW_012267229.1:12766427-12769536 GCF_000151885.1 Dipodomys ordii
CTTTGCATTTATATATGAAGATGGCATAAGGAAGCATACTGAAAGCTGTTGAACAAGAAGAGGTAGGGTTCAGGGAGAGAGAGAACAATAGGAGGTTTGATTCTGACTACATTTATCATATATGCAATATGTCAGACTTTTTGGTTTAATACATGCCATAAGTGTCATGAAGTATACATTATGTGAAACTCCTTGGTTTAATATATGCTAAATAAACGAATGATTGGAAAGTAAAACAGGTTTTGGTGAAGAGTGGGTATCAGCAGGGAGTGGGGAGGGTGAATAGAGAGGTGAATGAAGCTAAACATAGTCAAAGTACTTCATTTTTATGTATGAAAACAAGGGGGGGGATCAGGGAGGGATGGGAGGGCAGGGATGGGAAGGGGAAACAAAGGAGGAGGCAACAATGCTTGATAAGAAATGTACTCATTGGGGCTGGGAAGGTGGCTCAGTGGTAGAGCGCTTGCCTTGCATGCATGAGGCCCTGGGTTCGATTCCTCAGCACCACATAAGCAAAAAGAAAAAAGCCAGAAGTGGTGCTAGCCTTGAGCTGAAGAGGTGAGGGACAGCGCCCAGGCCCAGAGTTCAGGCCCCACGACTGGACCAAAAAAAAAAAAAAGAAATGTACTCATTGGGGCTGGGAAGGTGGCTCAGTGGTAGAGCGCTTGCCTTGCATGCATGAGGCCCTGGGTTCGATTCCTCAGCACCACATAAGCAAAAAGAAAAAAGCCAGAAGTGGTGCTAGCCTTGAGCTGAAGAGGTGAGGGACAGCGCCCAGGCCCAGAGTTCAGGCCCCACGACTGGACCAAAAAAAAAAAAAGAAATGTACTCATTATCTTGCCCATGTAATTGTAACCCCTCTGTACGGTATTTTCACAATAAAAACTTACTAATAATAATAAAAAAGGAAAACAGAACAATGGAACCTGCTGAAATGGTTTTAAGAAGAGGAAGGATAAGGGTGAGTAATAGAGAGGGTGAGATTGATGGTCCATTGTACGCATGCGTGTCTGGAAATGTTACAATGAGATCTCCTATATATCTGGACCATCAATCTCACCCTCTCTATTACTCACCCTTATCCTTCAACTATGTATACTAATTAAAAAACAACAACAACTGGGTGCTGGTGCCTTACTCCTGTTATCCTAGCTACTCAGAAGGCTGAGATCTGAGGGTCGTGGTTCAAAGCCAGCCCAGGAGTCCATGAAACTCTTATCTCCAATTAAACACCCAAAAAATCTGAAAGTGGATTGTGGCTCAAGTGATAGAGCACTAGCCTTAAACTAAAAGGCCCAGGAACAGTGCTCAGGCCCTGAGTTCGAGCCTCAGACTGACATATATACACACATAGAAGATTTTAATAAAAATGTTGGCAGTGACATCATGTCCCCAGTGTTGTAATAGGTTGACACCCTGTCCTTAGATGTGATAACTTGGCACACTGGTTGCTGTCCACGGGGCCTGAGCTCACCTCTGATACTATCACCTTCCTCCTCCGTTCCCTCCCCTTCCTTTGTCCCTATAGTTACAGCCATGAAACAAAGAGAGAAATAAAGTGACTGTCCTAGCAGAGGGAGACTAGATGACAAAAGGCCTCAGGAGATGGAGTTAGGGCCGCTTCTTCATCTGACTCTAGAGTAAGTTCAGTGGTCATAGTAGCCAGTATAAGGAACCCATTAGAGTTCGTAATAACCCTTGTGGCTGGAGAGACAGATCTCAAACTCTTTGTTTCTGTGCCTTATCTCTTTTGGTACAGTTCACATCTGGCACAGCACGATCTGTGTGCACTCATGTCCCAACACTTCTGCCACGGCCCAGATTGCAAAGGCTTAGGTGAGCCTTCCCCTACCTTCCTGCTGAGCTGGTGTAGTGTACCTTAATTGTGTGATTGTGTGGTGGGAGTAAAGGGTATTTTCCTGCACACTCCAGAAGAGAAAAAAATACATGTAAGTGCTAGAGACAAGATAGGTGCATTTGTAAAATGAAACAAAACAAAAATTAGCCATGGCAAAGTAAGCAATGGAATATAATAACACTTCTATTATTTTGGGACAGTGGACAATGAACTTTAGTATTGGTACAGCAAACCTGGAAGAAATAGAACATTTTACATTGTGCAATTCCAAACCAGTTAGAGTCTGGCTATCTAGCCGCACAATTATTTATTCATTTGGATTCTTGACATACTTTGCTATAAAATTCATATTGGGCTGGGCACCAGTGGCTCACATCTGTAATCCTAACTACTCAGGAGGCTGAGATCTGAGGATCGTGGTTCAAAGCCAGTCCAGGCAGGAACATCCGTGAGACTCTTGTCTCCAATTGACCACTAGAAAACTGGAAGTGGTGCTGTGTTTCAAGTGGTAGAACGCTCATCTTGAGCTGAAGAGCTGAGGGACAGCGCCCAGGCAGAGTTCAAGCCCCATGACTGACAAAACAAACAGACAAAGAAACCAGAAAAACCACAAAACAAATTTGTTGGATTCTTGGATATACCCAATGGAAATTGCTGTTTTCTTCCTTGGTCGCTGTTTAACAAGATTAGTTACTCAACTGGGTGCTGGTGGCTCACACCTGTAATCCTAGTTACACATGAGGTTGAGATCTGAGGATCACAGTTTGAAGCTAGCCCGGGCAGAAAAGTCCCAATGAGACTCTTACCTCCAGTAAAATACCCAGAAAAAGTCGGAAGTGGCACTGTGGTGTAAGTGGTAGAGTGCTAGTCTTGAGCACAAACAGGTTCAGGGACAGTGGCCAAGCTCTGAATTCAAGAACCAGGACTGTAAAAAAAAAAAAAGTTACTCTTAGGTCTTTTGCTGCCCATCATCTTTGTAATAAATGCTTTGTTTTAGTTGCTTAGCACTTTCAAATAACTTCCAAGTATTGGTAGCATTGTATGTCCAGGGAAGAGATATTATTCCCATGTGCTAAGGATTTGTTCCCGTTCTGTAAGCTGTCTCTCTCTTCAATTTCTTGTCCTTCCTTCCTTCCTTGCTTCCTTCCTTCCTTCCATCCTTCCTTGCTTCCTTCCTTGCTTCCTTCCCTTCTCTTCCTTTCTCTTTCCCTTCTCTTCTTTCCCTTTCCTTTTTTCCCTTCCTTCCTTCCT
>NW_012267229.1:12769617-12794317 GCF_000151885.1 Dipodomys ordii
CCTTCCTTCCTTCCTTCCTTCCTTCCTTCCTTCCTTCCTTCCTTCCTTCCTTCCTTCCTTCCTTCCTTCCTTTTCTCTTTTCTTTTCTTTCTGTCCTGGGGTTTGAACTCAGGGCCTGGGTGCTATTTCTGACCCTCTTTGTGCTCAAGGCTAGCACTCTGCCACTTGAGCCACAGCACCATTGTAGCTTTTTCTGAGTAGTTTATTGGAGATAAAAGTCTCACAGATTTTTTCTGCCCTGGCTGGCTTCAAACTGTGATCTTCAGGTCTCAGCCTCCTGAGTAGTTAGGATGACAGGTATGAGCCACCAGTGCCTGGCTTCTCTCTTCAATTTCTTTCTTAAATGTTTTATAGTTTTGGTTGTGGAGGTCTTTTGCGACCTTAGCTATTTCTAGATTATTAATTTATTTTTTTGAGGCTATTGTAAATGGGGTATGTTATCAGCTAGTGCTCTCTCAATGAGCCACAGTTTCACTTCTGGCTTTTGGTATAGTGAATAGGAGAAAATGGTCTTACAGGCTTCCCTGCCTGGAATGGCTCTGAACTATCATCTTCAGATCCCAGTCTCTCAAGTAGCTAGGATTACAGGCATGGGCCACTGACACTTGGCAGTCTCCTTTATCATTTTATTGAATATATTTCCTATGCCTTTAGCTCGCACCCCCCTCATCTTCTCTGCCCATCACTCATAGGTTTGGTCTTTTACTTATGCCCCAGAGGTCTTGCATGTTCCCTTTGTACTTCTTTATTTTCACCTAAATGTTCTGATATATCGACTTGGTATTTGAGCCAGATATTCTGTCTTAGTTTGATACAGTACTGGAGAGGCTTTCAAGTGATTTTTTTTTGTTGATTATGGGGTTTGAACTCAACTCCCAGACCCTGAGTTCAAGCCCCAAGTGCCTTCAAGTGAATTTTGAGCCTTTAAGTGAATTTTTAAATTTGAATTATTGGTATGTTCATTTCCAGTATTTCGACATGATTTTCCCCCCAGGATTGCTCCATATTTATTGAATTCCTCTTCTCTATCCTACATCGTCTTTCTTTTATTTCTTTCAGCTGTTTCATGTATGTATGTTGGTAGGTATGTATTTTTGTGTTGGTTCTAGGGTTTGAGCTCAGGGTCTGGGCATTGTTTCTTAACTCTATCTATCTATCTATCTATCTATCTATCTATCTATCTATCTATCTATCTATCTATCTATCTATCTATTGTGATGGTCCTGGGGCTTGAACTTATGGTCTGGGCAGTATCCCTGAGCTTTTTGGCTCAAGGCTAGGGCTCTACCATTTGAATTATAGCTCTACTTCTGGTTAATTGGAGATAAAAGTCTTATGGCAGAAGTGGTGCTATTGCTGAAGTGGTAGAATGCTCATCTTGAGCAAAAGAAGCTCAGGGACAGCACTCATGCCCAGAGTTCAAGCCACAGGACCGGCCAAAAAAAAGAAAGAAAGAAAAGAAAAGAAAGGAAAAGAAAAGTCAAGTCTTACATACTTTCCTTGAAGCCTGGGCTGGCTTCAAACTGTGATAGTCAGGATTTCAGCCTCATTAGTAGCTAGGATTATAGAAATGGCTAACAGCACCCAGCTTGGACCTTAGATTTTTTTTTTCTTTCTCAAGGCTCTCAAGTACTCTACCACTTGAGCCACACTTCTGGCTTTTTGGTGGTTAATTGGAGATGAATCTCAGGGATTTTCCTGCCTGGGCTGGCTTTGAGTGGCCATCCTCAGATCTCAGCTTCCTGAATAGTTAGGATTACAGGCATGAGCCACTTGGACCCAGCTCAGCTGTTTTATTCTATTAATTCTGAGTTCACTTGTTTATTTACTTACTGTTTGAATTAATATAGGTGTTTATATATGTTTCTTTAATCAATCATTCCTATCACAATTATTGTTTTAAAGTATTTCTGCTCCTTTGGTGCTCAAGGCTAACACTCTAGCTTGAGTGCTCTACACTTGAGCCACAGCCCCACGTCCAACTTTTTGCTGGTTACTTGGAGATAAGAGTCTCAGGGACTTTCCTGCCCTGGCTGGTTTCAAAACTTAATCCTCAGATCTCAGTCTTCTGAGTAGCCAGGATTACAGGTATGAGCCACTGGTACCTGGTCTAGCTTTTATGATAATGATTATGATTATGATGATTATTTTGGTCAGTTATGGGACTTGAACTCATGGTCTGAGAACTATCCCTGAACTCTTGCTCAAATCTAGTGCTTTACCACTTTGAGCCACAGTGCCCCTTTAGGTTTTCTGGTGGTTAATTGAAGATAAGAATCTTAACAGATTTTCTTGCCCAGGCTGGCTTTAAACCATGATCCTTAGATCCTAGTCTCCTGAGTAACTAAGATTACAGGCATGATCCACCAGCACTGGTCTTAGATTTTATAATTAAAGAAGCCTTTTGCCAGTATTAAATGCGGCATATATGGTAGGTAATATTATTAAAGAACTAAAAGAAATTACTATGACAGAGAACTAGATATTCAAACTTAAACAGATTTTATTTTCTAAGCAGATAATACAAACAGTTGTGGAATGGGCATTCTAAGTCTGGTTGAACAACCAACTTTTATCTGTACTAATTAGATGCCCACCATTATTTTAAGTATTGGCAAGAAATATAAAAGTAATAAATTTATGGTGAGAGAGATGTGAAAACTAGAATGTGATTAGTAATACAAGTACAAAAGGAGATGGGGAAATATAAGGCCATTGGATAATGGGTACTAAAACACAATTAGATGGAAGCAAGGAGATCTAATGTTCTGTAGCACAGATGGGTGACCACACCTCACAATAACATATTGTACATTTTATAATGTGCTCTGAGCTCCAGTGCACAAAGTTCTTACAAGGACATGGAAACATTAACTAGTCTGATTTTTATCAGTACATGTGATGAATGATTATGCTGTACCCCATAAATACGTAGAATTAAACAGCAATAATAATACAAATATAAGTGGAAAGAGCTGTGGGGACTCAGGACAGGAACTGGCTGTATCAGAGGACTGAGGGAAACTTCAGAACCTTGAAACACAAGAAAACTGGGGCGAGGGGTATATTGGTATTTGAACACAATCACATAATTTGTTTGGAACCTGTTGCTGCCTGCAACCAGGGACAGTTTGATGGGATACTGGGGCCGAAGAAATGAGAGAGAGAGACAGAGACAGAGACAGAGACAGAGAGACAGAGGATAGAAAATAACAGGGGGGTACCAGGGAGTCCACAGTCACTGGCTTCTGAACCTTGAGTTGACTCTAGCATGCTTATTTATTTGGTTCAGTACAGGGCAGGTAACTACAGGTACATGCAGAAAATAGCATATCAATCTGTCTTGTGGTTACAAGACATGAGGTATAAGTTGTATACATAGTGATAATTGACTTCCTTATCATTGGGAGCAGAGAGGAGCAATAAACATTTAACTATAACACAGACATTCATCTTATTTCCAAGGTCTCAAGCTTTTAGTGTCCAAAGCACTTTAAGTTAAAACACACTTACATAGTACCTTATATATCTCTCTTTCCTTGACCGTTTGACCTTTTAGGGTCCAGTTCTCAGCACTTAGAAAAGTGCTGTCAAGATGGCCTTCCAACCTCTTAACCCTTTCCTGGTCTCACAGCTTGGCTCCAGAACTCCCTACAGGAACCCAGGATACACAGGAGTTTCCAGAACCTTCCATAATAGTACCTCTATCAGGGAACTGATCTTTTCCAGTACATGACACTTTTTGTGAGGTACTTCATTTCCAAACATAACAAGAAGTCCTGTAGGTGTTAATGTAGGTATGCTGGTAAGATCTGAGTATCCTGGATATGAAGAAAATGACTGTGAAATAATTGGTTTCAAGAAGCTAAAATACAACTTTATCTAGAAACTTGAATCCTAATAAGCAAGTTCTGTACATCAAAAAAAATACCCAAAGGTGCAAGGAATAGAGATTCTTAAAGTCTTTTCCTCAGTGAGTTTCTGGAATTATTGAACTAAGGAAGCACTTTGGGTATTGGAGGCCTTAGCTTCTAGTGACTCCTGGGAACTCTACAGATCCCTTTGCTGCTGCTTCTGTCGCCAGGGCTAGAAAGCATTGGGGTTTCATCTGATTTTTTTCTACAACAAGTAGGTAAAAAGACTATTTGGGAAAAGCTGTTGAGACACAATGGGGTAGCACATAAGAAAGAAGCCCCTCCCATACTAATTCAAAAAGTAAAAAACGAGCATGATATAATTGGAGAAAGGACATGGCACACCTGTGGTTGGGTTGAATGTCCGTCCAGTAAAAACACAACGTTGAGTTCCACAGTCACAGGCCTTGCGTGAGGAACAAGCACAAGCCTCATATAGCCTTCTTCCTGACCAATCACAAGCTTTTGGTTAAGTTATTGGTCCTTTTCTGGACCTAATGGAGGACTGCAATTCCAAGGTCTGGAACAAGGAAGGGCAGGTTTTCATGAGTAGCTTCAGGTGAAGTCACCAGGAGGTTCAGCAGGCTTGTCATGGCTAAGAGATTGTTTTTTTCCAGAACTGGTGCAGATTGGAGCACTTATGATGGGAACAAGTCCACCTGAGGCAGAGCTTGTGGCCAGTGGCTGAGGTTACGGTATTCCTTGCAGCTGGAGTGCAGCTTCCTTAAAGTATCTGTGAGGTGTTCATCAGGACAGGCTGGTCATCAACAGTTCCCAGTTCAATGCAGCAGGGCATAAGGAAGATATGACGACTAGCAGTCAAAGAGTCAGATTGGCTTGGCCTCCAATAGCTTATTTGAAGGAAAAGTAAATATTAAAGAGTGCTTACAAAAAAGACTCATCATTTTGTGTGTGTGTGTGTGTTGTCGGTAGAGGAGCCTGAACTCTGAGCCAAAAGGAGCTCAGAGACAATGCCCAGGCCCTGAGTTCAAGTCCCACGACAACAAAAAAGGATGCAGCTCTAAATTGTATGAATGGTGACAAGTGAATGCTCTTAGGAGAAATAGAGCTGAGAAAAAGCTGACTCTTTTTTTTTTTTGGGTCCGGTCGTGGTGCCTGAACTCTGGGCCTGGGCACTGTCCCTCAGCTCTTCAGCTCAAGGCTAGCGCTCTACCACTTGAGCCACAGCGCCACTTCTGGCTTTTTCTTTTTGCTTATGTGCTGCTGAGGAATCGAACCCAGGGCCTCAGGCATGCAAGGCAAGCGCTCTACCACTGAGCCACCTTCCCAGCCCTGAAAGCTGACTCTTGAATATGGAGTAGAGTCTGAAGTCTGACCTTTACCAGGGTTCTCTGTGTAGGGCATAGCCATAGTCTATAACCAGGAACCAAGGCCTTTCTTCTCTATTGTCATATATCTTCCAATGTTCTCAGAGCCAAGCAGGCAATAGCCAGGAGCTGGGGCTTTTATTTTCCATAATTTGGGATGATTTCCTAGGAGGAGTCTCTGATTTCCTGTTACCTATGTAACATTCACTTTGGGACCACAAGAGGTCATAACTTCTGAGGAAGTGCCACCTCTTCCACTTTCCCTCAGAAACTAACCTTGGATCAGTATTGTTTCCTATGGACAGATGGGGCACAACCCAAAAGGTGTCTCAAAAACACTACAGGTTACTGCAAGAAGAAATGCAAATCGGGAAGTCTCTTACTTTGAATGCAAACAAGAAAAAGCATTTTGTATTAATGAAGAGGAAAGGAAATCACACAAGTACAACCATGGCAAATTCAACGTTGAACTGAGTAGTGGTACAATGTAACTGACTCTGTAACAGCACTGCCAAACTCTCTTTGACGTCATGTGTGTGAACCAAGCCCTTGTTTCCTTGGACTCCTTGTTCTCAACTAGAATTGCTATGGAACCTAATGGCCCACACCTGGAGCTTTTATCTGCTTCCACATGTGAACCTGATTCACTACCTAATAAAGGCCTATGCATCTGCCTGTATTTACAGAAGGATGTACTCGCTCTTTCTGAAACACTTCCCACATCAGCGGATAGCTGCCACATTCCAGATATCACCCTGTTAAAATGGGAGATGCAGAGGGTAAATGAGGAGGTTGTGAGAGACAGAATTTTTTTTTTGGTCGGTTGTGGGGCTTGAACTCTGGGCCTGGGCACTGTCCCTACGCTCTTCAGCTCAAGGCGAGTGCTCTACCCCTTGAGTCACAGCATCACTTCCGGTTTTTGAGTGGTTTATTGGAAATAAGACTCTCACAGACTTTCCTGCCCAGGCTGGCTTTGAACCTTGATCCTCAGATCTTAGCCTCCTGAGTAGCTAGGATTAGTGGTGTGAGCCACCAGTGCCTGGCTTGAGAGAGAATTTTTGGTGCTTTTTTTTCATTTGTTTTGAAATGAAATTTTTTATGTCCAGGAAGATATATCTGTCTCATTTCTTTTTGTCTTTCTCTGCCTCTCCCTCTTTACTGTCTTCTTTCTGAATATAAAACATTTTTCTGGTAAGCAAGAGGGAGGAAAGATATTTGAATCTTACCTTACCCTTTATTGGTGGGAGGGTATCTGGGGTAGACAGTAAAGAAAGTAGGTGATAGTTCTAATATGTCATTTGAAACTACTTATGTGGGTGTGTCCTCTTGCAACTTCTAGTTGACACAATTTTCAGAAAAATTTTACTGTTAGGTATCTAGAAGCATTCATTTTTCTATTTGTCTCCAACAATATGGCCTTTAAAGATAGAAATCAGGGGATATATTTAAGAAGCTCATCAGCTTGATGAAGTGGTTTATTAGATCAGGGGATGTATTCCCAATGGGAGTCCTATGGTACCATTAATGAAAGTTGCTTTATTCATCACACATGTCAGAAATAATTTATGACCTAATATTTACTCATACAGGTAATATTATCTTAAATCTGTTGTGATTGTTGTGGTAATGCGACATAAAACACAATCCTGGAAGATGAACAGGAAATGTAGATGGAGAAGACACTTGTCATGTAAATCACACTCAAAAGTTCTGTCTATAAACATTAGGAGAAAAGATGTTATCCGTGTCTTGTCTCACAAGTCAAAAATAAAATATACCATGATTCTTCAATACGGATGGATTTCTATGGGTTGTATATTTCATTCAAACTCTAAAGAGGATCTCAGAACCAAAAAAATCCCACAAAAATCTTCAAAGGCCCATGTTAGAGACCTTTGCTAATGCTTGTCTCCATGGTAGCTAATGATCACCCTGGTAGTGGAATCCTATTCATCCTGATCTTCCCAGCTCACCGCTGGTACATAGAGCTCACATCAGACTTCCCCAGAGTTTACCTTTGAATGTTCTTGTTTTCATCTGAACAAAGTGCTTACGGAGTTTCCTGAGATGTCGTGTCCTTCCCAGATTCCCTCCCTTTGTGGATTACATTGTGGTCACTCAAATCGTTTAACCTCTAATACTTCCTGTGGCAAGTCTACATATATCACAAAGAAGCTCATTAATCCAAACTCGCTCAGAATTTCCCCTGAGTACTCATTTCACCTCTCTCTTCTCTCCTGAATTACATGCCCATTTCTCTGAGAGTTTCTTATTCTAATATTTCATAATATAGTTTCTTGTCTGTGAAGTCCTCGGGATTGAACTGAGGGTTAAGAAAATCTTTTGTATTCAGAGAGAAAGATCCACACATACAGTTAGTTGAGGTATCCAGACATATGTCTCTTGTTAGACATGAAAAATTTCTTTTCAGGGCTGGGAAGGTGGCTCAGTGGTAGAATGCTTGCCTTGCATGCATAAGGCCCTAGGTTTGATTTCTGAGTACTACATAATCAGAAAAAGCCAGAAGTGGTGCTGTGGCTCAAGTGGTAGAGTGCTAGCGTTGAGCTGAAGAACTGAGGGACAGCGCCCAGGCCCACAGTTCAGGCCCCACAGGTGACAAAAAAAAATTCTTTTCAGCCAGGCACTGGTGGCTCACACTAGTAATCCTACCTACTCAGGAGGCTGAGATCTGGGGATCGTGGTTCATAGCCAGCCTGGGCAGGAAAGTCTATGAGACTCATTTCCAATTAACCACCAGAAAAACCGGAAGTGGTACTGTGGCTCAAGTGGTAGAGTGCTTGCCTTGACCTGAAATACTCAGGAACAATGCCCAGGCTCAGAGTTTAAGCCCCATGACAGAAAAAAAAATTCTTTTTTAAAGAGAAGAAAGCCCTACAAATTCTGTGAAATATCACCTTGCATAGAAAGTAGAGGAGTTAGCTTCCACCTCTCACTGTCTGCTCAGTGACCCTCTACATCCACTATTATTCCTCGAATGTGATAGCTAGCCATTCAAGCTTCAAGTGTCCCAAAATGAGTGAGTTCACATTTACACAGAGACAAATGCGTAGGACTTTATTATGAGGGGAAATCAAGTTCATGTGAGAAAGTAGATAAATTTCTAGGTGTGGGCCATTAGGTTCCACTGTACTTCTGGTTTAGGACAAGTGGAGTCCAAGGAGAGAGTACTTGATTTATGCACTGCTTCTTTAATAGGGTGGAGTGGGGGTAATTATCATAGTAAATGCTTTCTGAGACTTGTCAACAGAAGAAAGGAATAGCCAATCAGGTTCCTGATATCTTTTCTCTTTCTCTTTCTTTTCTTTTTGGTCAGTCTTTGGGCTTGAACTCTGGCTTGGGCACTGTCCCTTAGCTCTTCAGCTCAAAGCGAGCGCTCTACCGCTTGAGCCACATGCCACTTCCGGTTTTCTAGTGGTTTATTGGAGATAAGAGTCTCACAGAGTTTCTTGCCTGGGCTGGCTTTGAACCTTGATCCTCAGATCTCAGCCTCCTGAGTAGCTAGGATTACAGGTGTGAGCCACCAGCTCCTGGCCTTTTCTCTTTCTTTAACACAACATGACTGCCCATGTGGACATTTCATTTTGTATATTTCTCCTAGTTTTCATTTCTTTATGAAGTAGCCGGTGATATTCCTGAAGCACTTTTGGGTCGTGCCTTGTCTGTACGTAGGAAACAATAAGGAACGTAGGTTAGTTTCTGAGGGAGAGTGGAAGAGGTGTGTAGTTTCTCAGAAGTTATGGCCTCTTGTTTGAACATGACACAGATAACAGGGAATCCAGAGCTCCCTCCTAGGAAATAAGCTCAACTATGGAAAGTCAGGACCCCAGGCTCAGAAGTAGAGATGTGGCTCAAATGGTAAAGAGCTAGTCTTGTGAACAACAACAAAAAAGCCAAACAAATTGTGAGCCCTGAGTTCAAGACCCAGTACCATCATAAAAACAAACCAGGATCCTGGCTAATGCCCAACTGACTCTAAGAGCATTAGAATGTATGTGATCAAAGAGAAGAGAGATCTTGTTTTCTGGTTGTGGACTGTGCTCTATGTCCTACTTCTAGGCCCTGGTAAAGGTGATTTTCTGCTCCAGACTCCAAAGTCAGCTTTTCCTCAGCCTTGTATCTTCATCCCCAGAGATCATGAACTTGTCGCTGTTAGCAGCTGAATCAGCTTTTTAAAAGTACATCTACTGAGGAGGCTGAGATCTGAGGATCATGGTTCAAATCCAGCCTGGGCAGGAAAGTTCATGAGACTCTTATCTTCAATTAACCACCAGAAAACCAGAAGTGACACTGTGGCTTAAGTGGTAGAATGCTTGAGCTGAAGAGCTGAGGGACAGCGCCCAGGCCCAGAGTGCAAGCCCCAGGACTGACACACACACAAAAAAGTACATCATAGACCAGTTTTGTGGTACATACCTGTACTCCCAGTTACTCTGAAAGAAGGGACAGGAGAATCTCAAGTTTCAAAGCCAGTTAGACAAAGGCAATGAAACCCCATCTCAAAAACCAAAGAATAAAAATGCATGACTCATGTATATATGACCATATAAAATGGTGCTAATTGAAATGAGCTCCATGATATAGAAATAAGATGAATTTTTTAAGTGTTTGGTACTATTTACAGTTCATTTGTTTTTTATTCCCTCTGGTTTACTCCTTGTGTCCACTGTTTCTGATTTGGATACCCTTTGTCTTGTATATAAGTTGGTCTGACCTGGGGAAGCGAAGGGGAATCACAGAAACGGTGGGACAAAGGGTGAGTCAGTGCCGCAGCAATATTCACTAGACACTGTGTTGGAAATGACCTTTACAATTGAAGGGGAGGGGAGTCAGGAGGGAGGGAAAGTGGGAGAAAATTAAGGAGGAGGTAACACTATTTGAAAAGAAATGTGCTCATTACCTTACTTATGTAACTGTAACCCCTCTGTACATCACTTTCAGAGTAAAATAAAAATTTAAGAAGTGCATAGCTCAAGGGAGTCATGTACTTGTGTAACTGATGCAGGCCCCTATTCATGACCCAGTACCACAAAACAACAACAACAACAACAAAGAATTTCACAAACAGGACTTGTGACATTAGCAGTATAATTGGGTACTGCACTTACCAAGATGGCCAGTGGTAATCTCCCTGTGCCAGGATTTCCTGGGTCTTAGCAAGGAATGCTGGATAATTGGATAATTGGTTACTGTAACCTTTGGCACCCAGTCCTGAGTATAGCCCTGCTTTCCTTATACCCCTTCCTCTTATCTTCTAAGGCTAACTGAAGTCAGGCATCCAAGAGAATGGATGGTGTGTGGTGTGTGTGTGTGTGTGTGTGTGCCATTAGTAGGGCTTGAACTCAGGGTTTTGCACTCTCCCATAGATTTGTTTTCACTTGGTCTGGCACTCTGCCACTTGAGCCGTATCTCCACTTCTGACTTTTTACTGATGAACAGGAGATAAGAGTCTCACAGACTCTTCTGCCCCGGTTGGTTTGAACTGTGGTTCTCAGATACCAGCCTACTGTGTAGCTATAATAGCATGCATGTGGCACTATGCCTGGCTGATATTGAGCATTTAAAATGATACTATAGATATCAGCAATCTTAAAGGTCTTGTCCACAATAATACAAATGGCAACATAGCTCCTCCCATGTCATGGCACATTTGGACAGATTACCTGTGAGTACCACAAACAGCGAAATAATGAGAAGCAGACACAGCTTCATGCTCACAGTCTAGTATTAATTCTGATTTTAATAGGCTTAATATGAATCTAATTCTTTACCAGTAACTCAGTGAGAGCCAAACTAACCTGCAAAAATATGTAAAAAAAAAATAAAACCCTTTATCTCCCAATCATTTCTACCTATTTCACTCCTAATTGTTTTCTTTTTTTTTTTTTGGTGGGGGGGTCCGGTCATGGGGCCTGAACTCTGGGCCTGGGCACTATCCCTCAGCTCTTCAGCTCAAGGTTAGCGCTCTACCACCTGAGCCACAGCGCCACTTCTGGCTTTTTTTTCTTTTTGCTTATGTGGTGCTGAGGAATCGAACGCAGGGCCTCAGCTCAAGGCAAGCGCTCTACCACTGAGCCACCTTCCCAGCCCTCCTATTTGTTTTTCAAATCCAAGTTTATTCATCTCCACAACTGGAGAAATTTTTTTGAACCACATGAAGCAATTAACCCTGTCCATTTCTGGTGTCACTTCTACTACATGTATATTTGTGGCTACGTGATTATCTCATGAGAGTGCTAGTAAGTAAAGGGAGTTCTTGAGGGCTCAGAAGATTTTGATATGTTACTGAACAGTTATCTACATTTACCGTGGATTTATGTAGCAATGGTCTCTGTCTGCTTTTTAACGTATCTAGGATTCATGTTGTTTAATAGTAAAAGGCACTTAACAGACAGATAGTCCCAACTATGAGTTCATCACTGCCTCCTGAATCCACCATTGGCTTCTTAGGCACAAGTGAGAAATGCACACAGCAGGATGGGTGTATGGGAAGTCACTCCGGCCGAGGGGGCACTAGGAAGACCTATGGGCAATAGCGTCAGACATAGCTGACTGTATTTGTGATTCTAGAAGGTAAGTAGATTTCCCATCTCTGAGTTTTCAGTGCTGAATGGGAAGAATAAAGACCATACCTACTTCCAAAGAAGGTCCTAACACTAGCATAGGATGCTCATCTTATTATTGGGATTTAGCTACACAGGCTGCTGATTCCCACAAGAAGATGAATAAAACACACATCCTTAGGGCCCTGCCCATTGGACCATGACTGTTCTCTGTATGGGTACAAGTGGTTCTCAGCCAGTTTCACCTGGAGGAAACTCATTTCCCTGAGGCCTGAGGGGAAGCATGTGATGGAGGGGAGGGGTCTGGCACTCACTGAACAGCCAGATGGGGCTTCAGAGGCTCCTAGTGGTCCTTGCTGTGCTCCCTCCTCAGGAAGTGCTTTGATCACTATCTTGGGAAGACTTAGAGCTAGGAGCTCTCTGCTTATGGGGCATAAGCTCAGCGCTGAGATATGGTTGTGTCCTCCTGCCTTCCAGCTCCCCCTTCCCTTCTTACCACTCTTGAACTTCAGGGGGAAACTCTTTTCCTGCTTCAGGGTGGACTAATGGAGTTTGAGTGTCAAGAAGCAAAGGATCATTCACTGTGTGAGAACCCACAATGAGCCACGCACCATTTAATTAAAAGGATAACGATGCCATGGGTAATGGTAATCATCAAAGTGGAGTAGCCTGGAGCCAAACATATCTTGTGTTTCATCTCAGTGTGCTTCTTTAGCACTTTCTGTCATCATCTGGTGTTTATTATTATTCTTTCTTCATTGATTAGACAGACAGATATAGTCAGAATCCTCTCAAACATAAAATTGCTAAGAAACTCAGTCTCCAGTACCTATGAAATGTTAAACCACATAAGCTTAAAAAGGCAAGTGAAGCCGGGCGCTGGTGGCTCACGCCTGTAATCCTAGCTACTCAGGAGACTGAGATCTGAGGATCGCGGTTTAAAGCCAGCCCGGGCAGGAGGGACCGTGAGACTCCTATCTCCAATAAACCACCAGAAAACTGGAAGTGGCGCTGTAGCTCAAGTGGTAGAGTGGTCGCCTTGAGCTGAAGAGCTGAGGGACAGCGCCCAGGCCCAGAGTTCAAGTCCCACGATGGACAAAAAAAAAAAGACAAGTGAACCGCAGGCAATTCCCATTTAAACTAGCAATTTTTTTTTGTCAATCATGGGGCTTGAACTCCGGTCCTGGGCACTGTTCCTGAGCTATTTTGCTTAAGGCTAGTACTCTATCACTTTGAGTCACAGCTCCACTTCCTGTTTTCTGGTGGTAAAGTCTCATAGACTTTCCTCCTTGGGTTAGCTTTGCACCACAATCATCAGATCTCAGCCTCTTGAGTATCTAGGATTACAGTTGTGATCCACCAGCACTCAGCTTAAAATCAATATTTTGAAGTGCAATACGAATATGGTGAGCTTTAGAGAAGAGGAGAGTTTTGCACAGAAAACAACTCTATTTGGAAGCCAATTTTGCCTGTAACCCAGGTCAAATTTCTGCCTAATCTCAGGCCAATCCTGAAAATGGGCTTCAAGCTTGATACTGCCTTTCTAGCTTTCCAATTCCTATAACCCCAAGAATGGGTATTACAAGTCATATATTTGCATGTTCATGGGCATTCAGGAGCTATTGTCTATGGATATATTGCCTCTAATCAATTTTAAGCCATTGAGATTTTGGTGGTCTTTAGTACTTAACCTCAACTGGATATTCAAAAGTTTAATTTCTCTCCTGGGCTGAGAATAGTACTTGGGCACTTTTTGAAAACATCTGCTCTTAGCTGGTCCAACACCATATACATTCTACCTCCTGGGTTGTCAGTGGAGTCTGAACTGCTACCTTCCACAAGGGGGTGGCAGACATGCCAAGGTGACCCTGTCTCCTCTGTTGGCAGTGGAGACTAGAAGAAAGGATAATCTCCCAACACCGACCCGGCTGTATCAAGAATGTAGAGCATCAAGAATGTCGAGCATCCCTCCCTCCCTTCCTCTCTAGACACAGGAGAGACCTAGCTGAGAGTCAGGTGTCCTGCTGGGTTAGTCCCTTATGTTGTCTACCTGATAGGAACAGCGGAATTAAGTCTGGCTCATAGTTTCAGTGGTTTTAGTCTCTCATGGCAAAGACTTGTCCATATCTCCTAATAATGCTATTATGACATTGTAAAGAAATGACTCTCTTTACTGGGTCAGCTCCATCCTGATCTAAATGTCTGGAAGGCTGGGAAGATGGCTCAGTGGTAGAGTGCTTGCCTTTCATGCATGAGGCCCTGGGTTCGATTCCTCAGCACCACATAAACAGAAAAAGCCAGAAGTGGTGGTGTAGCTCAAGTGGTAGAGTGCTAGCCTTGAGCTGAAGAGCTGGGGGACAGTGCCCAGGCCCTGAGTTCAAGCCCCAGGCCTGGCAAAAAAAAAATCTCTCTGGAAACCACTTCACAAAAAAATTCAGAGGCATATTTTACTAATGTTTGTATTTCTTAAGATTATTGAATTGACAATCAAGATTAATGATCTCAGGTCCACTCCTTGTCAAAGCTGAGACCTAAGTATACCTCTTTAAACCTTAACATTCCACCCCTGACCTCCCAAAGGCTCATGTTCATCTTATAGGGCCAAATATATTCAGTCCATTTGCATGACCGTTAACATTGGTGGGACTATGTTCCAAATGCACTGTGGAGATGTACGGAGAGAGAAATTATCAGCCACATGTCTTCATAGATATAAAAAATTTCATTTCTACAGAAAGAAAAATATTTAAAGTTCTTTTGGAAATTATCATCTTTCTTAGGAAGTCAGATCTAAGTAGGAGCAAACTTAGGATGTAAGTTCCACCTCTCACAGCAGGTTTGGTTACCCTCAGTGTCCCCAGTTTTATAACTGTAGGACACATTGCCAAATGAATGAGTATATCACTGCATAGATATAGATGAATGCACTGGAGTTTATTGCATGGGGTTAGTGAAGTGCACAGAAGGAAGTAGATGAATCTCTCAGTGCAGCCTGTCAGGTTCCATAGCACTTCAGTGGAGTTCAGGGAAACTAGGACTTGTCTGAAGTCGTATTTGGGGCAGATGTGGTAGGCATTGGTTAAGCAACATCATCTTGGTCCAATGACAACAAAACTGGTCTAACTGGAGGAGTGGATTCCCTTAGCTTTTTCTTTTCCTCTTCATTAACGCAGCACAATTTCTCTTGTGGACAATCCACTTCAGAGTTTTCCCCTGGTTTGCATCGCTTCCTGCAGTAGCCAGTGATATGATCAAAGCATTTTTTGGGTTGTGCCCCATCTGTATACAGGAAACAATGTGGAACTAAGGTTAGTTTCTGAAGAGGAGTGGAAGAGGTGTGTAGTTTCCTACTAGCTGTGGCTTCTTGTGATCCCAAAGTGAAGGTTACACAGAAAGTGCAAAGTCCTAGAGAATCATCCCAAATTATGGATGTCAAAGTCCCTAGGCTCCTGCCTAATGCCCACCTGGCTCTGAGAACATGCAACTATGTGTGACAATAGAGAAAAGCAGCCTGGGTTCATGGATCTGGACTGTGGCAATGTCCTGCCTCTAGAGGTGAGTCTACTCCATTCTTCACAGTAAGCTTTCCTCAGCCCTCTCCTGAGGGCATCCATTTGTTACCATTGGCACACTTCAGAGCTGCATCAGCTTGTTAAAAGAACATCACAGGAGCCGGACACCAGTGGCTCACAGTTGTAATCTTAGCTACTCAGGAGGCTGAGATCTAAGGACTGCGGTTCAAAGCCAGCCAAGGCAGTAAAGTCCCGATGAGACTCTTATCTCCAATTAACCACCAGAAAACTGGAAGTGGCACTGTGGCTCAAAGCGGTAGAGTGCTAGCCTTGAGTACAAAGAGCTCAGGGACCAGTGCCCAGCCTCTGAGTTCAAGTTTTATGGCAAGAAAGAACATCACAGGCAGCCATGCCGAACACGGTTGTAATCCCATCTACTGTGAAAGTGGAGGAAGGAAGATCTTAAGCTTGAGGCCAACCAGGCAAAGGCAGAGAGATCTCATCTCAAAATTATAGAAGAAATAAGGAAAGAAAGAAGAAAGAGAAAAACATAAGTCTAAAGAATAACTCAAGTAAGAGATCGATTACTTAGCAAGGGTGAGCCTTGGGTCCAAGCTTGAGTACCACAAAAGCAACAATAATAACCAAACAACTCTTACAAACAGAGCTTGGCACCAGTGGCTCACACTTGTAATTCTAGCTACTCAGGAGGCTGAGATCTGAGGATCATGATTCACAGCCAGACCCGGCAGAAAAGTCCCCATGAGACTCTGCTCTACAATTAACCACTCAAAATCCCAAGTGCCTGGGTAACTCAAGTGGTAAAGCTGCTCAAGGGCAGTGCCCTGGCTCTGAGTTCAAGCCTCACGACTGCCAAAATAAATAAAAGAATATCACAAACAGGACTTTTCTGTGTGTACCTGTTCTATGGCTTGAATTCAGAGCCTGGCCCCTGTCCCTTAGTTTTTTCACTCAAGCCTGGTGCTGTACCACTTGAGACCCAGCTCCCCTTCTGGCTGTGGTGGATAATTGGAGATAAGAGTCTCACAGACTTCTGATCCAGGATGTTTTTAACCATAATCCAGAGATTTCAGCTCTCTGAACAGGTAGGATTACAGGCGTGGGCCACCAGCACCTGGTTATAAACAGAACTTCTTGTGCTGTAGCACACTCATTGTAAGATTTCTCCTGAAAGTGACTCTTGATATTTTAATTTAAATTTAATTTTCTTTCTTTCTTTCTTGTTTAATGTGATTTTGGTGTTGGAACTCAGGGTATGTGCTAGGCTGGTGCTATACTACATAAGCCACACCTTCAGCCATGTTTTGTGCTGGTGAAAATGGAAAGAAGGTCTAGCTAACTTTTTCTTCCTGAGCAACTTGAAACTGGGATCCTTCCACTCTCAGTCTCCCAAGTAGCTATGGTAATAGACATGACCCACCAGCACAATGCTTCTCATTCTTCTTGGTCTAAAGAAAATGAGTTCCCTAAAGATCAGGTTCAATTGCATGAACACATGGCCCCATTAAGATGTAAACTGTATCTGGGTGCTTGTAGCTCATGTCTGTAATCCTATCTGCTCAGAGGAGTGAGATCTGAGGATAATTTGAAGTCAGCCTGGGCAGGGAAGCCCATGAGAGTGTTATTTACAATTAACCACCAAATAGCTGAAGTGGTGCTAAGGCTCAAGTGCAAGAGTGTTGTACTTGAGCAAAAAGCTTATGAAACAGCACCAGGTCCTGAGTTCAAGGCCCACGGCACTCTCCCTCCCTCTCTCTCACTGACAAACACACACACGTACACAAGCACACACACACACACACACAAGCACACACACACACACACACACACACACACGGATTGTAGCTGTCACCCATTCAGAATAAACTACTATACTTCTAAAGCTTTACTTTCTAAACTCGATTTTGTCCCTCCACACAAAATATGGGATAAAAGAGGGGAATGCAGAGATGTACTCTCTCTGTTCTAATGTTTTTTTTTTTGGTCAGTCGTGGGGCTTGAACTCAGGATCTGGGCACTGTTCCTCAGCTCTTCAGCTCAAGGCAAGTGCTCTACCACTTGAGCCACAGCGCCACTTCCACTTTTCTGGTGGTTAATTGGAGATAAGCATCTCATAGCCTTTCCTGCCTGGGCTTGCTTTGAATCGAGATCCTCAGCTCTCAGCCTCCTGATTAGCTAGGAGTACAATTGTGAGCCACTGGTGCTTGGCTTATTCTAATCTTTATAATCAAGAAATATGTTCAAGGATTAGAGAGATATAATTTGAGGACCACAAAAAGAGAAAAACAATGCGTTCTTCCGAGCAAGAAAGGAACTGGCATAGACAGGGACTTATCATGAAGTCTGAGTCTCTCACATTTTTAAGCTGGTGTCATCTTCACAGGACATAGGATCATTACACTCCACAGATGAGAAAGTTGAGATTCAAAGGGAATAATTCAGTAAATCTCCATAACTAGACAACTAGGAATCCAAATATAAAGTCACACTGATGACAGCCACCGTGTGCTGTTCTCAGTCCTATGATAGCACAGGCTGGAAATGAATCTGAGTGGAAAATTGGTGGCTTAGGGGAAAACTGGATGATGGGTCACTGTGATCTTTGACACCAAGTCCTGAATGTGGCCCTCCCTCCTCCAGCCTCCTGCTTCTTTACAGCTAAGACACCCAGGAGAATGGGCCTCTTTGCTGACATTATATGTATCAGCAGTCTTAAAGATCTTGTCTCCATATACAGTGGAAAAAACATAGCCTCTTCAACTCTTGGTGCTAGGAAAACTGGGCAGCTACATGCAGAAAACTAAAATGGATCCCAGTCTGTCACCAATGCAATAAGATCCACTCAAAATGGATTAAAGACCTCAACATCAAACCTGGAACTCTGAAACTACTGCAGGATAGAGTAGGAGAGACACTAGAACTTATAGGCACAGTAGGAACTTTCTGAACAGAGTCCCAGGGTCACAACAAATTGGAGACTCAACAAATGGAACTACCTTAAAATAATAAGTTTTTCTGTACAGCTAAAGACATAGCTACCCAACTAGAAAGACAGGCAACCAATAGGGAAAAGATATTTACCAGCAATATATCAGACAGAGGCCTAATATCCATTATATACAGGGAACTCAAGACACTAATTTCTCTCAAATCTAACAAACCAATCATTAAAAGGCCAAGGGAGCTAGAGAGAGACTTCTCAGAAGAAGAGATAAAAATAGCAAAGAAGGAGCTGGGAAGGTGGCTCAGTGGTAGAACACTTGCCTTGCATGCATGAGGCCCTGGGTTCGATTCCTCAGCACCACACAAGTAAAAAAGAAAAAAAGCCGGAAGTGGCGCTGTGGCTCAAGTGGTAGAGCGCTACCCTTGAGCTGAAGAGCTGAGGGACAGTGCTCAGGCCCAGAGTTCAGGCCCCACGACCGGACCCCCCTCAAAAAAAATAGCAAAGAAATGCTTGAGGAAACGTTCATCCTTGTCAGTACAGGAAATGCAAATAAAAACAACCCTGAGCTACCACCTTACCCTAGTCAAAATGGCCCATATCCTAAAATCAGACAATGACAAATGCTAGCGGGTATGTTGAAAAAGAGGCACCCTACTGCACTGCAGGTGGGAATGTAAACTAATATATCCAGTCTGGAAAGCAGTCTGGAGGTTCCTCAAAAAACTAAACATAGGGAAGGTGGCTCAGGGGTAGAATGCTTGTCTTGCATGCATGAGGCCCTGGGTTCGATTCCTCAGTACCACATAAAGCAGAAAAAGCCGGAAGTGGCACTGTGGCTCAAATGGTAGAGTGTTAGCCTTGAGCTTAAGAGCTGAGGGACAGTGTTCAGGCCAAATGATTGAAAAAAAAAAGAAAGAAAAAAAAGAAAAGAAAACTCAATATAGACATTCCCTATGACCCAGCCATACCACTCCTAGGCATCTACCCTGAGCAACAGGAACCAGGATACAAGCACACACTCCATGTTCATTGCTGCACTGCTCACAATAGCCAAAAATACAGAAACAACCCAGATGCCCCACTACAGATGAATGGATCCAAAAATTATGGTTCCTGTGTACAATGGGCTATTACACAACCATTAGACAGAATGAAATAATGGCATTCGCAGGGAAATGGGTGGAACTAGAACAAATCATGTTGAGTGAAGTAAGCCAAGATCAGAGAGACAAATGGCACATGGTCTTCCCGATATGCAGATGTTAAATTCAAAATGCGATGAGATATGACAAAGTGAACAGGACTCAAGAAACTAAGGACCTCTTCTTAATTTGTTGCATTGTTTTCAGATGACTCTATGTTCTGGCCCCCACCTATGGTATATCCATGTGCACATCTAAGGGAAGCTAGGAAGAGGGCACAGAATCAGAGGGAAATGAGTGAAAAAATACAGATGGGGCCCACTAGCTGCACTGACATTGATGAAAATGAGCTAAGCAACTCAAGGGCAGCAATGGGAGGGAGGAAATGAGCGAGAAAGAGGGAACAACTTATACCAAGCGAAAGGAAAGAAATGTACATATCACCCAACGCAGAAGAAATAGTTGTACTGTCAAAGTTTGTAGAGTTCACAGCATTTATAGACCATGATAATGACAATTCGCCTTGTGAAGGTTAAATGTGTTTGGGACTTTAGCTAAGTATCACTATCCCACAATACTGTGAAATTTATGTAATCACATAATCGCAATAAAGAAATAAAAAAAGACCCTGTCTCCAACAATACAAATAGCAACCTAGCTCCTCCCATGTCATGGCACATTTGGACAGATTACCTGTGAGTACCACAAACAGCGAAATAATGAGAAGCAGACACAGCTTCATGCTCACAGACTTCCCAGGAGAAAGAGGCAGCCGAACTCGTGTATCAGTGCTCTCTGTCAGTCTTTGAACATGACCCACGACTCTGAATTCTGTCCACATTTCAAGCTCTGGTTTGAAGCCACGTGCACAGACAGGAAGTCCAAGTCCACCCCCACCTACATCCCTAAATTTGGAGCTGACAGTCACAGAATGTTCCACCTCACAGGCCTAACTCCCCTTCCCTCAGCTGTGAACCCCAGGACAACAGGACCATGACTTGTGCCCATGGCTGCCAGCCTGTCTGGGTCAAGCCTGGTTGGTCACAGGCTCTGGTGGGGATGGAACATTCCTGATGCTTTCCTGTTGCTGTCTCCACTCACAAACCCAAACACAGTTTACAAGATATGGGATATATATCTAACATGTCAACTTGATGGAAATTCTAGATCATTTCTTCTGGGAGAAAGATTGTTTTTAGCTTGGGCCATAAGAACTGATGTTATTTGAGAGATTTCCATCAAGCCTCACTTTTCTGGTGCAGCAGGATTCAACAACTAAATTCTTGGAAGGATGAAGTCTCTCTAGCACAGTATTCAGCTCACCATGACTAGGCCCCTGCCCTCCTGTCCTACAACACCTTATAACCTCAAACTCACTGTGAATGATGTTACTTGACTTCTGATTTCTATCCTACTTCTTTTTGTTTTTGAAAACCCCTTTTAGAGTGAACAAATGCACTGGTATTCACTGAAGACCATGTTGAAAAAGAGAACTATGCAATATGGGTAGATCGTAGAGAGAACAAGGGAAGATATGATATTGACCAAATAGAAAAGTATTCTTTACCTGAGTTATGTAACTGTAACTCCTCTGCACATCATCTTTATAATAACAATTAAAACATTAAGTGGAGCTGTGGCTCCAAGTATTAGAGTGCTAACCTTCAGCAAAACCATGTAGGTACAGTGTCCCAGCCATGAGTTCAAGCTCCATGACCAACAAAAATGAATGAATAAACAAAAGTAATCTAAGCCAGGTGCCAGTGGCTCACGCCTGTAATCCTAGCTATTCAAGAGGCTAAGATCTGAGGATCATGGTTCAAAGCCTGGGCAGGAAAATCTGTGAGACTCTTCTTTTTTTAATTGTTGGTTGTGGGGCCTGAATGCTGGGCCTGGACACTGTCCCTCAGCTCCTCAGCTCAAGGCTAGCACTCTACCACTTGAGCCACAGTGCCACTTCTGGCTTTTTCTACTTCTATGATGCTGAGGAATTGAACCCAGGGCCTCATGCATGCAAGGCAAGCACTCTACCACTGAGCCATCTTCCCAGCCCTCTGTGAGACTCTTATCTCCTATTAACCACTGGATGGCTGGAAATGGTAGAGCGCTAGCCTTGAGTTGAAGAGCTGAGTGACAGCTCCCAGGCCTAGAGTTCAAGCCACATGTCTGACAAAAAAAGTAATCTAATAGTAATCATAAATCTAATAGGTTTAATAGTAATCTATTTCTTTACCAGTACCTCAGTGAGAGCCAACTATTCTGCAAAACCTTAATAAAAAACCTTTTATATGCTTTTTCTCATCACTATTTCACTCCTAATTCTTTTTCAAATCAAACTTCATTCATCTCCAGAGCGGGGAAAATTTTTTTGAACCACTTGAAGAGAGTGAACTTACTATGTTCTGGTGCCAACTATATTAGATGTATGCATGTTGGATGGCAATTGTACCATGCTATGTTCTAGTAAGTAAAGGGAGTTCCTGAGGGCTTAGAAGATTTTGGTCTATTACTGAACATGTGTCTGTATTTACTGTGGATTTACTTGGCAGTGCTCTTCGACATATCTAGGATTCATGCTGTTTAATAGTAAAAGGACAGATAGTCCCAACTATGAGTTCATCACCGCCTCCTGAATCCACCATTGGCTTCCTAGGCACAAGTCAGAAATGCACACAGCAGGATGGGTGTATGGGAAGTCACTCCAGCAGAGGGGGCACTAGGAAGACCTATGGGGAATAGAATCAGACATAGCTGACTGTATTTGTGATTCTAGAAGACAAGCAGATTTCCCATCTCTGAATGGGAAGAATAAAGACCATACCTACTTCCAAAGAAGGTCCTAACACTAGCATAGGATGCTCATCTTATTATTGGGATTTAGCTACACAGGACAAGAAGATGAATAAGACACACATCCTTAGGGCCCTGCCCATTGGACCATGACTGTTCTCTGTATGGGTACAAGTGGTTCTCAGCCAGTTTCACCTGGAGGAAACTCATTTCCCTGAGGCCTGAGGGGAAGCATGTGATGGAGGGGAGGGGTCTGGCACTCACTGAACAGCCAGATGGGGCTTCAGAGGCTCCTAGTGGTCCTTGCTGTGCTCTCTCCTCAGGAAGTGCTTTGATCACTATCTTGGGAAGACTTAGAGCTAGGAGCACTCTGCTTATGGGGCATAAGCTCAGCGCTGAGATATGGTTGTGTCCTCCTGCCTTCCAGCTCCCCCTTCCCTTCTTACCACTCTTGAACTTCAGGGGGAAACTCTTTTCCTGCTTCAGGGTGGACTAATGGAGTTTGAGTGTCAAGAAGCAAAGGATCATTCACTGTGTGAGAACCCACAATGAGCCACGCACCATTTAATTAAAAGGATAACGATGCCATGAGTAATGGTAATCATCAAAATGGAGTAGCCTGGAGCCAAACATATCTTGTGTTTCATCTAGTGTGCTTCTTTAAGCACTTTCTGTCATCATCTGGTGTTTATTATCAGTTTTTTCTTCACTGATTAGACAGACAGATATAGTCATGCACCTACCTCTTGGAATCCTCTCAAGCATGAAATAGTTAAAGAACTCAGCCTCAGTACTTGTGAAGTGCTAAACAACATAAGCAACAAAGCAAGTGAGACACAGGTAATTCCAATTTAAGACAGCAATTTTTTTGTGGGAGGGGATGGGTGGTCAGTCATGGGGCTTGAACTCAGGTCCTGGGCCCTGTTCCTGAGCTCTTTTGCTTAAGGCTAGTGTTCTACCATTTTGAATCAGAGCTCCCCTTCCTGTTTTCTGGTGGTTTATTGGAGATAAGAGTCTCACAGATTTTTCTGCTTGGGCTAGCTTTGAATGCGATCCTCAGTTCTCAGCCTCTTGAGTATCTAGGATAACAGTGGTGAACCACCAGCACCTGGAATAATGTATCAGTATTTTTGAAGAAAAATAGGAATATGGTAAGTTTCAGTGAGGAGGAGAGTTTTGCACAGAAAACAACTCTATTTAAAAGCTAATTTTGCCTGTAACCAGGGTCAAATTTCTACCTAATCTCAGGCCTATCCTGAAAATATACTTTAAGCTTGGTACTGCCTTTCTAGCTTTCCAGTTCCTATAACCCCAAGAATGGGTATTACAAGTCATATATTTGCATGTTCATGGGCATTCAGGAGCTACTGTCTATGGATATATTGCCTCTAATCAATTTCCAGCCATTGAGATTTTGGTGGTCTTTAGTACTTAACCTCAACTGGATATTCAAAAGTTTAATTTCTCTCCTGGGCTGAGAATAGTACTTGGGCACCTTTTGAAAACATCTGCTCTTAGCTGGTCCAACTCCATATACATTCTACCTCCTGGGTTGTCAGTGGAGTCTGAACTGCTATCTCCCACAAGGGGGTGGCAGACATGCCAAGGTGACCCTGTCTCCTCTGTTGGCAGTGGAGACCTAGAAGAAAGGATAATCCCCTAACACCCACCCAGCTGTATCAAGAATGTAGAGCATCCCTCCCTCCCATCCTATCTAGACACAGGAGAGACCTAGCCAAGAGTAGGTGTCCTGCTGGGTTAGTTCCTTAAATTGTCTACCTGATAGGAACAGCGGAATTAAGTCTGGCTCATAGTTTCAGTGGTTTCAGTCTCTCATGGCAAGAACTTGTCCTCATCTCCTGATAATGTTGTCATCTTATGACAATGTCAAGGAATGACTCTCTTTACTGGTCAACTTCATCCTGATATAAATCTCTCTACAGCGGGGCGCTGGTGGCTCACGCCTGTAATCCTAGCTACTCAGGAGGCTAAGATCTGAGGATAGCAGTTCAAAGCCAGCCTGGGGAGGAGAGACTGTGAGACTCCTATCTCCAATAAACCACCAGAAAACCGGAAGTGGTGCTGTAGCTCAAGTGGTAGAGAACTCGCCTTGAGCTGAAGAGCTCAAGGCCCAGAGTTCAAGCCCCATGACCGACAATAAATAAATAAATAAATAAATTTCTCTACAAAGAACTCCATAGAAAAATTCAGAGGCACATTTTACTAATATTTGTATTTCTTAAGCTTATTGAATTGATAATCAAGATTAATGACCGCAGGTCCAGCCCTGCTGTGAAAGCTGACACCCAAGCATACCCCCTTAAACCTTAACCTTCCACCCCTGAACTCCTAAAAGGCTCATGTCAGCCGGGCGTGGTGGCTCACGCCTGTAATCCTAGCTACTCAGGAGGCTGAGATCTGAGGATCGCAGTTCAAAGCCAGCCCGGGCAGGAGAGACCTTGAGACTC